>NC_084738.1:16055224-16240224 GCF_033978785.1 Entelurus aequoreus
CATTAACAACAATACATTGTTTTTTAGTATAAGTTTGCTGGTTTCAAGAAGTGTAATGGCGAGCGCATATCATTATGTCAAGATAATGGCACTAGCATTTATTTCATTTAAGAATATTTTTCAACATATTGAGAAAAAAGGTCTCTTTTTTTTTTTTTCTACCAAGAAAAGTGCACTTGTTATTAGTGAGAATATACTTATTTTAAGGTATTTTTGGGTTCATTGAGGTTAGCTAATTTTACTTGTTTTGGAAAGTCCTGACAAGCCAAATTTTCTTGTTCTATTGGCAGATCATTTTGCTTAGTTCATATAAAATACGCCTAATTTTTGTTCTTTTTTTTGCAGTGTGTCCAATCTCTGCTGTGTTTGGCACCAGCCTTCTTCGAACCCCCATGTTGCCAAGGTAACCACCTGTTAAATGTGATGGTTGAACTCAATTATTTTTGATGATAGATTACTGGTTGTATGATATAATATATCCTTGGGACACAAATGATTCCCGCTCTACAAATTCTGCCTAGCAACAAGTGTTCACGCAGTTTTGTCGATTTTACATTTGATTTATAATTTTGCTGTTGGATGAGACACTAGAGTTAATTGGGGCAGGTGGAGGCATGGTAAGTATGGAGGTGTGATGGGGGCTGATGGAGTTCAGTCCAAAGTGGTGCCGCAGGAGTTGCGCTCTCTGGTTATGAAACCAACTCTAAACGGGATGTGCGGGGGTGTCGAGTGCCTCGCCAAACACTCACTTTTCTAATTGCCAGAGTGTATAAAATACAATAAAAGAAAAAAAAAAGAATAGGCCATACTGAGTTTTGTAGTTTCCGGTCAACTTATTCCTTGCAGCGTTGTCACAGGAAGTGACCATATTTGTACATCACTGTCTTCAAGTTGTTATTATGCATGTTGATTTGCATAATGTCATTTTCCTCCTTCTGATTGGTTTATGTATGCAAGTAGGCTGCACAGCTGGAAACTCATCTGTCATATCATTAGCCTCAAACAACAATATATTGCATCTATAACCTCATCATGTGACTTGGAAGATCATTATAAAGCATTTGTTGGTCTTTTGTCCATTCACGTGCGAGCAGAATTTACAGCACTAATTTGTCTTAAAAAAAATAATTTGGTTAAAGCTGGTTTGTTAGCGAGCAGGTTTGTTCCTGGTTCAGAGAGATGATGTAAGACTGTACCTGCACTGCAAAAAGTCAGTGTTCAAAAACAAGAAAGAAAAAGAAAATAATTAGGGGTACCGGTATTTAATTTGAACTAAGCAAAATTATCTGCCAATAGAACAAGAACATTTGGCTTGTCAAGACTTTCCAAAACAAGTAAAATTAGCTAACCTCAATGAACCCCAAAATACCTTAAAATAAGTATATATACTGTACTACTATATGAGTACGTATTTTCTATTGTTACATTGAAAATAAAACTGCAAAGTACATTTGGCTGTCATCTGTTTTAATTATGAGACACAATTGTGTCAAAGTCATGTTTTGGTTTTTTTCATGCTTGAAATAAGAATGTATTACTTTTATACTTGTGAGTGTTGATGACACAGCTTTGCAACAGTTGCTATTCTAGTTTCAAGCATGTCTTACTCGATATAGGTCATCAAATCTCAGCAACAAGCTGTAATATCTTACTGAGATCATTTAGGACCAAAGCTAGGGATGTCCGATAATGGCTTTTTGCCGATATCCGATATTCCGATATTGCCCAACTCTTTAATTACCGATACCTATATCAACCGATACCGATATCAACCGATACTGATATATACAGTCGTGGAATTAACACATTATTATGCCTAATTTGGACAACCAGGTATGGTGAAGATAATGTCCTTTTTAATATAAAATAAGATTAATTTTAATAAATTAAAAACATTTTCTTGAATAAAAAAGAAAGTAAAACAATATAAAAATAGTTACATAGAATCTAGTAATGAATGAAAATGAGTAAAATTAACTGTTAAAGGTTAGTACTATTAGTGGACCAGCAGCACGCACAATCATGTGTGCTTACGGACTGTATCCTTTGCAGACTGTATTGATATATATTGATATATAATGTAGGAACCAGAATATTAATAACAGAAAGAAACAACCCTTTTGTGTGAATGAGTGTAAATGGGGGAGGGAGGTTTTTTGGGTTGGTGCACTAATTGTAAGTGTATCTTGTGTTTTTTATGTTGATTTAATAAAAATAAAAAATTAAAAAAAATTAAAAACGATACAGATAATAAAAAAAACGATACCGATAATTTCCGATATTACATTTTAAAGCCTTTATCGGCATCTCTAACCAAAACCCTTAAAACAAGTAAAACACTCTAACATAAAATCTGCTTAGTGAGAAGAATTATCTTATCAGACAAAAAATAAGCAAATTGATTTTTGAGATATTTAATCTTACTTAGATTTCAGTTTTTGCAGTGTGTTTGGATCTTATGGCAGGGTAACAGCTCCGTAGTGACTCCAACGGTAAAAAGACCAAAAAATATTCTCTAGCAACGTGAAAACCTTGAATGTTAACTGGTTGGTTGGTTTATTTCAACATACAGTTTCAAAATGACGCATCACATTTTTACATTTTCTTTACAACATTTCCAAAAAGGAGTACCTTATTTAATCCTACCCCTTTTGTACACATTTCACATATTTCAAATGAACGCAGTCTAAATACAATTTTTTTTTTCATAAAAAGGTAAGTCATTGACGATGAGATGAATGATAAATTATTTTCATCAAGTTTTAGACATTTACCATTCTTCTTCCTCCATATACTTTGCAAACACTAGTAGTTTGAACAGTTTCTAAAACTGGATTATATTAGTAAATTGTTACAATTCTTTACTTCATCAATTCCATAATTTGATTCCACATAGAGATATGCTAAAAGCAGTGTCGGGCCGTGCGTTTCCCACCTAGGCCTTCAATGATGTCCGACTTCAATGATTACCTCTCAGAATACCATCATTGATGTCACCACATGACCATTGCTGGAGAAATACTATACAGGAACACATTTACGCCCTACTGGGCATTGGATCACATCAACAGTGTACAAAACGGGTTATTTTCTGGCGCATTTAAAAATCAATTAAAACGCATCAGCAATTAAAACATATCTTATGTGGTACTGTCAAAATAAAATTGCAAAAAACATATTAAAAGTGAAAAATTACAAATATTTGAACTCACAATTAGTATCACCTATTCGACGCCGTATAAGCCAGCTCGTCGTCGGCTTATTCGAGTGGAAATGTCAGGCATTTCCCCATTTCGTGGCCAGAACAGCTGAGCTAGCTTCCTGGGTTGGCCGACATCGTCTCACAAGATGTAGTTTCTCTTTAAATATCCTTCTTGAAAATGGCCTTGCAAATATATATCTGCCACCTTATCAACGTTTTGTTCTCCTTCTCTGCTATCCCGATCTGGCTACGGCGCAACACTTCCTGCTTCCTGTTAAATTGAAGCTTGTGAATGGATACTCACTTTGGAGTGACAAGTGAGTATCCAATCACAGTCTCGTTAACATCAGGCTACTTAGATAGGCTACTGTCAACAACTGGTGATCTGATTGGCTATCGCAACTGTCTATCAACTCTATGTGTTCTCAAATTCATCCGCTAACGATCCCGATGAGTATCCGATCAACGCGTAAATGTCACGTTCAACGTGACATTTAGAAGGCCTTACTGACAACAACTTGTGATCTGATTGGCTATGGCAATTATATATCAACTGTCCGTTCACTTACAGTGCACGGACGCCCGCATTGTTGATTCTGAATTTCAATCACAATTTCCAGTTCCTCTGTTCAACATGTTTGAAAAGGAGTAAGAAGAAGCAGAGCTTATTTAATTATACCCCTTTTCTTTTACATAACAGTTGCTAAAACTTTTGTTCACTTCCTGTTCTCAATTTATTCACAATATACTCCATAAGTAATCACAATAAAAATAGATGAATAAATAATAATTGGTGAAGTAAGTTATATTTCATATGATGAGATGAGCAAGATTATCTTGAAAACGAATGGATGGATGAAATAAATTCAGAATGTTTATCATGGTTCTTGTTCTTTATACTTGGTAAACACTTTAAGTTTGAAGAGTTTCTTGAAGTGGATCATATTAGTACATTGTTTGATTGCTTTGCTTAATCCATTCCATAATTTAATTCCACATACTGATATACTGAAGGTCTTAAGTGTTGTACGTGCGTACAAATGTTTTAAATTACATTTTTCACTGAAATTCAAGTATTTTTTTTATATATATATATATAAAATAAATACTTGACTTTCAGTGAATTCTAGCTATATATAAATGTGTATTTTATATATATATATATATATATATATATATATATATATATATATATATATATATATATATATATATATATATATATATACAAATAAATACTTGAATTTCAGTGTTCATTTATTTACACATATACACACATAACACTCCTCTCTACTCATTGTTGTATTTGAAAGTGCAATGCTTTGCAGCCAGTAGCACAGCCTTTGAAGGAGCGTAGGTATGGGCAGTGTAATATTCTGGGTTGGAGTCAATAACCAGGCGAGGTGACGAAGTTACGTCTCTTTACTTCATACTTCAGAACCGACTCCCACACTTGCCATATATTTTGCATTCTTCTTTAGTTGCTTTATTGAGTTTACAAACCCCCTGGCGCTGTTTTGTACTGTTTCTGTACTTGTTTTGATTTTTTTTTTTTTTTTTTTGATTGTATGTAAATGTTGAATGTTATAAATAAAAAATAAAAAAAACTCCCACACTTGCCGTCAGGGTGCGCAATACAACGTAAAACGTTGGCCAAGCAAAAAGTAACCACAGAACGCTATACGGTATAGTGGTCTGTGGTTACTTTTTGGTTTGCCAAGCGGATTTCCGGCTGGAAATCGGGAGAAATTCGGGAGAATGGTTGTCCCGGGAAATTTTCGGGAGAGGCACTGAAATTCGGGAGTCTCCCGGAAAATTCTGGAGGGTTGGCAAGTATACCTACCAAGCTACTTTATGCTTCCTGAATCCTGGAGAATGACATTCAATTTTATCTTGTGGCGATTTTCACGCGTGCCATCCCTTCACAAATGTCCATTTACTTTTTAACGAGGAAACACGGATCAAAACATTAGCGCTCCCCTTTTTACGCTGCTCCACTAACGAGGCTTTTCAAAGCTCAACTCGGCGTCACCTCCAATTAGCCACTGGCCTTGCGTCACCAACACGACTGTCAATCATTGTAACACACGTGTAACGCTGCAGCCGACAGTGCCATGTTTCATTCATGGCACACTCACAGCTGGAGAGCAGGTGTGTGTGTGTGTGTGTGTGTGTGTGTGTGTGTGTGTGTGTGTGTGTGTGTGTGTGTGTGTGTGTGTGTGTGTGTGTGTGTGTGTGTGTGTGTGTGTGTGTGTGTGTGTGTTCTGGCAATGCTTACTTAATGGGGACATCACTCTGTTTACACCAGGGGTGTCCAAACTTTTTCCACTGAGGGCCGCACACTGAAAAATCAAAGCAAGCGGGGGCCATTTTGACATTTTTTTATTTTAAAAACCAATACAATATATGTATAAAAAATATACATTAAGGCCTCCACTCAGGCTTGATCCCGGGGACCCCAAGTTTGGTCCAAAAAATATTTAAAATGTGTCATTATTCAGTATTATTATCTCTAGATCAACATTAGGTCTATCTGTCAATATAACGTTTTTAAAGATTTAAGTCGTATGCTCTTTTTGTCAAAGAAAACCCTGTTTTTTTATGGAAAAAAACACAAAATATGCAATATTTTCACCCAATAAGATTTTTAAGAGGAATATTTCAGATTATATAATAATTGGAGCCTTAAAAAGGTCAATAACTCATAACACCATTGATTTTAATTCATTATTATTTTATGAGCAATGACACTTAAAAACAAATCACACAACAATTATTGGGGAACCAAAAGAGTCCTACTCATTAAAGTGTTAAAAAATAAATTATAACTTTTTTTTACTGTTTACTTTTAACACAATAATCTCGAGATCAACTTCAGATCTATCCGTCAATTATAAGTTGTATTGTTGTTTATGTTTTTTGTTTGTTCGTTTTAGGCCCTTCTTTAAAAAAAAAAAAAAAAAAAAAGCTCAATTTTTTTATATGGCAAACACAAAATATGCAACATTTTCCCAAAATTTTTTCTCAAAGTGCAATATTTAATGTGACGTAATTGGAGCCTTGGATAGGTCAATAATTCATAATAACATTGATTTTGATTCATTATTATTTTTTAAAGAAAGAAACAGCCTGCATGGCAGCTTTGTGTTATTAGAGTAAACATTGCAACATTTTCTTGTTACATTTCACCTGATTGGTCTTTCATACCACTTTTTATGTTTTTAATTTTTTTAATCGTATTTTAAAATGGGCCGTGGGGCCATTAAAAAATTACCTGCGGGCCGCAAATGGCCCCCGGACCACACTTTGGACATCACTGGTTTACACAGTCACCTTTAGGGGACTTCTGACGGTATGGGGACAAAAAAACAGGTCCTCTAAAGGGAAACCTTTTTAAATGATCGTCAGATCCATTCTGAAGATGCCTAAGTGATTTTTAAGCTTTGGTCCATAAAAAATGTTTAGAGAGAAAATGTATTTTCTTGAAAAGTGAAACATTTCTTATCCTGGCATTAATAGTACTGTGATTCTGTATGGTATCCATCCTTAGTTAAAACTAATATATTTTTCCAAAAACAAAATCTGGTTTAGTGTTCCTTAGGATGACATTTTCATACAGCATGATTATAAAACATTATTACCTTAAAGTATGATTCACATCCTTCTATATATGGTAGTTGGAGTTGCAGACAACTTCATTACTGCTAAATAGCAGTTTTCAGTAATGTCACAGAAGATGCAGGATTTGCTTCAACATTTAAGTGGTGAAACTTCATATAAGAGGACAGCTGTAGTGCTGTATTCTGAGGATCATGGCATATTCAATTTCACTGCAAAAAGTCAGTGTTCAAAAACAAGAAAAAAAAGAAAAAAAAATTAGGGGTATTTTACTTGAACTAAGGAAGAGTATCTGCCAATAGAACAAGAAAATTTGGCTTGTCAAGACTTTCCAAAACAAGTAAAATTAGCTAACCTCAATGAACCCAAAAATACCTTAAAATAAGTATATTCTCACTAACAAGTGCACTTTTCTTGATAGAAAAAAAAAAAAAGAGACCTTTTTTGTCAATATGTTGAAAAATATATATATACAGCCCGGCCCCCAGCCCAATTTTTTTTTTATTGTAATTTTGAGGAATTAATCTGAATGTGCATGAACTATTTCTGTTCAAAATAGTTTGAAATGTTAAATGTTTAAATATTAACTGTCAGTTTACTGTACTGTGCCAACTGTACTACTATATGAGTACGTATTTTCTCTTGTTTCATTGAAAATAAAACAGCAAAGTCCATTTGGCTGTCATCTGTTTTAATTATGAGACACGATTGTGTCAAAGTCATGATTTTTTCATTTCATGCTTGGAATAAGAAATTATTACTTTGAAAAAGCAGTTTTATACTCGTGAGTGTTGATGACACAGCTTTGCAACACTTGATATTCTAGTTTCAAGCATGTTTTACTCAATATACACTACCGTTCAAAAGTTTGGGGTCACATTGAAATGTCCTTATTTTTGAAGAAAAAGCACTGTACTTTTCAATGAAGATAACTTTAAACTAGTCTTAACTTTACTAATGTGGTAAATGACTATTCTAGCTGCAAATGTCTGGTTTTTGGTGCAATATCTACATAGGTGTATAGAGGCCCATTTCCAGCAACTATCACTCCAGTGTTCTAATGGTACAATGTGTTTGCTCATTGGCTCAGAAGGCTAATTGATGATTAGAAAACCCTTGTGCAATCATGTTCACACATCTGAAAACAGTTTAGCTCGTTACAGAGGCTACAAAACTGACCTTCCTCTGAGCAGATTGAGTTTCTGGAGCATCACATTTGTGGGGTCAATTAAACGCTCAAAATGGCCAGAAAAAGAGAACTTTCATCTGAAACTCGACACTCTATTCTTGTTCTTAGAAATGAAGGCTATTCCACAAAATTGTTTGGGTGACCCCAAACTTTTGAACGGTAGTGTAGGTCATCAAATCTCAGCAACAAGCTGTAATATCTTACTGAGATCATTTAGGACCAAAACCCTTAAAACGAGTAAAACACTCTAACATAAAATCTGCTTAGTGAGAAGAATTATCTTATCAGACAGAAAATAAGCAAATATCACCCTTATTTGAGATATTTCATCTTACTTAGATTTCAGTTTTTGCAGTGTTGATCTTCTTTTTTTTTTTTTTTTTTAATGGTCCTCAGTAGTCACGTACAAATGTGTGTGAATTATGCAAAATTATTTAAATTTGGTCCCCATGAACCATATTACCTCTTTTTCCCCAGGGTCCCCAGTAAGAATGATCAGCACGTTACTTGGGACGGCGTGGCGAAGTTGGTAGAGTGGCCGTGCCAGCAATCGGACGGTTGCTGGTACCTTCTACCATCCTAGTCATGTCCGTTGTGTCCTTGGGCAAGACACTTCACCCTTGCTCCTGATGGCTGCTGGTTAGCGCCTTGCATGGCAGCTCCCGCCATCAGTGTGTGAATGTGTGTGTGAATGGGTGAATGTGGAAATAGTGTCAAAGCGCTTTGAGTACCTTGAAGGTAGAAAAGCGCTATACAAGTATAACCCATTTATCATTTGTCATTTACTTCATCAATCCAGAGATTTAAAGACGTGTATGAGCTAACTGGCCAGTGGCCATTTTACCTCATTTTTTTGTATGCCTCCACAACCTGTAGAAAGGGTGGTCCCCACAAGTGATGATCAAAAACTTGGTCCCCATTCCAAATTATAACCAGTGTGTGTGTGTGTGTGTGTGTGTGTGTGTGTGTGTGTGTGTGTGTGTGTGTGTGTGTGTGTGTGTGTGTGTGTGTGTGTGTGTGTGTGTGTGTGTGTGTGTGTGTGTGTGTGTGTGTGTGTGTAAAAGAAGTAAAATGTTTTTTTTTTACTTTGTGTGTTTTGCATTCTGAAGTGAGGTTGCAACTCTCTACTTCCATCTAGTGCTAGATATATTTTTTTCATCATTCTAGCTCAGGTGTCGGCAACCCGCGGATGCGGCTCTTTAGCGCCGCCCTAGTGGCTCTCTGGAGCTTTTTCAAAAATGTATGAAAAATGGAAAAAGAGGAGGGGGAAAAAAAATATTTTTGGTTTTAATATGGTTTCTGTATGAGGACAAACATGACACAAACCTCCCTGATTGTTAGAAATCACACTGTTTATATTAAACATGCTTAACTGATTCGAGTATTTGGCGAGCGCCGGTTTGTCCTACTAATTTTGGCGTTCCTCGAACTCACCCTAGTTTGTTTACATGTACAACTTTCTCCGACTTTCTAGGACGTGTTTTATGCCACTTCTTTTTCTGTCTCATTTTGTCCACCAAACTTTTAACGTTGTGCGTGAATACACAAAGGTGAGTTTTGTTGATGTTATTGACTCGTGTGGCGTGCTAATCGGCATATTTGGTCACTGCATGACTGCAAGCTAATCGATGCTAACATGCTATTTAGGCTAGCTATATGTACATATTGCGTCATTATGCCTCATTTGTAGCTATATTTGAGCTCATTTAGTTTCCTTTAAGTCCTCTTAATTCAATTTATATGTCATGACACACTATCTGTATGTAATATGGCTTTTAATTTTTTGCGGCTCCAGACAGATTTGTTTTTTGTATTTTTGGTCCAATATGGCTCTTTCAACATTTTGGGTTGCCGACCCCTGTTCTAGCTATAGTGGAAAGGGGGGCCCTCACAACCTACTAACCAAACGTGGGTCCACACAAAGTAGGCAAGACGTGTATGTGTGTGTGCAGTGTTCCACTTTGTTGATGTTTACAGTGCCTCGGAGGGCACGTGTGTTTCATGTGTGCATCAGTGAGCAGGGCTTGACAGGAGCTAACCCCGTAAGGGAATGCTTGTCTGCATGTAGGCATGTGTTTTGCACCCGTGCACCGTTCTATGTGTGCGTGTGAGGGTCTCCGTGCGCGTGCATACACACTGTCTACCCAAGAACAGCTGTTCCCCATTGTGTTTACGGTACCTTGATTGCACAGCAAATCTTGCAAGCGTGTTTACTTCATAGAGATTGACACCTAATTATTCTTATTTGGCATGCTTCTATTTAGTGGGGGGAAAATGGCAAGCAACTTTTCACCCTGTAACATTCAGTACTCCTGCGTATACTGTATGATATTCTTTGACAATGCATACATTTTCATTTTTGATGGACAATGTCTGAGTAGTAGAGAGAGGGATGGACTTTGGCTTCAAATACTTATTGAAAATTGGAAAACAAAAAGAATAACAATTCTTTATTCTTTTTAATTAATGAATAATGACTTAATTTTAATGGAGAAATGTTTTGTGTGTGTTCATTCATCCTCATTTTTAGTTACATTGCAACCAAAGTAAGGTTTACTTGTCAGATAAAATGTGCACTGCATTATAAAATTGACTTCCCCCTTATTATTCATAGTAATAAATAATGAATTAAAAATAAATAGATATTGAAAAAATATTTTTAAGTGTATATGTGCATGAAATTAGCATGGAAAATGTGCACTGACTGAATCAGATTGTATATTTTATGTCGTTTTTACTTATATGTACTGTGAAATATACAATATTAGCAATGTGTTGTGTTGTTTATTTCTTCCAAATCACACATTTTTTTGAAGTACATTTTTTTTCAATGTCTGAAAAAAATTATTATTATTTTTAATTATTACAAATATATTATTTTTAATTTTCTTGCATTATTTTTATTTTAGCACTACTAAATCATATTATATATTTTATATTTTACGCAGTTGTTTTATGTACTGTAAAATATAGTATCAAAGTCATAAAATGTGCATTGCACACCAAAATAATACTTTTAATTATTTTCTCTTTCTTGTTGGAAATTTGTTACAATGTCAGAAAAAAACGGCGCTACCATGTAATTATTACAAGTCATATTTTCTTTCATTTTCTTCCTTTATTTGTATTGTAGCACAACTAAATCATAATATATAGTATGTATTTTTTATTTTTGTGTTACTTTGAAAATATATTAGCATTACCAAAATACTACTTTTAACTATTAATTTGTAATTATAATTTTTTTCCCTATCTTTTTTTTAAAATTTAATCTCCACAAAATCAAATGTATTGGAAAAAAAATACATCTTGTTACAATGTCAGAAAAATTGTCACTACTTTTTAATGTCTGCAATGCATATATATATATATATATATATATATATATATATATATATATATATATATATATATATATATTTTTTTTTTTTTTTTTTTTTTTTTTTTGGGTATTTATTTATTGAATTTTTTTATGTACATAAAATGTAAGGAAAAAATAATGTTTAAATATTTATAATGCTAAATAAGACAAATCTGTACCCCTTCATGTTGAAGCTATGGGCATGGTTTATCCGCCTGTCAAATACGTCAAGTATTTTTGTGCAAGATGATACTTCTTTGCAGAGAAAAAAAACTCCTAAAATGCTCTGCTGAAAGAGGACAGTTTGGATTGTTTAATGGCTACCAAGTTCTGGCAGCTGAGGAGTTGCAGAGTTGATTTTCTTGTCTTGTTTTTTTTCCTGGATGATTTGCAGCCCACCTGCCATAAAAGCAAATGACTGCTGTACTGTACTACTGGGCGTCCATACACCGCTGAAGTACTGCAGTAAATCACAAATACATTGTTGTTTCTGTGTACATTAAACCTAGTGGACCTCCAGTCCTGCTGACCTTGCAGTTGCCCAACAAAGGCGGCCATCTTTCCATTCGAGCAATAACTCAGAGGAGAGCGAAGGAGGAGTGGCGATCTTTAAAAGGCCCTGTTTTACTTTAAGACCTTATGCATTTTTAAACACCTCCATCGCTGTGTTCCAGAGCCCCCGAGCTGCTAGAATGTTCTCGACTGCGTGGTCGGTGTACAGAATAAAAAAGTAGCATGTTCACTATTGATGTAATGGTTCACAGTTCTGTTTCTCATCCTTCTCAGTCCCTATAAGACGCTGACGTTGTTCTGCTGTTTCTACTTTTCTTTGTGTTGTGCATTTTAGGGTCATCAGGATATCACAGAGGTCCACTACAATGTAGTAGTAGTAGTAATAGTAGTAGTAGCAGTTTAATTTTGTGTTGCATGAAAAACCATTCAGTGGTCTCTACTTCTTAGATACATTAGCAACATTTATAGGTTTTAAAAATCTACTGTTAGTGATTGACTAATGGTGCATTCAAGAAAGCTGGGTCATATCCCATCTAATATTATCCAGTATTTTGTGAGGCACATGTCACTTTAAAGCACTGGTGTCAAACTCAAGGGCCGGGGACCAAATCTGGCCCGCTACATTATTTTATGTTATTTTATTTCAGCCTGGAAATAATATGCGTTAATAAAGTGCTTAATCTGTTCTTACTAAATATATTTGTTCTTTCCCGTTTGACATTAAAAATCATGTACTGCATGCAATTGCATATAATTTATAATTCAATATTATCAAAATATTATATTATCATGTATTCCAAAAATATGGATAAGGATGACTTCTGGATATTTTTTGGCACAAATAAAGTTGTGATATTTTAGACTTTATTTACTATGACGTTTATAACGTTTTTGTAGTTTTAAATGAAGTCATAATATTATGAAATAAAGTCAAAATATTTTGAGCAAATGATTCATAAAAAATTAAAGTCAAAATACACTGAGAATAAATTTTTATTTTGTGCAACCAATACGGGAATATTTTCAGCGTAAATTAATGATATTGCAATAAAAAAGTTTTAAATATTTAAAATAATATAGTTAACATATTTAGAATGTTGTTGTGTTTATAATAATACATTCAAAATGTCAAATAATTTATGAATGAACTTGAATAAACATGCTTTTTTACAGAAAATATAGTATTACACAAAATATTACAATAATTAATTGTGTATGAATTAAATCTGTAATACTAACTCTGAAAAATGTATTCAAATTAAACTAACGCTGAACCCAGCCCTCAACATAAAACCTTATTTTCCTGCCAATATTTAAAATCTGGCCAAATTAAGGCCCGGGTGCTGCATACGGCCCATTAAGATTTTCAAGTGTCATTTAAGTCTCATCTTAAAACTCATTTGTATACTCTAGCCTTTAAATAGACTCCCTTTTTAGACCAGTTGATCTGCCGTTTCTTTTCTTTTCTTTTCTACTCTGCTCCGGGGTGGACCGCTAGCCTGTCCATCAGATGGGGACATCTCTACGCTGCTGACCCGTCTCCACTCGGGATGGTTCCCGCTGGCCCCACCATGGACTGGACTTTCGCTGATGTGTTGGACTTTCACAATATTATGTCAGACCCACTCGACACCGAGGATGTCGTTGTGGCTTGTACAGCCCTTTGAGACACTTGTGATTTAGGGCTATATAAATAAACATTGATTGATTGATTGATTGAAATTTAGGACTGTAAAATTGACAACAGATTTTACGGTGAAATTCCGCCGACTGAGTTTTTTTACCGTGATATTAACTTCGGTACTGTTTTATTTCCCCATTTACAGTAAGACACTAAAACATTAAAAAACATCAAAACAAGATTTTATGGTAAAAAAAAAAACTGGCAGCTCTGTTGCTTGAATTTTCCCGCTAAAAACAGTGGGATTGTGTCTCCATTTCATTCCATGTATTACATTTTTGTTTATATGCTGTAAATAAAACACTGCTTTTACTGTAAAATTCGGGTGACAGAGCTGCCAATTTTTAAAGTAAGATTGAAATATTTTTTTTGCAGCTTATGTAAAAAAATATATTGTTAATGTATTATATATGTATATACATGTGTACATATACTACTCATTGTTAAAGGGCAACCATAACTGCGATTTTGGCTTGTGTTTAAACTGCTTTGTAAGACTTGCCATCATACTGAACATGTATTGTCCTCATTAAACAAACACTCGATGACTTATGGACAATTCTTTGACGTTTTGTTGGATGGCGGCCCCCCCTTGCCTTCCGCCCAAATGTGTTATGATCCGTTGCCCGGGTCATGTCTGGTTCCGTTAGTTTGACTACCTCAGTTCTGTTTTCAGCACCCCTGGGTTTGTGTTTTGGTTTCCATGGTTGCTGATTAGTTTCACCTGTCTCTGATTAGTGTTCAGGACGCTCACCTGCTCCTGGGCACTAATCAGAGAGTTACTTATTCCTGTTTTTCGCCACAATCAGTCAGGCTTCCTTGTCTGCACTACGCAACATTTAACGACGTCTGTTTTCGATTCGTATGCCTGTTTGAATGCTAAGCTGCCTCCCACGCTATCGGCACGATTGTTTTCTTTTTCTGCTTTGCCGGAATGATTTACACAAATAAATCGTTGTCTCACCTGCACGCTGCCTCCAGAGTTTCCTGCTGCATCTTGGGAGAACGACCCGCACATAATATTGGGGCGACATGGCGTAGTGCAGGGGTCGGCAACCCGCGGCTCTAGAGCCGCATGCGGCTCTTTAGCGCCGCCCTAGTGGCTCTCTGGAGCTTTTTCAAAAATGTATGAAAAATGGAAAAAGATGAGGGGAAAAAATATATTTTTTGTTTTAATATGGTTTCTGTAGGAGGACAAACATGACACTAATTGTTATAACACAGTGTTTATATTAAACATGCTTCACTGATTCGAGTATTTGGCGAGCGCCGTTTTGTCCTACTAATTTTGGCGGTCCTTGAACTCACCTTAGTTTGTTTCCATGTATAACTTTCTCCGACTTTCTAGGACGTGTTTTATGCCACTTCTTTTTCTGTCTCATTTTGTCCACCCAACGGTTAACGTGGTGCGTGAAGGCACAAAGGTGAGTTTTGTTGATGTTATTGACTTGTGTGGAGTGCTAATCAGACATATTTGGTTACTGCATTAATGCTAGCTAATCGATGCTAACATGCTATTTAGGCTAGCTATATGTACATATTGCATCATTATGCCTCATTTGTAGGTATATTTGAGGTCATTTAGTTTCCTTTAAGTCCTTTAAATGTATATCTCTTGACACACTATCTGTATGTAATATGGCTTTTAATTTTTTGCGGCTCCAGACAGATTTGTTTTTGTATTTTTGCTCCAATATGGCTCTTTCAACATTTTGGGTTGCCGACCCCTGGCGTAGTGGAACCTGATGGTTGCAGGTTTGCTCCCTGCCTCTTACCATTCAAATCGCTGCCGTTGTGTCCTTGGGCAGGACACTTCACCCTTGCCCCCAGTGCCGCTCACACTGGAGAATGAATGATGAATGATAGGTGGGGGTCAGAGAGGCCGTAGGTGCAAACTGGCAGCCACGCTTCCGTCAGTCTACACTGCAAAAAGTCAGTGTTCAAAAACAAGAAAAAAATCCACAAAAATGAGGGGTATTTTACTTGAACTAAGGAAAATTATCTGCCGATAGAACAAGAAAATTTGGCTTGTCAAGAATTTCCAAAACAAGTAAAATTAGCTAACCTCAATGAACCCAAAAATACCATAAAATAAGTATACTCTCACTAATAACAAGTGCACTTTTCTTGATAGAACAAAAAAATATGAGACCTTTTTTCTCAATATGTTGAAAAATATTCTTAAATTAAAGTAAATGCTAGTGCCATTATCTTGACATAATGATATGCGCTCTGCATTACATTTCTTGAAACCAGCAAACTTATACTAAAAACTAGTTTATTTTTCTTGATGGAAAGGCAACAAGGCAACCGCTTGTTACTCTCGGGGTTTACTAGCCGCTCAGGCAAATCATATTGTCTAAAAATGCATTTTTCCATAGATAACATGACATCATCGCGCCAAGTGCGTGCTCTTTCAGTCAATTAGTGCGCGAGGAATATATATATATATATATATATATACAGCTCTGCCCCCAGCCAAATTTTTTTTCATTATAATCTTGAAGAATTTACCTGAATGTGCATGAACTATTTCTGTTCAAAATTGTTTGAAATGTCAAATGTTTAAATATTAACTGTTAGTTTACTGTACTGTGCCAACTGTACTACTAAAAGAGTACGTATTTTCTCTTGTTTCATTGAAAATAAAACAGCAAAGTCCATTTGGCTGTCATCTCTTTTAATTATGAGACACAAATGTGTCAAAGTCATGATTTTTTATTTCATGCTTGAAATCTTGAAATAAGACATTGTTACTTTAAAAAAGTAGTTTTATACTTGTGAGTGTTGATGACACGGCTTTGCAACACTTGATATTCTAGTTTCAAGCTTGTTTTACTCAATATAGGTCATAACATCTCAGCAACAAGCTGTAATATCTTACTGTAGATAATTTAGGACCAAAACACTTAAAACAAGTAAAACACTCTAACATAAAATCTGCTTAGTGAGAAGAATTATCTTATCAGACAGAAAATAAGCAAATATCGCCCTTATTTGAGATATTTCATCTTACTTAGATTTCAGTTTTTGCAGTGTACCCCAGGGCATCAGTGGCTATGAAAGTAGCTTACCACCACCAGGTGTGAATGAATGATGGGTTCTCACTTCTCTGTGAAGCGCTTTGAGTGTCTAGAAAAGCGCTAAAAAGTAGATGGATGGATGGCGGCCATTTTTTCAACCAATCTTACTCAAATTTTACTCAAACATTCTTGTCAGTTGTCTTAAAGTGTGTGCCAAATGTCATTGTGATTCAGCTAAACAATATTTAATCAAATAAATGTACAGTATTTTTTTGTAGAGCTGTGTGAGAAATTTCACGTCAATCTGACTTATTGTATTGTTCAATAATAGCACAACCAACACAGCAGATGTTTTTTTTTCACATGACTGTATATGCAAGGGAAGTCTCCTGTGTCTCAGTAGTTACCGCCGCCGATCGAATTAAGTAATCGAATCAATCAAGTAATCAAATGTACAAGTTTCAGCAGCTGATGGAGCACAAGCTTGTACGTCGCAGAGCTCGCAATCCAATTACGCCCCTCCCCAAACGCAATTTGTCTGCGGCTAATAAAAATGAATGCAAGGCCTTGCCGCCACTTTGTTTGTTAGCAGTAAACACGCTGCTGAAGTCAACTGCTATTGATGCTCTTCACTTTGAAGACCATTGATCCCCTTATGATCACAATTATTTTTGAATTACTTTGACATTTTACTAAAGGGAGTACAGTATTTTTAAACCACCTTACAGTATTTCAGCATATACTAGCCTATAGTGTATACCAGACCTGGGCATTCTGCGGCCCGCGGGCCGCATCCGGCCCTTTGTGCGTCCCTGTCCGGCCCGCGTGAGGCCAATTATAAATTACAAAATAAATTTTAAAAAGTATCTATGTCGAGTGTGCAATACAACGGTGCTGCTTTTGTTTTGAAAATCGTTATTTGTATTACTTCCGTGTGGACGTATGCGTGTGCGTGATTGTGAGTGAATGTGAACAGCTGCAATCATTAATTACAAAATAAAGTTGAAAAAACATCTATGTCGTGCGCGCAATACAACTGTGCTGCTTTTATTTTGAAAATTATTCTTTATGGGCGTGTGTCCGTGTGTAACCTGCGAGTGAAGGTGCACATTCAGCGACAAGTGATGCACGGTTTACACCCGAGACGCTAAAAAGAGAAAAGTTGATGAAGAATGGCGTGTTTTCAACAAGACACGGACTGCCAAGCAACGTTCCCTCTAAGGTGCGTGCCTGCGCAATTGCGCACTGCTAGCGTCTGCTGCGCGCAGCAAATATATGCCGCGCACCAAATCAAATCCCATCTGAATTCTAAACAAAATAAACATATTTATTCTATGTAATTTTGCAATGCAACTTTGAGTGACAGTGACAACAAGCGGCCCTAACGGTGTTCGTCAACACCGTTCAATTGAACACCGTTCAATTATTGTAACGTCTATCGAGATGCTTCGAGGACAGGAATTATAGCGATCACTTTATTGAGCAAAACTGTTTATATTCGGCCAGAACCACACCAAAAACATAAGTAAAACACTTCTATCTCGAAAAACTAGTCATTTTCTGCCGTACAAACCAGGCCTAAACCAACTTGTCATCTGTCACCAACATGCATAGCACTAAACCACTGGTGCGTTTATGGCCACACAAAAAGTCGGACAACTCAAACACCACACAAATTTACACTATGACTCCTCAGTCATACGTGTGCTTATTTTACTGTCATTTATTATTAATGTTAATTTATTTATATTAGTCATGGAATGCTGTTACACACACTATGTTGAAGTATTACTTTTATTATTTATTATTATTTATCTTACGGTATATATCAAAAATAATATTGAGCAAAATTTAATTGAAATATTGTCGATGTGGCCCTCCAGCAGTGCTCGGGTTGCTCATGCGGCCCCCGGTAAAAATTAATTGCCCACCCCTGGTGTATACAGTGTATCAGGATAAACCATCACATTCAAAATAATCCTAATTTTAAAACACTAAATGTTACAAAAAGGACTATACTACAAGAATAAAGTCTTATTTTTGCACAAATAAAGTTGTAATATTTAGACAAGGTAAAGTGACAATAAATTCACTATTTTAGTAAATAATATTAGAAGAAAAAGTCATCATAGTTGTGCAAGAGTTATGTAGTACACAAATAAAATAAATATTACGAGATGATAGACATACATTTATTGGAATTAAGTTGGTATAATAAAGATGACTTCTGAATATTTTTTGGCACAAAAATAAAGTTGTGATATTTTAGACTTTATTTACTGTGACGTGTATAAAGTTTGTGTAGTTTTAAATGAAGTCATGATATTATAAAATAAAGTCAAAATAATTTGGGCAAATGAATCATAAGAAATTAAAGTCAAAATACACTGAGAATAATTTTGTGCAACCAATATGGGAATATTTTCAGCGTAAATTAATTATATTACAATAAAAAAGTGGGGATGTCCGATAATGGCTTTTTTGCCGATATCCGATATTCCGATATTGTCCAACTCTTAATTACCGATACCGATATCAACCGATACCGATATATACAGTCGTGGAATTAACACATTATTATGCCTAATTTGGACAACCAGGTATGGTGAAGATAAGGTCCTTTTTAAAAAATAAAAATAAAATGAAATAAGATAAATAAATTAAAAACATTTTCTTGAATAAAAAAGAAAGTAAAACAAGCTAAAAACAGTTACATAGAAACTAGTAATTAATGAAAATTAGTAAAAATTAACTGTTAAAGGTTAGTACTATTAGTGGACCAGCAGCACGCACAATCATGTGTGCTTACGGACTGTATCCCTTGCAGACTGTATTGATATATATTGATATATAATGTAGGAACCAGAATATTAATAACAGAAAGAAACAACCCTTTTGTGTGAATGAGTGTAAATGGGGGAGGGAGGTTTTTTGGGTTGGTGCACTAATTGTAAGTGTATCTTGTGTTTTTTATGTTGATTTCATAAAAAAATTTAAACTTTTTTTTTTTTAAATGATACAGATAATAAAAAAAACGATACCGATTATTTCTGATATTACATTTTAAAGCATTTATCGGCTGATAATATCGGCAGGCCGATATTATCGGACATCTCTATAAAAAAGTTTTAAATATTTTAAATGATATAGTCAACATATTTGGAATTTTGTTGTGTTTATAATAATACATTAAAAATGTCAAATAATTTATGAATGAACTTGAATAAACATGTTTTTTTACAGAAAATATAGTATTACACAAAATATTACAATAATTAATTGTGTATTAATTAAATCTGTAATACTAACTCTGAAAAATGTATTCAAATGAAACTAACTCTGAACCCAGCCCTTAATATAAAACCTTATTTTCCTGCCAAGATTTAAAATCTGGCCAAATTAAGGCCCGGGTGCTGCATACGACCCATTAGGATTTTCAAGTGTTATTTACAAAAACTTATTTCAGGCCTTTAACATCGAAACTGTAGCCGCCATTATGATGTGCAGTGCTTTTTTTAAATTAAAATAAATCTTTAACCGTAGAAAATATTTTAATGGTTTGAATCTGCGCTTTTGGGTGGTAGACGAGTTATTACGATCACAGCAGCTCAGACGAGGCACCAAGCAAAGTGTGGGGGGGGGGTTTGTTTCCAGAGCAGCCAGCATAAAACGTGGGTGTCAGGGACAGACACGGAAGCAGATTTTTAAAACAAAGTTTTGCAGAAAAGTGATATTATATCAGATTGTAGGTGTTTTTTACACTTTGCGATCATATTTCGCCGTGTTTGTTGCGTTTTGCTTGATTGTAAAAGGTGTCGATCGAGGAGGTGGTCTGGGAAGTAAAATAGGAGTGACGTTCAAATGTTGTCAATATTTAGTGTTTTATCGTTTATGGTCATTAATATAAATCCCACATTCTTTATTTTCATGTACATTCAGTAAAAAAAAAAAAATATTAAAAAAAAAAATAAATAAATAAAAATTAAAAAATATATATATATATATATATATATATATATATATATATATATATATATATATATATATATATATATAGTATATAGTGTCACAGTGGCTTACACTTGCATCACATCTCATAAGCTTGACAACACACTGTGTCCAATATTTTTACAAAGATAAAATAAGTCATATTTTTGGTTCATTTAATAGTTTAAACAAATTTACATTATTGCAATCAGTTGATAAAATATTGTCCTTTACAATTATAAAAGCTTTTTACAAAAATCTACTACTCTGCTTGCATGTCAGCAGACTGGGGTAGATCCTGCTGAAATCATATGTATTGAATGAATAGAGAATCCTTTTGAATTGGGAAAAAAATCGTTTTTTAATTGAGAATCGTGTTGAATTAAAAAAAAAAATCGATTTTGAATCGAATCGTGACCCCAAGAATCGATATTGAATCGAATCGTGGGACACCCAAAGATTCACAGCCCAAATGTTGTCAATATTTAGTGTTTTATCGTTTATGGTCATTAATATAAATCCCACATTCTTTATTTTCATGTACATTCAGTAAAAAAAAAAAATATTTAAAAAATAAATAAAAAATAAAAAAATAAAAAATATATATATATATGTATATATATATATATATATATATATATATATATATATTTTTTTTTTTTTTTTTTTTTTTTTAAATATTTTTTTATATATATATATATATATATATATATATATATATATATATATTTTTTTTTTTTAATTTTTTTTTTATTTATTTTTTTTTAATATTTTTTTTTTTTACTGAATGTACATGAAAATAAAGAATGTGGGATTTATATTAATGACCATAAACGATAAAACACTAAATATTGACAACATTTGGGCTGTGAATCTTTGGGTGTCCCACGATTCGATTCAATATCGATTCTTGGGGTCACGATTCGATTCAAAATCGATTTTTTTTTTTAATTCAACACGATTCTCAATTAAAAAACGATTTTTTTCCCAATTCAAAAGGATTCTCTATTCATTCAATACATAGGATTTCAGCAGGATCTACCCCAGTCTGCTGACATGCAAGCAGAGTAGTAGATTTTTGTAAAAAGCTTTTATAATTGTAAAGGACAATATTTTATCAACTGATTGCAATAATGTAAATTTGTTTCAACTATTAAATGAACCAAAAATATGACTTATTTTATCTTTGTAAAAATATTGGACACAGTGTGTTGTCAAGCTTATGAGATGTGATGCAAGTGTAAGCCACTGTGACACTATTGTTCTTTTTTTTATTTTTTTCTAAATGTCTAATGATAATGTCAATGAGGGATTTTTAATCACTGCTATGTTGAAATTGTAACTAATATTGATACTGTTGTTGATAATATTCATTTTTGTTTCACTACTTTTGGATTGTTCTGTGTCGTGTTTGTGTCTCCTCTCAAATGCTCTGTTTATTGCAGTTCTGAGTGTTGCTGGGTCGGGTTTGGTTTTGGAATTGGATTGCATTGTTTTGGCATTGCTGTGTATTGTTTTGTTGGATTGATTAATTTTAAAAAATATATATATATATTTTTTAAATAAATAAATAAAATTAAAAAATCGATTTTTTAAAAATGAGAATCGATTCTGAATCGCACAACGTGAGCATCACGATTCGAATTCGAATCGATTTTTTCCCACACCCCTAATATATATATATGTACACTACCGTTCAAAAGTTTGGGGTCACATTGAAATGTCCTTATTTTTGAAGGAAAAGCACTGTACTTTTCAATGAAGATAACTTTAAACTAGTCTTAACTTTAAAGAAATACACTCTATACATTGCTAATGTGGTAAATGACTATTCTAGCTGCAAATGTCTGGTTTTTGGTGCAATATCTACATAGGTGTATAGAGGCCCATTTCCAGCAACTATCACTCCAGTGTTCTAATGGTACAATGTGTTTGCTCATTGGCTCAGAAGGCTAATTGATGATTAGAAAACCCTTGTGCAATCATGTTCACACATCTGAAAACAGTTTAGCTCGTTACAGAAGCTACAAAACTGACCTTCCTTTGAGCAGATTGAGTTTCTGGAGCATCACATTTGTGGGGTCAATTAAATGCTCAAAATGGCCAGAAAAAGAGAACTTTCATCTGAAACTCGACAGTCTATTCGTGTTCTTAGAAATGAAGGCTATTCCACAAAATGGTTGGTGTATATATATATATATATATATATATATATATATATATATATATATATATATATATATATATATATATATATATATATATATATATACATACATACATACATTTTAAACACACATTCACACCGGCCCGCAGACACATGTTTTTTTCTCAATTTGGCCCCCAAGTCAAAATAATTGCCCAGGTCTGATCTATGGAGTTGTGCATAAGTCATGCGTGGTGTTAACGTACTTATACTTGTGTGTTCCATGTACTAAGTTGTGTATTCTCATCGTATATGGCAGCAGACGGACTCAGCAGGCCCGCCCTTCAATGTCCAAGTGTCCAACTCGCTTTTCTGAAGGACCACTTCAAGTACAGTATGACGGTTTCCCATTATATTTTTCCTTCCAATCTTTTATGACACGGATATTTTTCGCTTAGTTAATTAAAGGGCTGGGCTGACTCTTCCCCAAGTCCACTCGAAATAACCCTAAATAACATGACTTTGTTGTTATTATTATCATTATGATTAAAGAGCTGTATGATCCTATACTTCAGTTTAGCAAGAAAATAAATTGCACATTGTCTTGGAGAGCGGTGCCACTTTCTGTGAATATTATCTTTGATGGGGATTTCCATTTTTAGCCATCAGTGAGACCTTTAAATAAGGCGGCATTAGGCTTTGAGTGACTCAGCTCATGCACCGCTCATCAGTATGCGGCGGAAGGCACTCCACGCTCCAAATTGGCATTGAGGGGAAACTGGCACATGAAATTGCTCCTCACAATTTGCGTCCGCCAAGACAAATCAATATTCCGCCGTAGAAGTTGCTTTTTTTCTGACCTTTTCAACTCCCATGCAAGCCTGCGTCAGATGACTGCATTTAATGGAGGAAGCATGCTGCAGTGCAGCGCTGTCATTGCATTATGTTTTATTGATTTCTTCTTTATCATATCAATGATACTGAAAGAGATATTGGGGACTTTTTATTTTCATTTGCAAACCAAAACAGAATGTGTGACTTTTACCAAAGATTATAATTGTATTTTTTTAATTCATTCATAATGGTTCTCTCTGTTTCTTCAGTTTGCCTTAAAAAAGCAAAAAGTGACACATTTCTTCCTCGTCATCAAAGATGTATCATTGTAAAAAGCAGTGTTGATCACATTGTTATCTATGGCTGTTCCATTTTGAATATATATATATATATATATATATATATATATATATATATATATATATATATATATATATATATATATATATATATATATATATATATATATATATATATATATTTGTCCACCAGCCGGCGCTACTGTTTCCCATTCAAAACATGCAGCAAGATTTCCTGACTTTCACTGTTTTCTGCAAGGGTGCTTTCCTAAAATTTGACTTTTCCATGAAAAATAATTATTTAAATTGTTCTTTAAATTCTAAATAATATATTTTACATAGTTGTTTAAGTTTATTTTCTTTTAAGAACAAATAATTGAGGTAAAATGATGTTCAAAATACAGAAATGTTGATTATGTAGCGCTTGCCAAGGTTCTGAAATTTTCACTATGCAGTGTTTTCAAAGTACTGAAACGATTATTACGTAGCGGTTTTCACGGTATTCACATTTTCACTAAGCAGTGTTTTTTTTGAAGGTACTAACATTTTATTTCTGTAGCTGTTTTCGAAGTACTCACATTTGATTATGTAGTACTTTTCAAAGTACTCAAATTATCACTATTTAGAGCTTTTTAATGTACTCAAATTATCCCTATGTAGCGCTTTTCAAAGTACTCAAATTATCACTATGTAGCGCTTTTCAAAGTACTCAAATTATCACTATGTAGTACTTTTCAAAGTACTCAAATTATCACTATTTAGAGCTTTTTAATGTACTCAAATTATCACTATGTAGCGCTTTTCAAAGTACTCAAATTATCACTATGTAGCGCTTTTCAAAGTACTCACATTATCACTATGTAGCGCTTTTCAAAGTACTCACATTATCACTATGTAGCGCTTTTCAAAGTACTCACATTATTACTATGTAGCGCTTTTCAAAGTACTCAAATTATCACTATGTAGCGCTTGTGATTTAGGGCTATATAAATAAACATTGATTGATTGATTGATTGATTTTCAAAGTACTCAAATTATCACAATTTAGAGCTTTTTAATGTACTCAAAGTATCTCTATGTAGCGCTTTTCAAAGTACTCAAATTATCACTATGTAGCGCTTTTCAAAGTACTCAAATTATCACTATGTAGTACTTTTCAAAGTACTCAAATTATCACAATTTAGAGCTTTTTAATGTACTCAAATTATCCCTATGTAGCGCTTTTCAAAGTACTCAAATTATCACTATGTAGCGCTTTTCAAAGTACTCAGATCATCACTATGTAGCGCTTTTCAAAGTACTCAAATTATCACTATGTAGCGCTTTTCAAAGTACTCAAATTATCACTATGTAGCGCTTTTCAAAGTACTCAAATTATCACTATGTAGCGCTTTTCAAAGTACTCAAATTATCACTATGTAGCACTTTTTAAAGTACTCAAATTTGATGTCACGTTTTTTAAGGTACGGCACTGAACATTTCACTATGTAGCGTTTTCCAAGGTACTCAAATTATCATAATGTAGTGCTTTTTAATGTACGAAAATTTGAGTAATGTCGCGCTTGTTAAGGTACGGCACTAAACATTTTAATATGTAGCACTTTTCAAGGTACTCCATTTTTACTATGCAGTTCTAATTCGGAGTACTCAAATTGTATTTTTGTAGCTGTTTTCTAAGTATTTACAATTTATCATATAGCTTTTTAAGGTACTCAGAGTTTCACAAATATTGAAATTCCAAGAGATTTTCACAGTACTCAAATTCTAATTATGTAGCTCTTTTCAAAGTACTCATTATTGATCATATAGCGGTTTTTGAAGTACTTACATTTGATCATGTACTTGTCATGATCCGTGGTCCGGATCATGTTTTCTTATGTTGTGTTAGTTTTGGACTCCCTAAGTTCCTGTTTGTGCACCTCTGGGTTTGTTTTAGTTTCCATGGGGATTAATTGGGTTCACCTGCCTCTGGTTAGTGATCGGCACGCTCAGCTGCTGTCAACCACTAATCAGAGAGCTATTTATTCACCTTACTCGCCACGCTCTGTCTGGTTTCATTGTTTGCTTCATGCTACCGTTACGTGAGTATTCCTTGTCTCTAGTCCATGCTAGGTGTTAGCTTTAGCGTCCAGTGCGATCGGCACGTTTTTCCTCTGACTTGTTTTCCGTTTTTTTGTACTTGTTTGATTTCGACAATAAATCATGTTCCTACCTGCACGTCCTGTCCGGAGTGGTCCGTCTGCATCTGGGAGGAACGACCCCGCAGTAAGTTGCAACCCATACGTGACAGTACTTTTCTAAGTACACAATTTTGCACAATATAGTACCTTCCAAAATACTAATATCGAGATTTTGTGTTGCGCTTTTCAGTATACTCGGGTTTCCACTATGCAGTACATTTCAAAACAGTAAAATAATAATGTAGATCTTTTCAAAGTATTCAAATTTTAAGAGCTTTTCAGAATACTCAAATTTCTATGTTGTTTATCTTTAGTTTTTGTGTTATTTTCAGTGTATTTCTGAAAGGTAAAGACGATAGAATTGTACAGTACATGTTCTGGGTCACATAAAATTTACTAATCACACATATGGAAGCTCCTGTATAGATGTTCATACTTCAGTAGAACCAGATGTTGCACAATTGCTTCTTTCCAATGTGTATGATGTGAGCATAAAAAATACATTTTTTATCCCGAGGACAAGCCAGCTGCCTATAATGTTGTCATATAAAACCCCACCATCTCTCTCTCTCTCTCTCTCTCTCTCTGTCTCTGAAGGGCATTTGAACATATATGCCGCACTCCTACTCTTCATCATCATCACCCTGCTTCCTCCTCCGCTGTAATAAAACCCAATATCGATGTCACGCTGTAGTGAGTGGACCACTAGTTCCACCAAAACATATTACCCGTTGCCTCGGAAGGTCACCCAAGCAGCCTTTTAATACCACTTCAACATCTATTAAGGCCTACTTTCACACCACCGGACACAACATTAGGCACACCTGTCCAATGGCGTCGCGTCACGGAATTAGCCGTTGATATAGTCTGCAGCAGGGCATGTTGTGAAGTCTGCAGACGACATGCATCACAGGCAACAATACGTTTTGAGTACAGAAGCAGCCTTAGCATCAGCGTAACAAAGATGGTGGAAGGTCAAACCTGCTGTCATTCTTTTTACATTCTTTTTGCACAACTGGATCGCAATGTAGTTTATTTTTCTATTTGTTCTATTCTATTTTATTCATAACCTATGCCTATCGTGCTATTTATAACCTACTCTACTTATATGTTCTTGTGGTACTCATTGGGATAAATCTGGGAACTCTATCTAATGGGTCTCAGGTGTGCTGGTACGACAATAGTTCTGTGAATCATGATAAATATAGCTTTTAAATGTTTTTAGAACACTCAGAGACGCTAAATAATACGTTTTGTTGACGATTGAAACAACTTTAAAGGCCTACTGAAATGAATTGTTTTTATTTAAATGGGGATAGCAGGTCCATTCTATGTGTCATACTTGATCATTTCGCGATATTGCCGTATTTTTGCTGAAAGGATTTAGTAGAGAACATCGACGATAAAGTTCGCAACTTTTGGTCGCTGATAAAAAAAAGCCTTGCCTGTACAGGAAGTAGCGTGACGTCACAGGTTGAAAGGCTCCTCACATTTCCCCATTGTTTACACCAGCAGCGAGAGCGATTCGGACCGAGAAAGCGACGATTACCCCATTAATTTGAGCCAGGATGAAAGATTTGTGGATGAGGAACGTGAGAGTGAAGGACTCGAGTGCAGTGCAGGACGCATCTTTTTTCGCTCTGACCGTAACTTAGGTACAAGCTGGCTCATTGGATTCCACACTCTCTCCTTTTTCTATTGTGGATCACGGATTTGTATTTTAAACCACCTCGGATACTATATCCTCTTGAAAATGAGAGTCGAGAACGCGAAATGGACATTCACAGTGACTTTTATCTCCACGACAATACATCGGCGAAGCACTTTAGCTACGGAGCTAACGTGATAGCATCGGGCTTAACTGCAGATAGAAACAAAAGAAATAAACCCCTGACTGGAAGGATAGACAGAAGATCAACAATACTATTAAACCATGGACCTGTAAATACACGGTTAATGCTTTCCAGCCTGGCGAAGCTTAACAATGCTGTTGCTAACGACGCCATTGAAGCTAACTTAGCAACGGGACCTCACAGAGCTGTGCTAAAAACATTAGCGCTCCACCTACGCCAGCCAGCCCTCATCTGCTCGTCAACACCCGTGCTCACCTGCGTTCCAACGATCGACGGAGCGACGAAGGACTTCACCCGATCATCCGTGCGGTCGGCGGCTTGCGTCGGATAGCGCGTTTGCTATCCAAGTCAAAGTCCTCCTGGTTGTGTTGCTGCAGCCAGCCGCTAATACACCGATCCCACCTACAACTTTCTTCTTTGCAGTCTTCATTGTTCATTAAACAAATTGCAAAAGATTCACTAACACAGATGTCCAGAATACTGTGGAATTTTGCGATGAAAACCGAGCTTTTTGTATTGGATACAATGGTGTCCGAATACTTCCGTTTCAACGATTGACGTCACGCGCATACGTCATCATACATAGACTCAATCAATCAAAAACGTTTTCAACCGGAAGTTCCCCGGGGAATTTAAAATTGCACTTTATAAGTTAAACCGGCCGTATTGGCATGTGTTGCTATGTTAAGATTTCATCATTGATATATAAACTATCAGACTGCGTGGTCGGTAGTAGTGGCTTTCAGTAGGCCTTTAAGAACTTGGTGAATTAGGTCTTGACGTTGACCTTAGAACAACATGATTTTTTGACGACGTTTATTCAATGTCAGGTTTTGACGTAGATTTGATCATGGAATTTTGGTCATTTCCTTCATTAACTATTTAAATTGCTCTTTAAATTCAATTTAATGTACAGTACAGGCCAAAAGTTTGGACACACCTTCTCCTCATTCAATGCGTTTTTTATTTTATTTTCATGACTGTTTACATTGTAGATTGTCACTGAAGGCATCAAAACTATGAATGAACACATGTGGAGTTATGTACTTAACAAAAATAGGTGAAATAACTGAAAACATGTTTTATATTCTAGTTTCTTCAAAATAGCCACCCTTTTCTCTGATTACTGCTCTGCACACTCTTGGCATTCTCTTGATGATCTTCAAGCACACCTGTGAAGTGAAAACCATTTCGGGTGACTGCCTCTTGAAGCTCATTGAGAGAATGCCAAGAGTGTGCAAAGCAGTAATCAGAGCAAAGGGTGGCTATTTTGAAGGGACTAGAATATAAAACATGTTTTCAGTTATTTCACCTTTTTTTTTAAGTAAATTTTGTTAAGTCACTTTTGAAACTACTGAAATTTTGACTATGTAGCGCTTTTAAGTACTCAAATGTTGTGCTTTTTAAAGTAGAGGTACTCAAATTTTTACTATTTAAATTTTGATTATTTTGCGGTTTACTGAAATGTTCACTAGCGCTTCACAAAGTCTAAAATTTTCACTTTTCAAAGTACTCTATGTAGCGCTTCTAATACTACTCATATATTGATCATCTTGCACTTTTTTAAAGGGCTCTAATTGTGTTTACGTATAGCTTTTCAAAGTACTCTAATTTTAAATTAGACTTTTCCATGAAAAATAATTATTTAAATTGCTCTTTAAATTCAATTTAATGTACAGTACAGGCCAAAAGTTTGGACACACCTTCTCCTCATTCAATGCGTTTTTTTATTTATTTTCATGACTATTTACATTGTAGATTGTCACTGAAGGCATCAAAACTATGAATGAACACATGTGGAGTTATGTACTTCACAAAAAAAGGTGAAATAACTGAAAACATGTTTTATATTCTAGTTTCTTCAAAATAGTCACCCTTTTCTCTGATTACTGCTCTGCACACTCTTGGCATTCTCTCGATGAGCTTCAAGCACACCTGTGAAGTGAAAACCATTTCGGGTGACTGCCTCTTGAAGCTCATCGAGAGAATGCCAAGAGTGTGCAAAGCAGTAATCAGAGCAAAGGGTGGCTATTTTGAAGGAACTAGAATATAAAACATGTTTTCAGTTATTTCACCTTTTTTGTTAAGTAAATTTTGTTAAGTCACTTTTGAAAGTACTGAAATGTTGACTATGTAGCGCTTTTAAAAGTACTCCAATGTGCTTTTTAAAGTACAGGTACTGAAATTTTCACTATTTCAATTTTGATAATTTTGCGGTTTACTGAAATTTTCACCAGTGCTTCACAAAGTACAAAAATTTTCACTTTTCAAAGTACTCAGACGTTCACTATGTAGCACTTCTAAAAGTACTCAAATATTGATCATCTTTCACTTTTTTTAAAGGGCTCTAATTGTGATTACATATAGCTTTTGAAAGTATTCTAATTGTTGGGAAATTGTGAATGGTGGCCATTTTGAAGCGAACGTTGGCGAGCGTCGGGGGACGCGAGGAGCCAAAGCGCATGTTCCTTGCTATAACAGCGTTATTCCCTGGCGTCTCAGTGCTCTTTTTGCCAGCCCAGACATTTGTCACAGATGGTGACTGGACTGCATTTGTGCTCCGCCGATAAAAGTCCAGTTTGGCATTTAATCGTGTAGCTTCAAAAAATCATTAAAAAATGACCTGATTAGACACAGTTCAGCTCATGTCTTATCTTGTCGGTAGTTTACAGCGCTAAATCATGTGCCTGGCACTCTCTGCAGTTGAATAAATGAAGCCTATGCTATGGTGATTTTTTTTTTTTTCATTTTTTTTTTTTTTTTTCATTTTCATGTTTATTTCGAATATGTAGACAAAACAAAAACAACAAATTTTGAAAAATAACAACAAAAAAGCCATTCAAGAATGAATAACAAAAACAATAATAATAATAATATAAATAGTAATAATAAAAAGCAAAAGAAACAAGAAATGAAAATAAACATTTAATGTAAACATATCCGAAAAGGAGTGAGAATAAGTAAAAACTTATGTACTCCCACCCCTCTTATTACTTACTGTATGTTTAATAATAATAATAATAATAATAGTATATAAAAATGTTATGTCATATAAACACATATACACATATAAGCATGTACACACACATACATACATACACATATACATATATATATATATATATATATATATATATATATATATATACATACATATATATATATATATATATATATATATATATATATATATATATATATATATATATATATATATATATATATATATATATATACACATACATATACATACATGTACATCCACAACACACATTTAACAAGTGATGTGTGTGGAAATAGTCTAAGCAGGGAACGTTGGAGGAGAAGGAGGAGGAAGACCAGCCACGCTGCTGTAATTGCAGTTTTCTGAATGAATTCTGCAGGGACAGTCTGGGTAAATAATGGAGAGTTAATTGATTGGAACTACTCCAGTCAATGAACTGCAAGCAGGAGAATATACTTAGGATGTCACTGCCATCGCTGTGAGAAGACATTGTGCTGGAAAAAACAAAAAAAAACATGTTATTTTGCAAGTAATAAGGAATGTAAACATGAAGTGGATCAAGAAGCTTCCAGAAGGACACAATCTGGACTCAACACGAGTTTGCTTGCTCAGTTGCTGCTTTTTTTTAAAAACATTTTTGGTCATCTCCCATCTGGCAGACAAATGCCAGCAGCCACAAAAAAAAAGCTTAATCAATGACTCTCACAGTACATTCCCTCAGAGATGATAGGTGTAATGCTCGCTGCTTTTTGACCATTAACATTACAGGATTTAAAAGATTTGTATTTTTTTAGATTTTTCCAGGTATGTTTTTCAGCAGGAGATGACGTGGGATGATCCTGTAGTGACCACTAGAGGCAGCAGAGGGTGCCATAGTGACCAAACGTTCCACGTAAGTCACGCTGTTGGCTAAAGTAGCCCGAAGTAAACTCAAATGATTTATAATAGTATACTCTTTCTTCAATAATATTAAAACACTTACTTTTCTAATCAAAGCAGAACCAATTAAAACATTTCATACAATTTTAATTTAATTTAAGCCAGGGGTGTCAAACGTACGGCCCGTGGGCCGGAACAGGTTTTATCCGGCCCGCGAGATGATTTTGGTAAGTATAAAAATTAGCTGTCTTTTTTTTTTTATGAAAGAAACTGCTCTTCTAAATGTGTCCACTGGATGTCGCAATAGCAGTCATGTGCGCATGACTTCAGAGGGGGCGGAGCTATGTGCCGGGTTAAGATTGAGGACTGGGGATACATTATCTGGGCGCACATAAATATGCTGAAATAACATGTATCCTCTACTAAATTCATGTGTGATTTATGAAATGAGTCCAAATTCACAAGTTTTGTTGTAGATGATGCTACATATGTACAGAATAAACCACATGATTTTAGTACATCAGTTGAGGAAAATTATTACATTACATTAAAGGCCTACTGAAATGATTTTTTTTTAATTTAAACGGGGATAGCAGATCTATTCTATGTGTCATACTTGATCATTTCGCGATATTGCCATATTTTTGCTGAAAGGATTTAGTATAGAACAACGACGATAAAGATTGCAACTTTGGGTATCTGATAAAAAAAGGCTTGCCCCTACCGGAAGTAGCGTGACGTAGTCAGTTGAACATATACGCAAAGTTCCCTATTGTTTACAATGATGGCCGCATGAAGTGAGAGAGATTCGGACCGAAAAAGCGACAATTTCCCCATTAATTTGAGCGAGGATGAAAGATTTGTGGATGAGTAAAGTGCAAGTGAAGGACTAGTGGGGAGTTGAAGCTATTCAGATAGGGAAGATGCTGTGAGAGCCGGGGGGTGACCTGATATTCAGCTGGGAATGACTACAACAGTAAATAAACACAAGACATATATATACTCTATTAGCCACAACACAACCAGGCTTATATTTAATATGCCACAAATTAATCCTGCATAAAAACACCTGCGTGTTTGTTATGCTAGCTCCTAGCTCCTCTGCTAGCTCCTAGCTCCATAGAACACGCCAATACAATTCAAACACCTGATCAACACACACAATCACTCAGCCCAAAAGACCGTTCACCTAACCCAAGGTTCATAAAGCTTATATATTTTTAAAAAGTTACGTACGTGACGCGCACATACGGTCAAGCTATCAAATGTTTAGCAGCCAAGGCTGCATACTCACGGTACCTGATATTCAGCTGGGAATGACCACAACAGTAAATAAACACAAGACATATATATACTCTATTAGCCACAACACAACCAGGCTTATATTTAATATGCCACAAATTAATCCTGCATAAAAACACCTGCGTGTTTGTTATGCTAGCTCCTAGCTCCTATGCTAGCTCCTAGCTCCATAGAACACGCCAATACAATTCAAACACCTGATCAACACACACAATCACTCAGCCCAAAAGACCGTTCACCTAACCCAAGGTTCATAAAGCTTATATATTTTAAAAAAGTTACGTACATACGCAAAAAAAAGTTGCGCACATACGGTCAAGCGATCAAATGTTTAGAAGCCAAAGCTGCATACTCACAGTAGCACGTCTGCGTCTTTGTCATCCAAATCAAAGTAATTATGGTAAGAGTCTGTGTTGTCCCAGTTCTCTACAGGCGTCTGTGTATCGAAGTCAAAAGTCCTCCTGGTTAGAGTCTCTGTTATCCGAGTTCTTCCATCTTGACTGCATCTTTCGGGAATGTAAACAAAGAAGCGCCGGCTGTGTACTGTTGTTGCTGACTACGTTCGAAAAATACGTCCATTTCGCACCGACAACTTTCTTCTTTGCTTGCTCAGCTTCCTTCTCCATAATGCAATGAACATGATTGCAACAGATTCACGAACACAGATGTCCAGAATACTGTGGAATTATGAAATGAAAACAGAGCTTTTTCGTATTGGCTTCAATGTGGAAAGCATACCCGTGTTCCCCGGTCTACGTCACGCGCATACGTCATCCTCAGAGGCGTTTCGAACCGGAAGTTTAGCGGCAAATTTAAAATGTCACTTTATAAGTTAACCCGGCCGTATTGGCATGTGTTATAATGTTAAGATTTCATCATTGATATATAAACTATCAGACTGCGTGGTCGCTAGTAGTGGGTTTCAGTAGGCCTTTAAAGGCCTACTGAAATGAGATTTTCTTATTTAAACGGGGATAGCAGATCCATTCTATGTGTCATACTTGATCATTTCGCGATATTGCCATATTTTTGCTGAAAGGATTTAGTAGAGAACATAGACGATAAAGTTCGCAACTTTTGGTCGCTGATAAAAAAAGCCTTGCCTGTACCGGAAGTAGCGTGACGTCACAGGTTGTGGAGCTCCTCACATCTGCACATTGTTTACAATCATGGCCACAAGCAGCGAGAGCGATTCGGACCGAGAAAGCGACGATTACCCCATTAATTTGAGCGAGGATGAAAGATTCGTGGATGAGGAAAGTGAGAGTGAATGATTAGAGGGCAGATGCTGTGAGAGGCGGGTGGGACCTGATATTCAGCTGGGAATGACTAAAACAGTAAATAAACACATGACATATATTTACTCTATTAGCCACAAGACAACCAGGCTTATATTTAATATGCCACAAATTAATCCTGCATAACAAACACCTCCCCCGTCCCGTCCATATAACCCGCCAATACAAATCAAACACCCGCACAACACACTCAATCCCACAGCCCAAAGTACCGTTCACCTCCGCAAAGTTCATACAGCACATACATTTCCCCAAAGTTACGTACGTGACATGCACATAGCGGCACGCACGTACGGGCAAGCGATCAAATGTTTGGAAGCCGCAGCTGCGTACTCACGGTACCGCGTATCCAACTCAAAGTCCTCCTGGTAAGAGTCTCTGTTGTCCCACAGTTCTCCACAGGCCAATGGTAAAGCTTGACTGTCATCGTTCGGGAATGTAAACAATGAAACACCGGCTACGTGTTTGTGTTGCTGCAGCCGGCCGCTAATACACCGATCCCACCTACAACTTTCTTCTTTGCAGTTTTCATTGTTCATTAAACAAATTGCAAAAGATTCACCCACACAGATGTCCAGAATACTGTGGAATTTTGCGATGAAAACAGACAACTTAATAGCTGGCCACAATGCTGTCTCAAAATGTCCGCTACAATCCGTGACGTCACGCACAAACGTCATCATACCGAGACGTTTTCAGCAGGATATTCCGCGGGAAATTTAAAATTGCACTTTACTAATCTAACCCGGCCGTATTGGCATGTGTTGCAATGTTAAGATTTCATCATTGATATATAAACTATCAGACTGCGTGGTCGGTAGTAGTGGCTTTCAGTAGGCCTTTAATAACATACTGTAATTTGATTTTGAGATTACTATCTATTACATCTTCTGATAGATTACAATTTTACACCAATGAGAGCATTATAAAACTCTACTAGACTCACACCTATTTGACTGATGAACATTATCACATCATTTATTCAGAAATTATATATCACGACAAATGAAGATAGACTACTATGACCAGCAACATGTAAGTGTAAAAAAACAAAACATTAGGATTTGTATGTTTTCAGATTGTGCTTGTTCTATTTTTAAACAAAGAAAACAATCTGAAGTTGTCTTTATTTTTAAGTTATCATGACGTGATTTTACCAGTCCGGCCCACTTTGGAGTAGATTTTCCTCTGTGTGGCCCCTGAGCTTGTCATGTCTGTTCATGTTTTCGTTTTGGCCATGTGTTTGTTTTTTGGACTCTTTTTAGTTCCTGGTGGCACTTCCTTGTTTGTTCGTTTCCATAGCAACTCATTAGTTTTCACCTGTCTTGTCACGCACCTGTTTCACGTTTCGAGTCACGCACCTGTTTTCACTGATCACGTCACTATTTAAATCTGTCTGTTTCTGTTGTTCATCCTGGCGTCCTCACACATTCATCTTCTCCACACGTTTATGCTCTGCTCATGTTATCATTGTTTTTCTATAGTCCATGCTGATCTTCTCATGCCAAGTAAGTTTTTGTTTAATAGTTTTTGTGCCCTTGTGCAAGTCTTTTGTTTTGTCATAGTCAAGTTTTTACCTCCGCTGTGAGCGCTTTTTGTTTGTACCTTTTTTTGAGTTAAAATATTAAACATGTCCTCACCTGCACGCCACGTATGGTCCAATTCATTTGCACCACGGGAGAACAAATCACGCCATAGATCGAGTCATGACAGAGCTAAAATTAGTTTGACACCCTTGGTTTAAGATGATTAAATTTGATGCATGGACAGTATTTAAAAAACAAACATTTTGATGTATAAAAATTGTTAAAAAAAAAAAGTTTCATTATAGAATATTCAAAATATTTATTCTATGCAATTATTGGGATGCTTTGTTAGGTTCACCTGTGCAAGCTGTTAAAATGGAATGAAAAAGTGGTATACTGTAAAAAAAACCACCAAAAAAAACCACCAAAAACATCAAATGAAAGTAGTGTAAAAAGATGTATAAATGGACAGATACTTATTTAATCATTAGGCAAAGTAAAAAGTTACCAAATAGAAAAAATATAATTAATAAATATACATAAACTTACAATGTATGAGATTTACCTGTACGGGCTAATGAAATGAAATGCAAAAGCGGTATAAATAGCACTAAAAAATATTCAATAAATGTGGTGTAAAAATACATGTACAAATAATTATTTCATCATAAAACAGAGACGAAAGTAACAAAATAAACATAAAATAAGAATAGTTCAATGCACTTAAACTTGCACTTTATTAGGTTGACCAAGCTATTGAAATGGGATGCAAACAGTGTATAAATAGCACCAAAAACATTTAACAAAGTGGTGTAAAAATGTACAAAATTATTTCATCATTAAAGCAAAAGTAAAAGTTACTAAATAATATAGTTAAAAACACATACATTTAGTTTTATTCAATCAATTGATCAATCAATCAATGTTTACTTATATAGCCCTAAATCACGAGTGTCTAAAAGGGCTGCACAAGCCACAACGACATCCTCGGCTCAGATCCCACATGAGGGCAAGAAAAAACTCAACCCAATGGGATAACAATGAGAAGGCTCTTCTATACAAGCTATTGAAACAGGATGTAAAAGCAGTATAAATAACACTAACAATATTAAATAAAAGTAGTGTAACAATAAATACCAATAATAAAATAAGCACAGTTAAATACTTAAACTTACATTTTATTAGGTTCACCCGTTCAAGCTAATGAAATCCAACATGAGTAGTATCAGAAAATAAATAGTATATGACATTTTGATTGGAAATTGTTTAATAAAAAAAATTAAAATAATTGTGAAATCTTTCTAACAGCAGGAATCCATTTATAACAATGTTTATGTAATCATACACACATACAGGATGCTTGGATTATGGAATGCTGCTTAGGTTCATTATGCAAGTTAATGAAAAAATGAAGATAAAAAAAATTATAATAAATTCTGAATTTAAGTTTGTTTTAATAAGCCTAATTATACACATTTAAGGATGCTTTATCAGGTATACACAAGTGTCACACATTCTATTAAAAAGTGTCAAACTATTAGAAGCTCCTCCCTGTTGTACAGCTCTAAAGTACTACAATAATACATATTGTAAAATGCATATTACAAGGTAGAATGTTTTTTGTACACATCTTGTATCAGTTGTCATTAGATTGTGATTGGATACTATGGCTTTACTGGAAATGACTTGAAGATAAAGGATACAGTACATCAGTGACGTGCAGTCACTGGAGACAGGTGAGGCGGGGCCTCACGTGCCATCATGGAAAGAAAAAAAATGTAAAAAGAAAAAAAAAATTAAATGGTTATATGTATCCAGTGATTATACTATAAAGTTATTTTCCATTTAACTTCACCAGTTTTAGATTATTTTTATTCAAAATCGCAGAATTTTCACATTTGCCGTTCAAATACTGAGAAGAGACTTGCAGTGATCAGCAGCCAGTTGAGGCACGTCACTCAGTTGTACCTCAACATGGATTGCGGACTCGGCTAACTGCTGGCCTGCTGTGCAGTGAGACCGTATTGCTATATGAATTATATTATACATTTCCATAGTTTAGTTAGCTGAGGTATATAATGTACAGTGTATTTTGTCAACAACTGTATGTGTGTAACGTATTTCTTGTGCTGCGCAATCATAAAACTGCTGCAAAGACGCACTGGCTGAGGCTCGCAGTAATCCCGCCTTCTTGTGCCGGTTAATGCACTCCCACCGTAGAATCATAATAATAATATCAACTAAAGTCCACACTTAAACTTTCCACATGCAAGATTGAATCTATTTAAAAAAAGTTATTTAATAAGAAGCCAAAAAGTGCAAAAACAATAATGTTCGTGTTGGAGGAGTTGTGAATGACTGCAGGGCCACAACATTAGGTACACCTGCAGACTGCAGCACGGATTTCATATTTCATTAATTCACAACTCCTCCGACACAAACATTATTATTTTTGCACTTTTTGGCTTCTTATTAAATAACTTTTTTTAAATAGATTCAATCTTGCACGTGGAAAGTTTAAGTATGGGCTTTAGTTGATATAACACTCCAGTCAGGGGGTGCATTCTACGGCGGGGGTGCATTAATCCAGCACAACAGCGGCGCAAGGACTTCATTTATAAGTAAAGGTAAGACCATAATAAAAAAAAATTATTAAATGGGCTTTTTTGTGTGCTACAGTTTGTATGTGTAAAGTTAAAATTAAGTTAAAGTACCAATGATTGTCACACACACACTAGGTGTGGTGAAATTTGTCCTCTGCATTTGCCCCATCCCTTGATCACCCCCTGGGAGGTGAGAGAGCAGTGGGCAGCAGCGGCGCCGCGCCCGGGAATAATTTTTGGTGATTTAACCCCCAATTCCAACCCTTGATGCTGAGTGCCAAGCAGGGAAGAATGCTGGTATGAGCTTTTAAACATAACCCGTTAACTGCTGCCAATCAAACGGTGAATAAGATACTCTTTAGGGTTCATATGTTTGTAAATCTGACTGTGATGAAGTCAGTGCCTCACCAGCCATGAACCTCACCGCACGTCACTGCAGTACATGCTGTAATAGATATAATGGAGCTGTCATGTCACGGTTCTTCCTTGTGGTCGAGTAGACTGAAACAAACCAAGTGCAGGTAAAAGCCCAGAAATGTGGCATTTGAAGAAGTTTGTATTAGTCCTGCTATAAAACATGTTGTTTGTTAACTCAAATGAACGAAAAAGACGTGTTGCCAAAGCACAAGCAACACTAGCAAATGTTTATTTGCTCACCAATCAACACAAAAACATGTAATATTCACCATGTTGGTTCTTTGGCTTCATAGCCAAGCTTTAAAGGTCATACTGCACAAAGATCTCGGTCAAATACTCCAAACTGCAAAATAATTACTTTTATTATGATGTAACTTTTAGTTCAAATATCACAATTTACAATATTTTCAGGCCAGTTGTACGGAATAATCGCCTTGTACAACTGAGGAGAAAAGGATCTCTGGTGTGTTTGTGCCCTATAAAATATGGAAATTATGTGAACATTTGAATATTATCCGGGGCAGGAACAAATCTATATTCTGGAGCTGTCGTTTGATGATGATCCCAATGATCCCAGATGGTATTTAGCAGCGAATGTCTTCATTTTGAGACCCAAACGATCGAGTGATACATTTACATGCAAAGACTGTAAAAGCTTTCACTTCCTGCTCAAGGTTGTTACATATGGATCCTTGTACTTTGCCAATACTATTACATTACATATTGAGCCTTGTACTTTGCCAATACTATTATATTACATATTGATGTTGTTCATACTTTGCCAATACTATTACATTACATATTGATGCTCATATTTTGCCAATACTATTACATTACATAATAATGCGCATACTTTGCCAATACTATTACATTACATATTGATGCTCATACTTTGCCAATACTATCGCATTACATATTGATGTTTATACTTTGCCAATACCATTACATTATAACATATTGATTTTTATACTTTGCCAGTACTATTACATTACATATTGATGCTTATAACTTGTCAATACTACTACATTACATGTTGATGCTCATACTTTGCCAATGCCACAAAGTTAGAACTGGTTTGGTAAGCGAGGGGAGGTCTCATTTGTATCGATGCTGTTATGATCAGATGTTATTACAGGTATGACCGCTAGGGGGCAGTACTGGTTGGTATGCTGCTTACTGTGCCACATAAGGTGGTAGAACAAGACTGCATGAAAGACACATGTATGTTGTTGAGAACCTGGGTCATTAAAAGTTAAGTTACTTGCTATCAACAGCCTCCTCCTTCAAACACGAACATGACATGGTACCAGGAGTATACTCGACTTGACGACATGGATTTAAAATCACCGGAGAGTTTGAAACTAACGGGGAATGTCGACGAGAACTGGCGCACCTTCAAACAGCGGTTTCACCTGTACATTGCGGCTATGGGACACGAGACAAAGCCGGAGGCGAGAAAGGTAGCGCTGCTGCTAACAATAGCAGGGCCACAGGCCATAGAAGTATTTAACACGTTTGTGTTTGACACTCCTGACGATAATGGAAAGTTGGATGTAGTGCTTAGCAAATTTGACGCGCACTGTTCTCCGAAGAAGAACGAGACGTACGAGAGGTACGTGTTTCGGTCTCGTACGCAGCGGCAGCATGAACCATTTGATAGCTTCCTGACGGACTTGCGGCTAAAGGCGCAGTCCTGCAACTTCGCGACGCTGAAGGACTCCATGATCCGGGACCAGATAGTCTTCGGCGTGGAGGATAAAAAGGTCAGAGAGAGGCTACTACGAGAGATGGAGCTGACGCTGGCGGGAGCCATTAAGATCTGCCAGGCGAGTGAGCTGTCCCAAAAGCATGTGAGGACGTTCAGCGAGATGTCTGCAGTCGTACCAGCGGAGACAGCGCACACAGACCCGGCCTGCACGGCAGTCGGAGGACGTGATGATAAGCTGCAAGCGCTGCGGCACGAAGCACAAGCCCCGACAATGTCCAGCGTTTGGTAAGCAATGCTGAAGTTGCCAAGGCAAGAATCATTTTGCTAAACAGTGCTTCTCCAAATGGAAAGAGGGGAAGAAAGGAAAAACTGTAAACATAGTAGATGAGCCTGATCTCAGTGACACGTTCTTTGTTGGCATGGTAAGTTTGGAAAGTGAACAAATAAGTAAACCAGACAATGAAGAAGATAAATGGATAGCTCCTCTACTGATAAATGGGACTGTAGTCACCATGAGATTGGACACGGGTGCAAAAGCAAATCTCATAAGCATGTGTGATGTAAAGGCAATGAAAAACAAGCCACAAATAAAAAGAAAAGAATCTGGACTTAAAGGCCTACTGAAACCCACTACTACCGACCACGCAGTCTGATAGTTTATATATCAATGATGAAATCTTAACATTATAACACATGCCAATACGGCCGGGTTAACTTATAAAGTGACATTTTAAATTTGCCGCTAAACTTCCGGTTCGAAACGCCTCTGAGGATGACGTATGCGCGTGACGTAGACCGGGGAACACGGGTATGCCTTCCACATTGAAGCCAATACGAAAAAGCTCTGTTTTCATTTCATAATTCCACAGTATTCTGGACATCTGTGTTCGTGAATCTGTTTCAATCATGTTCATTGCATTATGGAGAAGGAAGCTGAACAAGCAAAGAACAAAGTTGTCGGTGCGAAATGGACGTATTTTTCGAACGTAGTCAGCAACAACAGTACACAGCCGGCGCTTCTTTGTTTACATTCCCGAAAGATGCAGTCAAGATGGAAGAACTCGGATAACAGAGACTCTAACCAGGAGGACTTTTGACTTCGATACACAGACGCCTGTAGAGAACTGGGACAACACAGACTCTTACCAGGATTACTTTGATTTGGATGACAAAGACGCAGACGTGCTACTGTGAGTATGCAGCTTTGGCTTCTAAACATTTGATCGCTTGACCGTATGTGCGCAACTTTTTTTTGCGTATGTACGTAACTTTTTTAAAATATATAAGCTTTATGAACCTTGGGTTAGGTGAACGGTCTTTTGGGCTGAGTGATTGTGTGTGTTGATCAGGTGTTTGAATTGTATTGGCGTGTTCTATGGAGCTAGGAGCTAGCATAGGAGCTAGGAGCTAGCATAACACGTACCGTACCGTACGTGCGCGTCACGTACGTAACTTTTTAAAAATATATAAGCTTTATGAACCTTGGGTTAGGTGAACGGTCTTTTGGGCTGAGTGATTGTGTGTGTTGATCAGGTGTTTGAATTGTATTGGCGTGTTCTACGGAGCTAGGAGCTAGCAGAGGAGCTAGGAGCTAGCATAACAAACACGCAGGTGTTATTATGCAGGATTAATTTGTGGCATATTAAATATAAGCCTGGTTGTGTTGTGGCTAATAGAGTATATATATGTCTTGTGTTTATTTACTGTTGTAGTCATTCCCAGCTGAATATCAGGTCACCCCCGGCTCTCACAGCATCTTCCCTATCTGAATAGCTTCAACTCCCCACTAGTCCTTCACTTGCACTTTACTCATCCACAAATCTTTCATCCTCGCTCAAATTAATGGGGAAATTGTCGCTTTCTCGGTCCGAATCTCTCTCACTTCATGCGGCCATCTTTGTAAACAATAGGGAACTTTGCGTATATGTTCAACTGACTACGTCACGCTACTTCCGGTAGGGGCAAGCCTTTTTTTTATCAGATACCAAAAGTTGCAATGTTTATCGTCGTTGTTCTATACTAAATCCTTTCAGCAAAAATATGGCAATATCGTGAAATGATCAAGTATGACACATAGAATAGATCTGCTATCCCCGTTTAAATAAAAAAAATTCATTTCAGTAGGCCTTTAAAGACTACAATGGACAACCAATTAAATGTTTGGGCACATGCAGGTTGAGTGTCACAGTTAAAGGAAAAGTGCACCACCTATGCTTCTTTGTTGTGAATGAGGGACGTGAATCACTTCTGGGTGACAGAGCCTGTGAAGAACTAGCACTCGTGAAAAGAGTGTATAGCATTATCCCAACAAATGACTCCATGGAAACAATTGTTCAGAACTTTTCAGATGTTTTCAAGGGTTTTGGTGTTTTGCCCTTCACATATAAAATACAATTGAAAGAAGATGCCCAACCAGTTGTGCATGCAGCACGCAGAGTTCCAGCCCCACTGAAAGACAGCCTAAAGAAAGAACTCGACAGAATGATCATGCTGGGGGTGATCAAAAAGGTTAATGAGCCTACAGACTGGGTCAACTCAACGGTCATCACAAAGAAAAAGAATGGTGAGTTGAGAATATGTATGGACCCTAAAGATCTAAATGAGAGCATTAAGCGTGAACATTATCAAATACCTACACGTGAAGAGATCATCAGTGAAATGTCAGGTGCCAGCTACTTCACAAAGCTTGACGCCTCACAAGGTTTCTGGCAGCTGAAACTGAGTGAAAGCAGCACAATGTACTGTACCTTTAATACGCCCTTCGGCAGACACTGCTTTCTCAGACTGCCTTTTGGAATAAAGTCAGCACCTGAAATATTTCACAGAGCAATGGAGCAGATCATCGAGGGCTTGGATGGAGTTCGAGTCTACATTGATGACATCATCATATGGGGATCCACAGCCCAAGAGCACAATGAGAGACTAAACAGAGTTATGGAACGCTTAAAAAAGTATGGACTAAAACTAAACAAGAGTAAATGTGAGTTTGGTGTTCAGGAGATCCTTTTCCTTGGAGACAAGCTGTCTGCACGTGGTGTCCAACCAGATCAAGAAAAAATACGTGCAATACAGAACATGCCAAGGCCCACAGACAAAACTGGTGTGCTACGCATCATGGGGATGGTCAATTTTATAGGTAAATTCATTCCCAATTTGACAGCAAAGACATCTTGCATACGAGAGCTTCTGCACAGGGACTGTGATTTTAAATGGACAGTGAAACATGAGCATGAGTGGCAAAAACTCAAGAACACACTGACCACAGCACCAGTGTTGTCATTTTATGACCACACAAAGAGGATAAAAGTAGTAGTAGTTTAGTCTTTATTTGAAGGGACAATGTACAGAAACATTAAGCTCAAAGACAGATATGTTCTGTACCAGATTATAGCTAAATAGCTAATTTCCATCTGCAGTCCCTGGCTACCTAAATTAAAGGGATACAAAAATCATGCAATAAAATTATGACAATAAAATCATATACAAGTATTAAGAAAAAAGTCATAAAATGCCCTTTCATGGACACATACTTAATATACAATACAACCACACCTCATTTACATCATCACACAAAGACAATACATGCTTTTGTTCACATCTGTCATCATTTGTAAAAACAACCTTGATTTTAACAGACACACCTCACAATTTACAATAAAAATGCTCTCATGGATAAATATAATACACATTAGGTTGATGTGTCAAACATAATGTCCATCTCAGTGACCGTGTGAGCAGCTTTGATTGCTCCAAAGCCACTTTTTAACTTCAATTGTGAATGAAGAGTAATCTGTTAGACTTTTCAAGTTTGTTGTGAGGTCGTTCCATTCCTTTATGGCTTTATATGAAAAGGCTGATTGTGCAAAAGAGGTTTTACATCTGGGTATGCTACACTGCCCCCTGGTGGAGGCTCGTGTGTTTCTAGTTGTCACAGCAGATGTAAACTGGACAAAGTGCTTAAGTGGCGCTGGTGCAGTGTTATTTAAGATTCGATGGGCCATTCGTATTGATGCTAATCTTTGAATGTTAGCTAAATTTAACAATCTATATTTTTTGGACAACTAAACAATGATGGTGGTGTTGTGGTTTTCGGTCAAGGATTTTGAGGGATTGTTTGTGCAAAGTTTCCAATGGCCTCAGTGTCATTTTGCTTGCCTGCGACCAACATGTTATACAATAATAAAAACGAGACATAATCATTGCATTAAAATAAGTTTGAGCTGCCTCCAGTGTTAATGAATTCCTGATACATTTGAACGTTTTTATGTTGTATTTAAGACTCTGGCACATCTGTTTGATATGTTTTTTAAAGCCAAGTGTTGGCTCTAAAATGACACCCAGGTAACGATATTCACTAACATTTTGTATTATTTCCTTATTAACCGTTATATTTGGAAAGGATGACATTTTATATTTGTTTAAGTGTCAACCGATGCTTCCAAAGATGGTATTGGTGCCGTTCTACTCCAGGCTGAGGGTGAGCACTGAAAACCGGTAGCCTATGCATCTCGGGCTATGACAAAATCGGAATGTCGGTACGCTCAGATCGAAAAAGAAAGTTTGGGACTGGCATATGGTTTGGAGCGGTTTCATAGTTATGTGTACGGCTTGCCGTCCTTCACAGTTGAAACTGATCACCGACCGCTGGTTGCCATCATCAAAAAGAATCTGAATGAAATGTCACCGCGGATTCAACGGTTGATGATGAAAATGCAAAGGTATGATTTTGAACTGATATATACTCCAGGTAAACACCTAATCCTTGCTGATGCCCTATCCAGAGCAACTACAGGCGACAGTGTGAGTGCAACAGATGAGGACATACAGTGTCATGTGAACATGGTGTCGGCTACACTGCCTGTTGTCAGACACAAAGTCAAGACAAATAGCTGAGGCTACAGCAACGGATGCTGAGCTACAAACATGTCATGAGGAACATGGATGATGGATGGCCGGCTGGCTCATGTCCACTATTTTATCACGTCAGAGGTGAGCTCAGTACTGTGGATGGACTGCTGTTGAAAAAGGGCAGGATTGTTATTCCACAGGCTTTGAGAATGGACATTTTGCACAGGATACATGAAGGCCATCTCGGCATTGAAAAATGCAAAAGGAGGGCGAGAGAGTCGGTTTTCTGGCCCGGACTGAACAAAGACATTGAAACACTCATAAATAAATGTGAAACATGCCAGAAACACAGGAACAAGCAGAGCAAAGAGCCTATGGTGGTTGCTGAGGTGCCAACCGCACCATGGCACAAAGTAGGAATGGACTTGTTTCATCTCAGAGGTAAAGACTATTTAGTGGTAGTAGATTACTACTCAAACTTCCCTGAAATGGCGCTACTAGCAGGCTTAACGTCAACTTGTGTAATAACACATGCTAAATCTATATTCGCCAGGCATGGCATTCCACACACTGTAGTAAGCGACAACGGCCCATGCTTCAGCAGCAAAGAATGGCAGAAGTTTGCAGTGCAATATGATTTCGTCAAGCCCACATTATGCACAATCAAACGGGCAAGCGGAAAAAGGAGTTCACATTCTAAAGCAACTCTTAAAGAAAGCAGCTGACAGTGACTCGGATCCGTATCTGGCTTTATTGAGCTACAGAGCATCACCTCTTCAGTGCGGACTATCACCAGCTGAACTGCTGATGAAGAGGAAGCTACGAACAACCTTGCCGAGTCATTCAAACAATATAATAAAGCAAAATAATCCCTCAAATATTGAACATAAGCTACGACAACAGAAGATGATGCAAAAGTCATTTTATGACAAAACAACCAAGCGTCTTCCTCCACCGACTACCAACAACACAGTCAGGATTGAGGATACTGATGGATGGAGTACAAAAGCAACAGTCCTGCAAGAAGTTGCTCCAAGATCGTACACGGTGAGAACTGATGATGGGCAAATCCTCAGACGCAATCGTCGCAGTCTGTTAAAGACTCCTCAAGGGACTGTTGGTGAGCTCAGTGTAACTTGTGGTGAATCTCAGGTAATACCCACACCTGTTATGGACTGTAACGCTGACTGTAACACACCTACTCCAAATGAACCTGAGTTAAGAAGGTCCACAAGAGAAATCAAAAGGCCTGATAGACTGACCTTGTAAACAAAGAAAAGTCAATATGCATGTTAAATATGTTGAACAAAATGTATATTGATTGTTGTGAAAGTGTTATAAATAATATTGGCTCAGATTTGAGATAGCCTATGCAATTTGAAATTGTTCATACTGCACATATGTGTCAGAGTTAGACGAAATGAGAATTTGTTAAAATAACTGACCCAGCTAATGTGATTAGTTATGTCAATACATTTTGTCTTAGAAAAAGGGGGATGTTATGATCAGATGTTATTACAGGTATGACCGCTAGGGGGCAGCACTGGTTAGTATGCTGCTTACTGTGCCACATAAGGTGGTAGAACAAGACTGCATGAAAGACACATGTATGTTGTTGAGAACGTGGGTCATTAAAAGTTAAGTTACTTGCTATCAACAGCCTCATCCTTCAAACACAAACATGGCAGATGCTTGCAGCAGAAATGCTGTTGTGTGAGGAGGAGGAGAATTATGTACTGTATGTACTGTAGAAATTAATTTAAAACATTACAAGTAAATAAAGTAATATTTTTCTCGGGGTGTCCCAGTTCAAATTTTTCACTTCAGATACAAAACCTTGATTATTGGGCGATACAGATATTGATCCGATACGATATCAGCACGAATCAAACACAGTATGAAAAAGACTAACCTATTAATTATTAACCGTCAGTAAAGGACTTATGCAGTCTTTAAGTTGAAATGGTGTAGTTATAGTTTTTTGTTTTTTTTGGTGACACCCTGTGGCCACAATAATTCATTTGGTTAAGCTCATGACTCAGTAATTTGAATGATGCAGACACGTTTGTTAATGGATACTTTCTAGTATGCTTCTGCCAAGGAAACTTAGTACGTGTAATTAATATGCAACAATAATTAATTAAAATGTCTTTATACTGACAAATGTCCTGTTTTGGACTGCAATATTGTTCAATTAAGTTTAGCTGTTGTGTAGCTGCTAGCTCCTATAGCCTACACTATTTACATTTTGTAAAAGGCTAAAATGGAAGAAAAGACAAACCTTGTGTGCTTATTTCGATATTAACTGGCGGTCCAGCTTTGCACAAGTTACCCTGTTGCAGGACTGCAGAGCACATATCCAGGATTTCAGTTGCAATCCGGTATAATCCGATACTTCTTATTTTGCTGATATTTGACCGTTATCAATATCAGATTGGGACACTCCTGTTATTTTCTTAACTTTTTCTTTCTTAGTCTTTTTGTATTCTATTTATATAGTCCTATACTATACTCACAGTCATGTCAGAATCAGTCCCAGGTGGCCGCTAGACTCTGAAGAAACTGGTGGAGTGTACCCGGATGCGTTTTGAACCTGCCAAGATCTATGTTGCGGAGGAGAAGAAATGGGAAGGAGAAGTTCAGACGCTTGTCTAGAGCTGAAGAAAATATTCCGACTGCTCTCAGAAAGACACAACATCAATCCAGTTAACATGTACTGATTTGGCATACCTGAAAAAATTCCTGCTTGGGTCTGTCAACGCAGCATTTTTTCCAGCATCCTGTGCCCCTTACTTTTCTATGGAGTGTCAATCTTAGAGAAGAAGAAGGAACAAGCTACAGTAAAAGTCACACTCAGGTCCCTGTCAGAGGAATTGAAAGTGAGGAGAGCAATACCAGTTTTACAATACAGGGACTCAAGAGGTCCAGGTTGCCAGAGCTGAAATTAAAGTGAGGACTGACAGAAAATTGAGGAAAGGCAAGATTACGCCACAGGAACCTTGTAGAGGTGGTCACAGGACACTGTCCACGGTTAAGATCTTTTCCATTTCCCCAAGTGAACAACACAGGCAAGGAGAGGGAGACAAGATCATTTAAGGCCATGGAATGAAACAGCAGGGAGTACAGATCAGATGGGAGGATGCGATTGAGAGGAAGATGACCTGGTCTGACATCTGGAAAGCTGAGCCACCCCGTATCAAATTGCTCATCCAGGCAGTTTAAGTTGTGCTTCCAAGCCCGTCTAACCGGCACACTACAGGCAGGGCATAGCAGAGTCACCAATGCACAACCTCAGCTGCTGGACAACAGAGAGGAACATGACCAAGTCTTGAAAGGAAAACAGCTTATTATGGAATTTTACCCATCATCCACAATCTTTATGTGGGACAAGAACACACATCTTTCTTTTTACTGTGCATTCTAAATAAATAAAAAATGCTAATAAGAGGCGGGTAACAATGCAGGTAATGGGGATTCATCTATTCTGCCTATTAAACCCTCTAAAACAGGGCTATTCTATTAACTTGTTCTAGGAGCCACATTTCCAGAAAGCTAAAGACCAGGGGGCTGACTTTTCCCTTCACTGTTATTTGTTTTTGGTCCATTTCTTTTGTCCGAAGAAAATAGTCCTGTAATGCAAAATACTAGTGTCCACTGCACCCCATTTTGGTAGCCAGAGCTGCACGATCTTCTTCTGTGAGCATGCAACATCAAGGTGAAACGCGGGCCGGTCTGACGGGGGTGCACTAAAACAATTCGTCAAGACTTCACCCCAATTATCTGTTCTGCTTGCGCCCAGTCTTTCCACAGGAGCTGCTCTAGCCTTAGTCGAGCATTGAAGAGTACACAAGACTTCATTGGCAAACCCTTTTCCTGAAAGTACGGCAGCTCCACCATCTGCGTAGTCCACCGATGTTGGGTTTGCAGTGTGAAGATGAAAGTATCCTCAGTTATCATCACTTGCCGCAGCTGTAGACTTAGACTTAGACTTAGACTTCCTTTTTATTGTCATTCAAATTTGAACTTTACAGTACAGGTACGAACAAAATTTCCTTGCATTAGCTCATGGTAGTGCAGGATAAAAAAAAGCAATAAGGTGCAGATATAAATAAATAAATAGGTTGGTACCTATGTACCAATACGTCTCACCAAAAATGTGCCAACATATCCCGCTGTGCAAAGAAGATCAATTGGGGCTGTCTAGTCTGTGCAGCGCCATCTTTGTCCTCTCCTTCGTCTCTCTCTTACACACTTACACCCCAATTCCCTCCTCCAAAGATTAAATAAATTGAACAAGATGTGCTCAACAGCCTATGGCCGAATCGCGACATCCAGAACCCTCACTTGAGTGCTTCGTCTGCACTGGAGGTTTCCATCTCAAGTGTCCACCCGAAACAAGCGCCTCCCCGCTTCCGCCATCCTAGTCACTGCCGCTGTGTCCTTGGGCAAGACACTTTACCCACCTGCTCCCAGTGCTACCCACACTGGTTTAAATGTTACTTAGATATTGGGTTTCACTATGTAAAAGCGTTTTGAGTCACGAGAGAAAAGCGCTATATAAATATAATTCACTTCACTTCACAATACGAATAACTGGGCCTGTTAGACATGCCTCTCGACTAGTTCCAGTGTTCGCCACCAATCAACGAACGGTGAACCTCAATCCCATTCCGATAACACGCTTAACAACCAAACTCTACTACAACTGTGATTATCTGGCGTCAAAGATCCCAGAGCTTTGTTTGGTCATTAAGAAATATACTGCTGATATCATTCTCCTCCAATAAACTAAGCTTGGACATGAAGACCCAACACAATACTGGAAGGCTTTGATGGTATCAAAATGGATGGAGTGGGCAGATATACACAAACTCAAAGGGTCGGTGGCTTAATTACCTAAGTTAATAAAGGCTTTCAATACACGGTGCCTCAAGCCCAACAAACAAACCCGTAGAGCAACAACACATCATTGTCCCGACCTGAAGAAGATGGCCCTTCTCTATCACCAACGTCACCCCTACCACCGCAACGCTCAGACTAATCAACCCACTCGATGGATTACCTGCATGGTTGGATCTCTATGATCGAGCCAAAGCCAACACTTTCACTCAGCAGTACGCTAGCGTGAGTAGCAGGAAAAGCGACAGAAAGAGCAGGCAAGTAGTCAAAGAACACTGACAGACTGTAAATGTAGTCCTTTGCTCATTGTCCAAGCCAGTCAACTGAACAGGCATTCCGCCTGGAAGAGCTCGAGATAGTCCTCGGGTAGCTGAAACCAGGTAAACAATATCGCACTGGACCTTCTTTTGGACGGCGCGGCTCAGAGGCTAGAGTGGCTATGCCAGCATTTTGAGGGTTCCAGGTTCGATTCCAGCTTTCGCCATCCTCGTTATAGCCTTTGTGTCCTTAGGCAAGAAACTTCACCCACCTCACACTGATGTATGGGCGGATGGATGGATGGTTGAAGGGATGTTTGTTCTATGAATTTGAATGAATATTTGGTGGTGGCAGGAGGGGCCTTAGGTACATCAGCCCAGGGCAGGCGTGGCTACAAATGTAGCTTACCACAATCAATGTGTGAATGTGGAGTGACTGAATGATGTGTTCTCAGTTCAGTGTGAAGCTCTTTGAGTGTCTAGAAATGCGCTATATAACTCTAATCCATTATTATTATTGTTCGAAAGCACCTACCAGCTGCAGTTTCAGCAGAATTACGAAAAATCCTCAATAACAGCTGGTTCCAATCCTGGAAAGATGACGTTATCATTCATTTCCAAAGAAAGGGAAAGGACCAGCAATCAGACGACAGCTATCGCCCGATCGCCCTCACCTCCACAATCTGCAAACTGCTGGAGAGAATGATTGTCAACCGACTCTCATGGTAGCTGAAAGAAAAATGCTTACTGAGCCCTTAGCAAGCGGGCTTCCGGAAAGGCCGCAGGACTGTGTACCAATGTCTACGACTCTCACAACTCATATCCGATAGCTTCCAGTCGTCCCAATGCTTCTGAACGGGACTGACTCTCTTCGACATCAGCAAAGCCTATGACAGGGTGTGGAGAACAATGCTTCTCCGGAAGATGCTACAATTGTGTTTCCCGGCTCGCTTTCTGGCTAAAATAACCGACCGGCACTAGTCCGGATGAACTCAACCATTGGCCTATCACGAATGCTCAAAGGTCTTCTGCAAGGGTCTGTACTGTCCTCTCTGCTCTTCGTCATCTACATCTACCACCTCTTGAGTGGGTTCGACGATTTCACGCTGGTGAGTGCGTACACAATCGACCTCGCAATGGCCTGCAACGGCATCAACAAAGATTAAGTGACACAAAAGATGCAGAAAGAGATCGACAAGGTAGTGCAGTGGAGCGACGAGGTTCGTCTAACACTCAACACAAATCAATCAATCAAGGTTTATTTATATAGCTCATAATCACAAGTGCTTCAAAGGGATGCACAAACCACAATAACATCCCCTGATCTGAACCTACATCCAGGCAAGGAAAAACTAAAAAAAAACAAAATGGGAAAAAGACGACATCTTGGTAAGGGGCTGCAGATGTGAGGATCCCCCTCCTAGGTGAAAGGCTGCAATGGATGCCAAGTGGGTACAATTATTGAATTATTCATGACAAACATGTGTGAGGTCTCCTTCTCCAGCCTCAGCTCAGCCAAAGCGTCCTGGCGGCTGCATATCACAATGAGGGGTTCCCTTTACCCCTTCAATGCGACTCCAACCTTTCTTGGTATCCAGTAAGATCGACAACTCACATTCGGCGAGCATGTGAAGAAGGTCTGCCAAGCGATTACGAAAAGGACCAACCTGGTCCGTACCCTCTGGGATGCAATTTGGGGTTGGTGGCCAGCAGATCTACACACAGTGTACATCGCCACAAAGCAATCACTTGCAGAATATGTCTCCCGGATCTTGGCCCTATGGCTTTGAGTTGCAAACCTCAAAAAACGTAAATGTTCTCAGTTCAACACTGCCAGAGCCATTACTGGCCATCTCACTCCACTGAAGGCCTGTTACAAAACCATGTCACTTCTTAAGGGGTGGCCTGGCTCGGTTGTTAGAGCGGACGTGCCAGCAACTAGAGGGTTCCAGGTTTGATTCCTTCTTCCGCCATCTTCGTCACCGCCGTTGTGTCCCTAGGAAAAACACTTTACCCACCTGCTCCCAGTGCCACCCACACTGGTTTAAATGTAGCTGAAGCCTATCTCCGCTGCATTTAGTGTTGTCAATCAACCTATGCCCAGGTGCATGTCTTTGGAGGTGGCAGGAAGCCGGAGTACCTGGAGGGCACCCACGCAGTCGCAAGGAGAACATGCAAACTCCACACTGAAAGACCACGAGCCCGGGGATCGAACCCAGAAACACCACAAATCACCATTTATTTTATCCTTCTTCTTACTTTCTTCTTCTTTATTTTATGGTGGGTCACAATCAACATTATTAGCAGCTCAGGCCAGTTCGTAGCTGGCTACTCGCTAGTGATGGAGGAGCAGGGTAAGCAAAGCATTGTATCACGACGCCAGAAAAGTAGTTCCTCTGTTATCTCTTACAATAACACATATCCTAATAGCTTTGTTAATATGCAGGTCACAGCATGTGACTGGAGCATAACTGGCAGTTTTCGGATGTTTTTTTTAGAGGGCTTTATAGGCGGAATAGATGACTCCTAAATACCTGCATTGTGAGCCATACTGAACTAGCAGTTTTTCACTATTTCTAACACACAGAGAAGGGAAAAACATTTGTGTTCTTGGCAGGGCCTCCCTTGGCTAAATTGTGGCCCTCAGCAGAATTGTATTTTGATACACCCTCACATTTTTTATTTTAAATCATTTTTATACCTTTTAAACAAACTTGAATCTAATTTTATGCATGTTTTGTACTGAAACGTATTAATATTAATTGTTCAAAAATGTCTTTTTTTTACTGCATAACTTTAAAAATCTACTTACCTAGTTTCCTTACACCTGTGCAACCAGGATTCTAACCCAATACTTCTGCTTACAAGACCAACACGGGACTTTGTAATTCTCCGTGGGAAATTTGCTAGGAATTCGTCTGTGGTAAAATTTACATTTTACATCCGTTTCCTCACGCAAAACGGGGTCCCCCACAGATCGCGGGGTCATACGCACAGCAATTGATCTGCAGGCCAAGTAACGTCTTTGGAACCTTTGCATGTGTATCACCTGTATCCCACCGAGTTTTTTCCACATTGTTTGTATTTTATGTATGTTATCATAGCATAAAATGGAATGTTTTGACTGGAAAATGTTAGTGAGTATGCTGCATTGCAGTTTCATTATGTATATTTACATATTGGATGAATTCATGGTGAGGAACGACAATGTTGGTATAAGACAATAGTGCATTCTCTCACATCATACATCCAAAGGGAATACTATCCTTCATATTATATTGCATGTTATAAGCTGGTTTAAATCAACATGCAGCCAATCTGATTATGAATCCTGTCACTCCGTCACAGAGCGACACAATCTCATTACGTCTCCCTTCTTACTGTCCTAATTAGAATCCCGCGTCAAGCCTTTTTTTTGCGTCCAGAATATAACCCTACATTTGAATGGTCTTCAATTGTTTAAAGCATAGTGCAATATTTATGATGGCTCGTGTCCAATAATTGATGCATCCCTTCATAAACGAGAAGCTCACGGTTTATGTCTTTGTGTCTTTATAAAGCAAAAGACAAACAGGATGTTATTATATGAGCTCAACTCTTATCAATGTGTGGCTCTAAATATTATAAGCTTTAAGGTCCTACTGCAAATACAATTAAAAGTAGAATTTTTTTTTTTTGAAAAGATGTTTATAAAAAGGACGCCCACTAGGATGGACTGTTTTTTGTTTTTTTTAAATCGTATTATTTTGTGCCAGAAAACCTATTAAAGTGGAATTTTGCCACATTGAGCCCAAGGACAAAATCTTTTGATAAGTATTTCATAATATTTTATTTCATTAAGACATTTTTCTATTTTCTATTTCATCCTTAACCTTTTAACACATGGTTGTACAGTGTAGTAGTAAAAACATAATGGTAAATAAAATTGCCTGGAGAAGAGGCTGTTGTATTTTGTATTTTGTTGTTATTTTGTTTAGTTTTTTTACATGTATTATATAATGCACAAGTATCTATACGAAAAGAGCTATTTGGTTGTTTTTCAGTGCTCATTACTGTGCAGGAGTATTCAATGAAGACACATTTTGTGTTGTTTGTTTACTTTTCATTAGATTGGACAAGTGTACTTAATGAAGGGACACATTTTCTTGTTGTTTTTTTTTTGTTGTCATTACATTGTGCAGGAGTATCTCGTAAAAGGGCAACTTTTTATGATTTTTTTAATTACCAGTAAATTCCTGTGGTGGATTTAATAAAGGGGACCCTTTTTGTGGTTGTTTGTTAAGCTCTTCTTTTTGGTTGGCATATCTAATAAAGGGGTAAATTTGTTGTTTTTTAGTTCTCACATTGTGTGGAGAGTACCTAATAAAAGGGCCATTTTTTTTAATTTTTTTTTCTCTTTGCACAGGAAAGGGGCACGTTTTTTGGTCGATTTTTTTAGTTCTCGTTATATTATTACAGGGTTTTTGGAGGGGGGGGGGGTTTCATTAGATTGTGCAGAATTACCTCAAAGGGACAATTTGTATTATATATTTTTTTTAGTTCTCATTAAATTGAGCTGAAGTACCTACTAAAGGGGCATTTTAATGTGTTGTCTTTTTAGTTTTGATTAAATTGTGCTGAAGTGTCTGATACAAGCTGAAGGTTTTTGTATTTTTTCTTAATGTATTGTTTTTCTTTTAGTTCTCATTAAACTGTGCTGAAGTACCTAATAAAAGGAAAATATATTTATTAAATTTTTTCTTATTATTTTTATAGTTTTTTTAGTTCTCATTCAATTGTGCTGACGTACCTACTAAAGGGGCATTTTATTTGTATGTTGTCTTTTTAATTCTGACTAAATTGTACTGAAGTAACTTATATAGGGGGGAAATTATTGTGTATATACATTTTTTAATGTATTGTTTTCTTAGTTCTCATTAAATTGTACTGAAGTACCTAATACAAACCCCAAAACCAGTGAAGTAGGCACGTTGTGTAAATCGTAAATAAAAACAGAATACAATGATTTGCAAATCTTTTTCAACCTATATTCAATTGAATAGACTGCAAAGATAAGATACTTAATGTTCGAACTGGAAAAGTTTATTATTTTTTGCAAATATTACCTCATTTGGATTTTGATGCCTGCAACATGTTTCAAAAAAGCTGGCACAAGTGGCAAAACAGACTGAGAAAGTTGAGGAATGCTCATCAAACACTTATTTGGAACATTCCACAGGTGAACAGGCTAATTGGGAACAGGTGGGTGCCATGATTGGGTAAAAAAAAAAGCAGTCTCCATGAAATGCTCAGTCATTCATAAACAAGGATGGGGCGAGGGTCACCACTTTGTGAACAAATGCGTGAGCAAATTGTCGAACAGTTTAAGAACAACATTTCTCAACCAGCTATTGCAAGGAATTTAGGGATTTCACCATCTACGGTCAGTAATATCATCAAAAGGTTCAGAGAATCTGGAGAAATCATTGCACGTAACATTGAATGCCCGTGACCTTGGATCCCTCAGGCGGTACTGCATCAAAAAGCGACATCAGTGTGTAAAGGATATCACCACAAGGGCTCAGGAACACTTCCGAAAACCACTGTCAGTATAGGTTTTGGAGCAACATATGTTGCCATCCAAACAACGTTATCATGGACGCCCCTGCTTATTTCAGCAAGACAATGCCAAGCCACGTGTTACAACAGCGTGGCTTCATAGTAAAAGAGTGCGGGTACTAGACTGGCCTGCCTGTAGTCCAGACCTGTCTCCCATTGAAAATGTGTGGCGCATTATGAAGCCTAAAATACCACAACGGAGACCCCCGGACTGTTGAACAACTTAAGCTGTACATCAAGCAAGAATGGGAAAGAATTCCACCTGAAAAGCTTCAAAAATTGGTCTCCTCAGTTCCCAAACGTTTACTGAGTGTTGTTAAAAGGAAAGGCCATGTAACACAGTGGTAAAATTGCCCCTGTGCCAACTTTTTTGCAATGTGTTGGTGCCATTCAATTCTAAGTTAATGATTATTTGCAAAAACAAAATGTGTTTCACAGTTCGAACATTAAATATCTTGTCTTTGCAGTCTATTCAATTAAATATAAGTTAAAAAGGATTTGCAAATCATTGTATTCTGTTTTTATTTACCATTTACACAACGTGCCAACTTCACTGGTTTTGGGTTTTGTAGATGGGCATTTCAATGTTTGTTCTTTTTTTTAGTCCTGATTAAATTGCGCTGAAGTATCTATTAAATGGAGGGGAGTTATTGCAATTTTTCTCATTTATTTATTGTTGTTTTTTCACTTCTCACTAAATTGTGCTGAACTTCCTAATAAAGGGAAAATGTATTTACAAAATGTGTTCTCATATATTTATAGTTTGTTTTATCCATCCATCCATTTTCTACCGCTTGTCCCGTTCGGAGTCACGGGGGGTGCTGGAGCCTATCCCAGCTACTTCGGGCGGAAGGCGGGGTACACCCTGGACATGTCGCCACCTCATCGCAGGGCCAACACAGATAGACAGACAACATTCACACTCACATTCACACACTAGGGACCATTTAGTGTTGCCAGTCCACCTATCCCCAGGTGCATGTCTTTGGAAGTTTTAGTTCTCATTAATTTGTGCTAGGGTACCTAAGGAAGTGCAGAATGCATTTATTTTATTTATTTATTGTTTTTTTTTTAGTTCTTGTTAGATTGTGGTGAAGTACCTAATAAAGTGACATCAATCTTGTCATCGGTTTAGAATGAAGGATTCAGTCATGGTCATCTGTCCATAAGGGTTATTCCAGGATAAGGTCAGTGCAAACAAGATTTATTTGTCTGCTGGTTTAATGTGGTGTCTCATCTTGGGCTGTGTCCACTCTGTTCATGTAAATGTATTCCATCTGTTTAGCACCAAACACTTCAAAGCAGACTGTTTGGGCTTTTTGTCGGCAGGAAGCGAATAGAGAAAAAAAACCACTTGAAATTGATTGAATCCTTTGTATACACGGAGAGACGCACTTTTAAATCCGACTTTGTGCTTCATCCAAACAAAAGGTGAAGGTAGTCAAAGCGGGTGGAGAATAATGTCGCTGTTACTGTGGCCATCTTGACTGTGGAAGTGAAATAACGTCACGGATAAATAGTGAGTCAGAGACAGAAGACAAGCCATTGAGATTCTGAATAGGAGGAGAGTGCAGGGAGCCTGAAGGCAGCCTGTGGGCACTGAGAGGCTAATAGAAAACCATGACGCACTCAGAGCGTCTGTCAAGGTGAGCACGGGAGGTTTGAATCATAAAACCAGTGGGTTTCATCGTTTTCACTGAATAATACTCAGCCTTTGCTGTCTTATCTATTGTAGTGCTGGATTCAAACAAATAAGACCACTTTTGATACTTTGTGCTAATACTAGGACGAGTAGACCAGATGCAAGTTCATGACAGTGGCTAAACGGAACTGTTAAAAGTGATTTTGGCTTTTAGTCATGAGGACTATTGTTGTCAAGTTGACTGAACAAATTGCTCATCACACCTAAGAAGAGTTATGACAACTTCCCCCAGACAAAAGTGCGGAAACTCATTAAAAACCCGTAATAATAAGTTCAGTGAACTTCAGAAAGTTAGTCGAGTTAAAGTTAAAGTACCACAGTCACACATACACACACTAGGTGTGGTGAAATTACCCTCTGCATTTGACCCATCCCCTTGTTCTACCCCCTGGGAGGTGAGGGGAGCATTTGGGAATCATTTGTTTGTGAATTATATTTTGTGTTTGCAAACCACACTGCGTTTGTGTGTGAATCGTCGGGCGTTCACCAACTTACACAGACAAAACAATAACCACGAACTTGACCAGGCTGGGATCAAACCGCCTGCCGTTCTAGAAGACAGCCACTCTACCCACTGAGCCATCCTGCCCGATACAGAGACAATTGATACCATCATACTACTAGCAATTTGTATCGGTATCACATAGTGTTCACCGGAAAACATTACTTAAAACAACTAAAAGAGATGTTGGTTGAACTTATTTCATCAGATTTTCAAGGTTCAAGACTGTCACATTGCTGGTGCTTGCGTGTTGGTTGAAAGGTATGGAGTTAAATTACTGCCAAAAGTCCACACACGCACAAAACATGTATATATATATATATATAGCCCTAAATCACAAGTGTCTCAAAGGGCTGCACAAGCCATGTTTTGGTAGCAAAAGCCTCACGAACCGGTACTGGTCCCTGGACCGGTGGTTGGGGACCACTGCTCTAAACCACTAAAGTGCCCATTTGGCGACCTGTTGGCCAAACTTGGCACATAAATGACATCAGTGCGGCGCAGCTCAGAATTTTAATCTCAACATTTCATTAACATCAATTAGTTTTGGAGTAATCGGTATACTACTGACTCAATATGCCGCCCCCTGTCTGTATGATGTCATTCACAGAACTGGAGCCCATTTACCTGCACTCACAGTGTGGATAAAGACATTTAAAACACATGTTTTAATCACTGAATTCAATGTTTTTGTCGTCCTGGTCCATGATAACTTAAAAACTGATATGTTTAAGATTATGAGCAAAAAATAAATACAAATATAATTTATAGACACCATAGCCTGTGTTTCCTTATTTTCTGTGTCTGCCTGTCATGGGTGTTTTCTTAAGCTTATTATGACATTCTTAATACTTTTTTTTTCATTTTTTCTCCAAAAATTTGCTGGAAATTTGAATTTCTCTTGAAAATGAATAAAGTATGTATCGATCTATGTTCGTTCAGCATTTTCTCAAGCACAATTCAACTTAACTCAATAAAACCTCAGTAGAAGAGGACACAAAATAGAATACTAGCGGCTTACTTTCTTTTTCACTGCTTTTTAAGCGCTGGTGTCCGCGGCTGAGCTTGCGTCCCCTGCTCCTTGTTTATGACACAATTACTTTTAAGATCCACAATGTAACCGTTGGTGGGTCTGCTCTAAGCCAGAAAGGAGCTGCCAAGTCTCGGTGACTCCACCGCAACAAAAAGTGGCAAAAACGTGTACAATACGTAATGCACAAAATATTACTCAGTCTTTTTCCCCGCAAGGGCGTTTTGATAATTTCTTCAAATTCTGAGCAAAAATAACTTGATTCGGGACAAAGTAGAGTTAGCATGTGCTCAATATTTCCTTACCATCATTGGTATATTGTCTATTACCATTGTTGGTATATTGTCTATTACCATTGTTGGCATTTTGTCTATTACCATTGTTGGTATTTGGTCCATTACCACTGTTGGTATTTTGTCTATTACCATTATTGGTGTTTTGTCCATTACCACTGTTGGTATTTTGTCCATTAACACTGTTGGTATTTTGTCCATTACCACTGTTAGTATTTTGTCCATTACCACTGTTGGTATTTTGTCCATTACCACTGTTGGTATTTTGTCCATTACCATTGTTGGTGTTTTGTCTATTACCATCGTTGGTATTTTGTCTAATACCATTATTGGTATTTTGTCCATTACCATTGTTGGTATTTTGTCCATTACCATTGTTGGTATTTTGTCCATTACCATTGTTTGTATTTTGTCCATTACCATTGTTTGTATTTTGTCCAATACCATTTTGGTATTTTGTCCATTACCATTGTTGGTATTTTGTCCAATACCATTGTTGGTATTTTGTCCATTACCATTGTTGGTATTTTGTCCATTACCATTTTGGTATTTTGTCCATTACCATTGTTGGTATTTTGTCCATTACCATTGTTGGTATTTTGTCTAATACCATTATTGGTATTTTGTCCAATACCATTATTGGTATTTTGTCCAATACCATTGTTGGTATTTTGTCCATTACCATTGTTGGTATTTTGTCCATTACCATTGTTGGTATTTTGTCCATTACTATTGTTGGTATTCTGTCCATTACCATTGTTGGTATTTTGGCCATTACCATAGTTGGTATTTTGTCCATTACCATCATTGGTATTTTGTCCTTTACCATTGTTGGTATTTTGTCCATTACCATTGTTGGTATTTTGTCCAATACCATTATTGGTATTTTGTCCATTACCATTGTTGGTATTTTGTCCATTACCATTGTTGGTATTTTGTCTATTACCATTGTTGGTATTTTGTCTATTACCATTGTTGGTATTTTGTCTATTACCATCTCTAGTATTTTGACTAAATCCACTGTTGGTATTTTGTCTATTACTATCATTTGTATATTGTCCATTACCATTATTGATATTTTGTCTATTACCATCATTTGTATATTGTCCATTACCATTATTGGTATTTTGTCCATTAACATTGTTAGTATCGTTCATTCTTCTTATATTGTTGGTACAATGTAATAATAATAGTAATGCCACCATGATATGCCATTTGTATAATAATCCTTGAACAAAATAACAATGACGCTCAATGTATTAATCCCTGACTGGGGAACTGGGGGTGGGATTAAACAAGTAATCTTCTTCCCACTCCCTTCCAGGCAGAATTGGATCGTAATGTTTACATACTGTATATTACTTTTCGCTCTATATGGCCTAATGTTATCATACCTTGTACTTTTTCATGTGTCATTGCCTGAATTAAATGAAAAAAAGAAAGAAAAAAAAAGAAGATGCTACCAAAACATATAGTAGGCAATATAAAGTTGCCTCCAGTCTTCTGTAGGCGACGTCAGATTTTGTAGCTAAAAGTGGACATTCAAAAATGGGCTGAAAATTGTTAGAAAACAAGCCTAAAATTACTACTAGAGATGTCCAATAATATCGGCCTGCCGATATTACCGGCCGATAAATGCTTTAAAATGTCATATCGGAAATTATCGGTATCATTTTTTTTATTATCAGTATCGTTTTTTGTTTTTTTTTGTTTTTGTTTTTATTAAATCAACATAAAAAACACAAGATACACTTACAATTAGTTCACCAACCCAAAAAACCTCTCTCCCCCATTTACACTCATTCACACAAAAGGGTTGTTTCTTTCTGTTATTAATATTCTGGTTCCTACATTATATATCAATATATATCAATACAGTCTGCAAGGGATACAGTCCGTAAGCACAAATGATTGTGTGTGCTGCTGGTCCACTAATAGTACTAACCTTTAACAGTTGATTTTACTCATTTTCATTCATTACTAGATTCTATGTAACTGTTTTTATATTGTTTTACTTTCTTTTTTATTCAAGAAAATGTTTTTAATTTATTTATCTTATTTTATATTAAAAAGGACCTTATCTTCACCATACCTGGTTGTCCAAATTAGGCATAATAATGTCTTAATTCCACGACTGTATATATCGGTATCGGTTGATATCGGTATCGGTAATTAAGAGTTGGACAATATCGGGATATCGGATATCGGCAAAAAAGCCATTATCGGACATCCCTAATTACTACTGTGGTTTTTTGGGCGGGGATTTTGCCTTTTTAGGTTCTACCTAGGATATAAATAATAGTGTTTTCATCATTACAGATGCCATTAAACAAACACCTTGCATTCTCACCATGTTCAAATGAACAAATATTGTAATGGCGAATCATTGTGACGCCATTTCCCGACTGATTACAGGTATTATCACCAGGGCCGGCCCGTGGCATAGGCCGTATAGGCAAATGCTAAGGGCACCGTCCATGAGGGGGCGCCAAGCCAGTGCCACAAATGTTGGAGAAGAAAAAAAAAAAAAGTTGTTACTATTATTTCTAAATACAAAAAATAATCCCACGTTAATTAAAATGCAAAGTAAACCCTATTTAATAGAAATATTATTTGTTACCCCCCCCCCCCCCCCCCCAAACCCCCGAACGGTGCGCCCCCTCCCTTCCCGTATCATGACTCTTACCACATCAAAAAATCAACCCAAGATGTCAAAACGGCCAAAACTGTCAGGTGCCCAGGCAAGAAAAAAGAGAAAAGAAGAGGAGAAACAAGAAAAAGACAGAGGTAGCAGGTAGGTAACGTTAGCCTACATTAAATTATTTGTCCCCACCTTCTACCATCCTAGTCACATCCGTTGTGTCCTTGGGCAAGACACTTCACCCTTGCTCCTGATGGCTGCTGGTTAGCGCCTTGCATGGCAGCTCCCGCCATCAGTGTGTGAATGTGTGTGTGAATGGGTGTATGTGGAAATACTGTCAAAGCGTTTTGAGTACCTTTAAGGTAGAAAAGCGCTATACAAGTATAACCCATTTATCATTTATCATTGTCTGTTACAGAATGTGATAGTAACCTGGCTTTTTAGCATTAAGCTAATGTTACATGATTCGGCAATTGTTAATAGTTCTGTTTTAACGTGGGGTTAATATTGTGGAGGGGGCTAAATTGTTATGGAAAATAATAATGTAACGTTAGGTAATTACAGTTCTCCCACCTTACCGAACCTGGCGAGAAACAGGAATAACTAGCTCTCTGATTAGTGCCCAGGAGCAGGTGAGCGTCCCGAACACTAATCAGAGGCAGGTGGAACTAATCTGCAGTCATGGCAACTGAAACACTGCTGAAAACAGAACTGAGGTAGTCAAACTAACAGAACAAAACATGATCCGGGCAACGGATCATAACAGCAAGTCTGCTCATTTGTCTGCAAAACCATTTAAAGAAAGGCGTTGTTTCATCCATTATGGTTTCTTAAGTTGTTTGTTTCATTTTTAAAATGAGAATTTCTTCTAAGATAATAATTAAAATGATGAGTTCGGAAGTACTTAGTTAATAGCCAAAATAGACATTGATTAAAACAACATGTGGCCGCACACTAATGTGCTTTCTGAGCTTGAATTATAGCTTGTGCGGCCATGTCTCCAGCAGCGGCAGTAGATTCATGTTTTTTCATATTCGCCTTTTGCACCTGTAAATGGCTTGTTGTCATGCAAACCGGTCAAAGTTTACCCGCCGCTCGGCACGTCGCAGCTCGCAGGACTAATGACGACGTGATTTTTTTCAGCAGCCACCGTCTTTCTATCAATTTTCGCTCATTGACTATGGATGAGCATCTGGTCAATGCAGACGTGTGATGCCATTGCCTCCTGAGGGGTTTTTCTAACCTAACATGCACGCCTACTCTGTTGCCTGTGCTGGTATTTCTCTGACACATACCCCACATGGTGGCGCTGTTATTGATCCCCAAAGTGGTTTGACAAAAACAGACTATCCTTCAACCTCAGTAAAACTAAAATAATGCTGTTTGGTAACAGTAGAAGGGAAAGTCAAACACAAATACAAATAGCCGGAATAGAAATTGAAAGAGTAAATGAAACCACATTTCTAGATATAATGATTGATGATAAAATGAACTGGAAATCTCATGTAAAAAATATACAACATAAAGTAGCAAGAAACGCATCAATAATGAACAAAGCAAAACATGTTCTAGACCAAAAATCACTCCATATTTCTCTACTGCTCGCTAGTGTTACCATATCTGAGTTATTGTGTAGAAATATGGGGAAATAACTACAAAAGTACACTTCATTCATTAATGGTGTTACCAAAAAGTAATGTTGGATATAGAGAACATACAAACCCTTTGTTTATGGAATCGAAAATACTGAAATTCCACGACATTGTGAATTTGTAAACAGCTAAAATTATGCACAAAGCAAACTATAACCTGCTACCCAAGAATATACAACAATTCTTCTCAACAAAAGAGAAGAAATATAATCTTAAAGGGAAAATGTAATTTAAAACGTTTGTACGCTCGTACGACACTTAAGACCTTCAGTATATCAGTATGTGGAATTAAATTATGGAATGGACTAAGCAAAGAAATCAAACAATGTACTAATATGATCCACTTCAAGAAACTCTTCAAACTTAAAGTGTTTACAAAGTACAAGGAAGAAGAACCATGACAAACATTATGAATTTATGTCATCCTTCCATTCATTTTCTAGATAATCTTACTTATCTCACCATATGAAATATAACTTACTTCACCAATTAGTATTTATTTATTTTTATTGTTATTACTTATGGACTATATTGTGAATAAATTGAGAACAGGAAGAGAACCATTGTTGGTGTTTTGTCCATTACCACTGTTGGTATTTTGTCCATTACCACTGTTGGTATTTTGTCTATTACCATCGTTGGTATTTTCTCTAATACAATTATTGGTATTTTGTCCATTACCATTGTTGGTATTTTGTCTAATACCATATTGGTATTTTGTCCATTACCATTGTTGGTATTTTGTCCATTACCATTGTTGGTATTTTGTCCATTATCATCGTTGGTATTTTGTCTAATACCATTATTGGTATTTTGTCCATTACCATTGTTGGTATTTTGTCCATTACCATTGTTGGTATTCTGTCCATTACCATTGTTGGTATTTTGTCCATTACCATTGTTGGTATTTTGTCCATTACAACTGTTGGTATTTTGTCTATTACCATTGTTGGTGTTTTGTCCATTACCACTGTTGATATTTTGTATAATACCATCGTTGGTATTTTGTCCATTACCATTGTTGGTATTTTGTCCATTACCATTGTTGGTATTCTGTCCATTACCATTGTTGGTATTCTGTCCATTACTATTGTTGGTGTTTTTTCCATTACCACTGTTGGTGTTTTGTCCATTACCACTGTTGGTATTTTGTCCATTACCACTGTTGGTATTTTGTCCATTACCACTGTTGGTATTTTGTCCATTACCATTGTTGGTATTTTGTCTATTACCATCGTTGGAATTTATGTCATCCTTCCATTCATTTTCTACATAATTTTACTTATCTCACCATATGAAATATAACTTACTTCACCAATTATTATTATTTTTTTTTTTTTATTGTTATTACTTATGGAGTATATTGTGAATAAATTGAGAACAGGAAGAGAACAAAAGTTTAAGCAACTGCTAAGTAAAGGAAAAGGGGTAGGATTAAATAAGCCGGCTTCTTCCTACTCCTTTTCGAACATGTTGAATAGAGAAACTGAAAATTGGGATGTATCATGTTGTATGCATGCATGTTCCAAATAATCAATCAATCAATCAATCAATCAATGTTTATTTATATAGCCCTAAATCACAAGTGTCTCAAAGGGCTGTACAAGCCACAACGACATCCTCGGTGTCGAGTGGGTCTGACATAATATTGTGAAAGTCCAACACATCAGCGAAAGTCCAGTCCATGGTGGGGCCAGCGGGAACCATCCCGAGCGGAGACGGGTCAGCAGCGTAGAGATGTCCCCATCTGATGGACAGGCTAGCGGTCCACCCCGGAGCAGAACTCAACTCAACTCAACTCAAAGTCTAACTCTCGTGACTTGAACATTTCCCACACAGTTCTACAAAAGATAGTGACTCTAAGGCAGGGGTGTCAAACTCATTTTAGATCGGGGGCCACATGGAGAAAAATCTACTCCCGAGTGGGCCGGACTGGTAAAATCACGGCACGATAACTTAAAAATAAAGACAACTTCAGATTGTTGTCTTTGTTTGAAAATAGAACAAGCACATTCTGAAAATGTACAAATTATAATGTTGTTGGGTTTTTTACACTTACATGTTGCGGTTAATAGTATTCCATCTTTATTTGTCGTTATTTATATTTTCTAAATAAATTATGTGATAATGTTCATCAGTCAACTCATTGGTGTTAATTTTCAATCTATCGAGATAAAAAAATTATATGAAAATCAAATTACAGTTTGTTATTTATGTAGTTTGATCATTTTCCACGACTGATGTACTTAACATTGTGTGGTTTATTTTGTACATATGTAGCATCATCTACAAAGATACAAAGAATTGCCATTGCGACATCCAGTGGACACATTTAGAACAGCTGTTTCTTTCATTCAAAAATTTCAGATTAATTTTTATACTAAGTAAACTCATCCTGCGGGCCGGATAAAACCTGTTCGCGGGCCTGATCCGGCCCTCGGGCCGTACGTTTGACACCCCTGATCTAAGGTGTTTTGTTGAATCATTGTGAAAGTTTGTACACACTAGCACGTGTGTGTAACATTTGAGCAAGGTTGGTTAAAAAACATGGCAACAATCAGAAAAAAAAAGTATTTAGCACCCAACTAACTGTCCGTAAACTCACCGAATTTTGCAGCCATTTGTCATTTCATATTGGCGATTTTGAGGGGTCTTACAAAATTGAACTCGTCCTCTAGGTTTTGTCTCAGTGCTGTCACATTTGAGCCATGAATACCTGATAGATGGACAACGTTAAATTCTCGTAAAATATATTTTTCTGTCTAAGTATGCGGCAAAGTTTGATCCAGTTTAACAATCAATGGATTGCATTCATCAGCCTGCTGTAATCCTCTCTGAGCCCTATGGGGGACAAACCTCCCAACATGTTCTTGCCGCTCTTAAGAGGGGTTCTTAAGTGCCCTTTAATTGTTTTCGTAAAGCCGTCCCAGTGGACAGGAGTCGTCATCTCAGTGTGTTGTTTAGGTGACACGTTCATCGTGGTCACCAGTGTCCTCGCCCTCTGGGAAGGCTGTTCTTTTCATGTACTATTCCAAAGTATGGTCCAGTCTGATGGAAATTATGTATTATGACGCAATCTACAGCTAAAATGATGCACAAAGAAAACTATAACCTGCTACCCAAGAATTATTCCCTACAAAAAAGGAGAAATAAATCCTGAGGGAAAATTTTAAATTGAAAACCTTTGTATGCACGTACCGTGCAACACTCAAGACAGTGCTATTCAACTGGTGGCCTCGGGGCCAAATCCAACCCTATCAGCACCCAAACTCAGTTCAAAGCTTGGTAGCCAAACATTTTCTGCAGCAAATTCCTAAAACCACTCGAGTGCTCCTGTTCTCAGGGCAATCAATCACAACTGGACCCTTTGGTTTGTCTTAGAAGACGTTTGACCTCTCATCCAAGTAGGCTTCATCAGTTCATTCCCATCCACTTAGATTGGTCAGATCTAGATTTAGATCTGTAGGTCTAGATCTGACCAATCTAAGACAAACCAAGCAGTCCGGTTGCGATTGATTGATTGACTGATTGATTGAGACTTTTATTAGTAGGTTGCACAGTGAAGTACATATTCAGTACAATTGACCACTGGGTTGGAATTGGGGGTTAAATCACCAAAAATGATTCCCGGGCGCAGCATCGCTGCTGCCCACTGCTCCCCTCACCTCCCAGGGGGTGATCAAGGGGATGGGTCAAATGCAGAGGACAAATTTCACCACACCTAGTGTGTGTGTGACAATCATTGGTACTTTAACTTTAACTTAAATAGTAACACCCGAATAAGTTTTTCAACTTGTTTAAGTCAGGGTCCACTTAAATTGATTCATGATACAGATATATACTATCATCATAATACAGTCATCACACAAGATAATCACATTGAATTATTTACATTATTTACAATCCGGGGGGGGGGTTAGGTTTGGTTAATTATCATCAGTCATCAACAATTGAGAACAGAGAAATGGATATTGGAACAGTGTAGGTCTGACTTGGTAGGATATATACAGCAAATAGTGGACATACAGAGAGAGAGATCAGAAGGCATAAGAAAAAGTATCTGCATTTGATTGTTTACATTTGATTATTAACAATCCGGGTAGGGTGTTGGTTTAGGGTTGTAGCTGCCTGGAGGTGTACTTTTACTGCGGTTTTGAAGGAGGATAGAGATGCCCTTTCTTTTACACCTGTTGGGAGCGCATTCCACATTGATGTGGCATAGAAAGAGAATGAGTTAAGACCTTTGTTAGATCGGAATCTGGGTTTAACGTGGTTAGTGGAGCTCCCCCTGGTGTTGTGGTTATGGCGGTCATTTACGTTAAGGAAGTAGTTTGACATGTACTTCGGTATCAGGGAGGTGTAGCGGATTTTATAGACTCGGCTCAGTGCAAGTTGTTTTACTCTTTTTGTTTTACTCGATTGATAGAATGCCCTGAGAATACAATGACCTGGATGAAAGAGAACATCCATAGACAACGCTCCTGTTGTTTAGAGGAACTTGGACCATTATAAACACATTAGAGAATCCTTGCTTTGACCGTTTAACCCAGGGGTGTCAAGCGTACGGTCCGCGGGCCGGAAAAGGCCCGCAAACAGGTTTTATCGCGGGTTGAGTTTGCGAAGTATAAAAATTAGCCAACATTTTTGAAGGAAAGAAACCGCTGTTCTAAATGTGTCCACTAGATGTCGCAACAGCAATTCTTTGTATTTTTGTAGATGATGCTGCATATGTAAAAACAAATAAACCACATGTTAGTGCACCAGTTGAGGAAAATGATCAAACTACATAAATAATAGGGCTGTGAATCTTTGGGTGTCCCACGATTTGATTCAATATCGATTCTTGGGGTCACGATTCGATTCAAAATAGTTTTTTTTTAATTCAACACGATTCTCGATTCAAAAACGATTTTTTTTCCCGATTCAAAAGGATTCTCTATTCATTCAATACATAGGATTTCAGCAGGATCTACCCCAGTCTGCTGACATGCAAGCAGAGTAGTAGATTGTTGTCAAAAGCTTTTATAATTGTAAAGTACAATGTTTTATCAACTGATTGCTATAATGTAAATTTGTTTTAACTATTAAATAAACCAAAAATATGACTTATTTTATCTTTGTGAAAATATTGGACACAGTGTGTTGTCAAGCTTATGAGATGCGATGCAAGTGTAAGCCACTGTGACACTATTGTTCTTCTTTTTTTATTTTTTATAAATGTCTAATGATAATGTCAATGAGGGATTTTTAATCACTGCTATGTTGAAATTGTAACTAATATTGATACTGTTGTTGATAATATTCATTTTTGTTTCACTACTTTTGGTTTGTTCTGTGTCGTGTTTGTGTCTCCTCTCAATTGCTCTGTTTATTGCAGTCCTGAGTGTTGCTGGGTCGGGTTTGGTTTTGGAATTGGATTGCATTGTTATGGTATTGCTGTGTATTGTTTTGTTGGATTGATTAATTAAAAAAATTAAAATAAAAAATTAAAATTAAAATACTAAAAATAATAAAAAATAAAAATAAAATAGAAATCGATTTTTTTAAAAATGAGAATCGATTCTGAATCGCACAACGTGAGAATCACGATTCGAATTCGATTTTTTCCCACACCCCTAATAAATAACATCCTGTAATTTTATTTTGATATTATTTTTTTCATCTTGATCGATTGAAAATAAACACCAATGAGTTGACTGATGAACATTATCACATCATTTATTCAGAAAGTATAAATCATGACAAATAAAGATAGAATAATATTAACTATTAAAAAAAAAAACAACAACATTATGATTTGTACATTTTCAGAATGTGCTTGTTCTATTTTTAAACAAAGAAAACAATCTGAAGTTGTCTTTATTTTTAAGTTATCATGCCGTGATTTTACCAGTCCGGCCCACTTGGGAGTAGATTTTTCTCCAAGTGGCCCCCCGATCCAAAATTAGATAGATGTTGTTAGCTAATAATAACAATTTAGATAGCTAGTGTTAGCTGTCATTGAATGTATATTCTATCATAACAACAACATGGTTGCAAATTGTTCGTTGCTTCTCTTGGACTGCTTTTGTATGTGCGACCGGGTGAGTGACGGCCCTAAACATTTTATTCGGGCAGGTAAAAAAAAAAAAATTTACATAAACGTTGTAATTGTGAAAAATATAGACAAATGTCGAACAAATGAGTTCTGTTAAACCACTCATGGTAACATAAGCTAGCCGCTGGTGTTCTTGTTATATTTTTTGCTTAGAAAAATGTTACTGTGTGGAAGTTGCAAACAGCATATTTAACTGAGGCGTTCCTCAAGGCTCCACATTTAAGTCCTCTTCTTTTTGGCAGCTAGCCATTTTTTCATAATGTGATTTATGTAACAAAGGTGTTGCTGTTGCTTGTTTATATTAGATGTACCCGGTAGTCATTTTTTCCAACTTTTTTTAGTTCTACTAGTGGTGTTCCTCAAGGTTCTATTTTCAGTCCTCTCTTTTTCATCATTTGGACAATTTAACTGGTGGCCCACAAGTTCAGTTCTAAAAACCTGAGAGGCTCACTTGTTTGCAGCAGGTTCCTAAAGATACTGGAGTGCTGTCATTTTGCAGAAGGTCTTTAAAAACAGCCAAGCGGTCCTGTAACTCTTAAAAAATAAATACAAATTAAATGTCTACTGTAGAGGATGCTAGTTCTTCAGAATACACAAAATAAGATTAACAGTGAAGGAAGAAACCCAACTCCCCGGTCCTTAGCTTTCTGGAAATGTGGCCCCTAAAACAATTCAGTTAAATATCCATGACTTATAAGTATTTGGAATAAAATTAAGGACTGGATTAAGCCGGGGGTCAGCAACCCGCGGCTCCAGAGCTGCATGCGACTTTTTAGCCCCGCCCTAGTGGCTCCCTGGATCTCTTTCAGAGATGTGTGAAAATGGAAAAAGATAAAGAAAAAAAAAGTTTTGTTTCAATATATTTTCCGTAGGAGAACAAACATGACACACACCTTCCTAATTGTTAGAAATCGCACTGTTTGTGTTAAACATGCTTCACTGATGAGAGTATTTGGCAAGCACCGTTTTGTCCTACTAATTTCAGCGATCCTTGAACATACATGTACAACTTTCTACGATGTTGCCACAGAAAGACATGTTTTATGCCACTCCTTCTTTGTCTCATTTTGTCCACCAAACGTTTTATGCTGTGCATGAATTCACAAAGGTGAGCTTTGATTTGCTGGAGAGCTTATCAGGCATATTTGGTCAATCTGCAAGCTAATCGATGCTAACATGCTATTTAGGCTAGCTGTATGTACATATAGCATCATTATGCCTCCTTTTGTAGCTATATTTGAGCTCATTTAATTTCCTTTACTTATGTCGTCTGTGTATATAATTTATATTTGCATGTCTCATGGCACATTATCTGTATGTAATATTGGCTGCATTTCTCATAGTTGTTTGTGTGCCATGTTGTTCCAGACCACAGCAAACGTCACCCAGCTTGCAAAGATTGTAATAAATCCATTAGAAGAAGACAGCCTGCCGTTTCCTTAAACTTGGACACACACATCTATACCTTTGGCCATTCCGAGCCAGTAATTTCCAGAAGTTATCTCATCCTGTGAGAATACTCCATTTTACTAATGATTTCCAATGTTGCGAAAAAGTGTAGAATAATAATTAAAATACAACATTTCTGTCAACAAAGTATTGCGTGAGCCTTTGGTAGTAGGCTAATATAGACACTTACATCATGTGTTGCCTTCATTATATCACTTATATAAGACTTTTACATTTTTGCGGCTCCAGACGGATTTTTGTTTTGTATTTTTGGTCCAATATGGCTCTTTCAACATTTTGGGTTGCCGACCCCTGGATTAAGCAAATAATTCAAATGATGTACTAATATGATCCAGTTAAAAAAACAGTGTTGTCTCCTAGTGTTTCTGTTTGTTTAAAATGGATCCCCACTAGTTGCTACCCAAGCAGGCATGTGTCTGTCAGTCCACTAAAGGTGTGTACCAGATTCTGTTCCGATTCGGCAAAACACCCTGAAATTAGTGAGTGTGGGAAAAATTTCAAGTCAATCCAGTTTATGGTGTTTAATACCAGCGCCACTGTGTGGTGTATTTGTCAGAAAAATATCCGTACTGCATATAACGTCTGTGTGTGGGATTGATTGCCCTGAGCACAAAGGGAAACAAAGTGAAGCAGTGATTTCAAATAATTTATTTTTTTAGCACTTGCAAAATGTTTTCTCCTCTTCTTGCAGTTTTTTTTTTTTTTTTTAAAGCAATAACACATGTGTCCCCTGAAAGCAGCGCAAAATATTTGTTTAACATGTTGGTAAATCCACTACGGGTGGGGAGGAAGTTATTTAAAATTGATTTGCATGGACTTGTTTTGTCACATACAATATATTGCCAAAAGTATTTGGCCACCTGCCTTGACTCACATGTGAACTTGAAGTGCCATCCCATTCCTAACCCATAGGGTTCAATATGATGTCGGTCCACCTTTTGCAGCTATTACAGCTTCAACTCCTCTGGGAAGGCTGTCCACAAGGTTGCGGAGTGTGTTTATAGGAATTTTCCACCATTCTTCGAAAAGCGCATTGATGAGGTCACACACTGATGTTGGTCGAGAAGGCCTGGCTCTCAGTCTCCGTTCTAATTCATCCCAAAGATGTTCAGGTCAGGACTCTGTGCAGGCCAGTCAAGTTCATCCACACCAGACTCTGTCATCCATGTCTTTATGGACCTTGCTTTGTGCACTGGTGCACAGTCATGTTGGAAGAGGAAGGAGCCCACTACAAACTGTTCCCCACAAGGTTGGGAGCATGGAATTGTCCAAAATGTTTTGGTATCCTGGAGCATTCAACGTTCCTTTCACTGGAACTAAGGGGCCAAGCCCAACTCCTGAAAAACAACCCCACATCATAATTCCTCCCCCACCAAATTTCACACTCGGCACAATGCAGTCCGAAATGTAGCGTTCTCCTGGCAACCTCCAAACCCAGACTCGTCCTTTAGATTGCCAGATGGAAAAGTGTGATTCATCACTCCAGAGAAGGCGTCTCCACTGCTCTAGAGTCCAGTGGCGACGTGCGTTACACCACTGCATCCCACGCTTTGCATTGGACTTGGTGATGTATGGCTTAGATGCAGCTGCTCGGCCATGGAAACCCTGCGTACTGTACGTGGGCTAATTGGAAGATCACATGAAGTTTGGAGCTCTCTAGTAACTGACTGCACAGAAAGTCGGCGACCTCTTTGCACTATGCGCTTCAGCATCCGCTGACCCCTCTGTCAGTTTACGTGGCCTACCACTTGGTGGCTGAGTTGCTGTTGTTCCCAAACTCTTTCAATGTATTATCATAAAGCAGACAGTTGACTTTGGAATATTAAGGAGCGAGGAAACTTCACGACTGGATTTGTTGCACAGGTGGCATCCTATGACAGTTCCTGAGAGCGGCCCATTCTTTCACAAATGTTTGTAGAAACAGTCTCCATGCCTAAGTGCTTGATTTTATACACCTGTGATTAGGACACCTGATTCTGATCATTTGGATGGGTGGCCAAATACTTTTGGCAATGTAGTGTATATTGCAAGCAACAAGGGGAAAATAGATCAAATTAGATCAAAAATTGCATTATCACTCATATGAAACTTTTTTTTTTTACGTACAATACAGCAGTACCTCTGTTTATGTATGTACTTTTAAGGTAGTTTTTTTTCCACCAAAATGATGCCCTATACCAGGGGTCACCAACGCGGTGCCCGCGGGCACCAGGTAGCCCGTAAGGACCAGATGAGTAGCCCGCTGGCCTGTTCTAAAAATAGCTCAAATAGCAGCACTTACCAGTGAGCTGCCTCTATTTTTTAAATTGTATTTATTTACTAGCAAGCTGGTCTCACTTTGCCCGACATTTTTAATTCTAAGAGAGACAAAACTCAAATAGAATTTGAAAATCCAAGAAAATATTTTAAAGACTTGGTCTTCACTTGTTTAAATAAATTCATTAATTTTTTTACTTTGTTTCTTATAACTTTCAGAAAGACAATTTTAGAGAAAAAATACAACCTTAAAAATGATTTTAGGATTTTTAAACACATATACCTTTTTACCTTTTAAATTCCTTCCTCTTCTTTCCTGACAATTTAAATCAATGTTCAAGTAATTTTTTTTTTTATTGTAAAGAATAATAAATACATTTTAATTTAATTCTTCACTTTAGCTTCTGTTTTTTCGACGAAGAATATTTGTGAAATATTTCTTCAAACTTATTAAAATTCAAAAAAATTATTCTGGCTAATCTAGAAAAACTGTAGAATCAAATTTAAATCTTATTTCAAAGTCTTTTGAATTTCTTTTAAAATTTTTGTTCTGGAAAATCTAGAAGAAATAATGATTTGTCTTTGTTAGAAATATAGCTTGGTCCAATTTGTTATATATTCTAACAAAGTGTAGATTGGATTTTAACCTATTTAAAACATGTCATCAAAATTATAAAATTAATCTTAATCAGGAAAAATTACTAATGATGTTCCATAAATTATTTTTTAAAGTTTTTCTCTTCTTTTTTTTGGTTGAATTTTGAATTTTAAAGATTCGAAATTGAAGATAAACTATGTTTCAAAATTTAATTGTCATTTTTTTGTGTTTTCTCCTCTTTTAAACCGTCCAATTAAGTGTAAATATCATTAATTATTAATAATAACATAGAGTTAAAGGTGAATTGAGCAAATTGGCTATTTCTGGCAATTTATTGAAGTGTGTATCAAACTGGTAGCCCTTCGCATTAATCAGTACCCAAGAAGTAGCCCTTGCTTTCAAAAAGGTTGGTGACCCCTGCCCTATACTATCTGTTATCGTGCGGCCAAACATCGCACCGAAAGTTGCTTAAGTTTTTACGCAATTCCGTCTTCGTTGAACCTTTATTTAATAGGGAAAAACGAGGTACCACTGTAAAGTCATGAGTGACACCGTTTTTTTGGAAAAAGCAGATTGGCTAAGGACAGTAGATGAGAAAAATATCTTTATTTTTGTTCATTTCACTAACCCTGGTGATTATTGGTGGTAATACGTGTTAGTTTGCGTTTTCTTTAAATATGGCTCATTTTTGACTAAAATATGGATATACACAATGAGGGGGGTCCACATTTTTCACATGGGTATAAAGTTAAAGTACCAATGATTGTCACACACACACTAGGTGGGGTGCAAATATCCTCTGCATCCCCTTGTTCATCCCCTGGGAGGTGAGGGGAGCAGTGAGCAGCAACGGTCGCCACGCCCGGGAATCATTTTGGTGATTTAACCCCCAATTCCAACCCTTGATGTTGAAGAAACATTAGTGGCGCCCTCTATGGCTTGTGTAATAAAGTGTTTTATAATCATTAGACAAATGTTTCATGATTTTTGAGCAATTAGTTACTAAATCCAAAGATGTTTTGTTTGATGGTGGCCATGTTTTTAAACCACTCTTGCTCAGTCTTCTACCAAATTTCGTTGTGATTCGGTTAAACACCCTACAGTAATGGAGGGCTTTTTTTTGTTTGTTTTTTAGACATGTGTGAGAAATTTCAAGTCAATTTCACACAAAGGGTTTGAAAAGAGCACCGCCATGTATTACATTTGTCATTAAAAATGTGGATAAAGGGAAAACAAGGACAGCCCATGTGAGGACCGTACTTCAGAGGATGACCCTGTACTGTACACGTCTCTGCCCAACAGCTTGAAGTATTTCACAGTGAGTTTCAGAAATTTTAACGCTATAGTTGCAAAAACAATACATGTATATTAGTAATATCATTGCAATCAACAAATTGGACATTTCATCTGTCCGCTGATATCACAGTGGCCTTTCGTAAATATAAGAAATAAACAAACGTACATTGAGTGATTAAACTGTAAATGGCATGAACCTGAATTGTTTATCAGTGATTCTCTTCAGTCAAACTGCGAGCTTGCTAACCCTTCCAACTTCTTCCATATTTGTATCAATGTTATTGAGTTTGTTTTAATTAACCAGTGTTAAATAAGTCTCACAGTGAGGTATTTGAGGGCCCAAAATGTAGCCTTGATGCTGGAAGTTTAATAGTGCTTTTAATAAGCGGCATTGTGAACAAACTGTTTTGTGTTCATATTCTTACGTTTATCCAAAGTGGGGTCGCGGGGACAGCAGCCTAAGCAGAGAAGCCCAGACTTTCCTCTCCCCAGCTACTTAGTCCAGCTCCTACCGGGGGATCTCAAGGCGTTCCCCGGCCAGCTGTGAGACATAGTCTCTCCCCCGTGGCCTCCTATCGATCGGACGCACCCTAAACACCTCCTCAAGGTGGCGTACGGGCCACCTCATCTTGTGAACAAGACCCCAAGGTACTTGAACTCCTCCAGTGTTTTGTGTCTGGAGCTTTAATGCAAATGAGCTGTCTCCAAGTAGGCTTTATCCCCTATTTTTTTTACATAAACACTAACTCTGCCTTGGCCAACATAATATATGCCATCCATATACCATGAATTGATTTACGTGGACCCCGACTTAAACAAGTTGAAAAACTTATCCGGGTGTTACCATTTAGTGGTCAATTGTACGGAATATGTACTGTACTGTGCAATCTACTCATAAAAGTTTCAATCAATCAATCAATCAATATAAAATACAACAATGTAACGTTAAGGACGTTAGCAACGCAAGCGTAGCTATGTGAGCTACATGCTAACACAACATTTTAACAGCCACGTCATGCTCGGTTAGCCTAAAAGAATAAAATAAGATACCAAAACTCACAACTCTGTCGTCTGTAGCTGACTGACTGGTGGCTTCTGGCTTTAAGATGTGTAGCGAAGCCTGTTTTTTCCTTTTTAGAAAGCTTAACGAGTTTGATGCTTCTAAACAGGCTCATGTTACTGTTACAACATCATGAAAAATAGAGAACATTTAATATACAGTAGTGCCTTATACCACCCACATGTCATATCAGGCTCAAAAAAACGTTGTTTATACTTTGTAATCAAACATGAATTTAACTTGATGCATGTTTTGTACTAAAACGGGTTAGTTGTTAAAAATGTTTCTGTGCAATATAGCAATTTCAACAGTCTTAAAACATATAAACATTGCTATACCTCAACCCCGTCCAGGATTTGAACCCAGTTCCTGGGCCCGAAAAAGACAAGCACCACTAATGCTGTGCATCACAAGAGCTGCTAAGGACTATTAGGGGAAATCTGGCAATATATTCTTGTCGGTGATGGAGCAGGAAGCGACTAGGAACTTCATATGGAGAGCCCTGGTATTCATTAAATTACATACATTTGTTTCTTCATGCAAAACGGGGCCCTGTTTTGGACTCTTAAGATTTCCAGAACCTAAACAACTCCAAGTACCTTTGAGGGTACCAACCAGGGACAAGCTATTTGTTACCTTAAGGCAGTGTTTTTCAACCACTGTGCCGCAGCACACTAGTGTGCCATGAGATAGTCTGGTGTGCCGTGGGAGATGATCTAATTTCACCTATTTGGGTTTAAAATATTTTATGCAAACCAGTAATTATAGTCTGCAAATTATGTGTTGTTGTTGAGTGTTGGTGCTGTCTAGAGCTCGGCAGAGTAACCATGTAATACTCTTCCATATCAGTAGGTGGCAGCCGGTAGCTAATTGCTTTGTAGATGTCGGAAATAGCGTGAGGCAGCGTGCAGGTGAAAAGGTGTCTAATGCTTAAACCAAAAATAAACAAAAGGTGAGTGCCCATAAGAAAAGGCATTGAAGGGAAGGCTACGCAGAACGAAACTAAAACTGAACTGGCCACAAAGTAAACAAAAACAGGATGCTGGACGACAGCAAAGACTTACTGTGGAGCAAAGACGGCGTCCACAATGTACATCCGAACATGACATGACAATCAACAATGTCCCCACAAAGAAGGAAAAAAACAGCTGAAATATTCTTGATTGCTAAAACAAAATAGATGCGGGAAATATCGCTCAAAGGAAGACATGAAACTGCTACAGGAAAATACCAAAAAAAGAGAAAAAGCCATCAAAATAGGAGCGCAAAACAAGAACTACAACACTACACAGGAACACATCAAAAAACTCAAAATAATGTAATAATAATAATAATAATAATGTGATGTGACAGGTGGTGACAGTATTTTGAGACAAGAGCTATAGTGATGCATGGTTGGTTATGGTTTAAAGTCATATCCAACAATAGCGACAACAACTTTTTACTGTCAACCAAGTTTTGTTTTTTAATGATTTCTGCTGGTGGTGTGCCTCCGCATTTTTTGTACGCAAAAAATGTGCCTTGGCTCAAAAAAGGTTCAAAAACACTGCCTTAATGGTGCTCCTAAAGTGGAAAAACAGGCTTATATATCTTTGATTGTGGTTTTAGACCCCTTTATCGCACTTGATCCTGAATTCCACAAAATAATTTGACCTTCGAAGGCAAACCAAGCAGAGAAAAGAAGGGTTAGCAAACAATCAGTCGACATCAGCCTCACTTTGGTGCTTTGTTTACTGACACTCTATTTCATCTCGTAAGAAAGTGTGTGAATGGAAATGAAAAAGTTGAAGGACCGATGGCGAGCTATCAAAAACACTCGCAGTATGTGTGGGCGGATGGCTTCTTGACTTTCTAAAAGCAAATAAAACCTGCAGCTAAATGTTCTGATATCACAGTATTTCATTGTTTCAGAATGCCCAGAAAGTCTCAGGTTTGGTCCTTTCGCGTTAGCGGTCGGCGTTCATCCTGCGCAGTTTGGCGGGCAAGTTGTCTTCCAGCCGCCCCCCGGCAAAGGAACTCGGGTTCGGGGTGGTGATGGTGCTGATGGCCGACGGCGGTCTGTGCTTATCCACGTCTGCCTCCTCAGCGTCGCCATCCAAGGACAGGAGCTGGAGCTGCTCCTCCTGGCGTCCTCCCTGGCGAGCGGCATGGATGGAGCCGGACCTCAGCCTCTGGATGCTGAGCGGCAGGTCGCCCATGCTGGAGGCCTTCCCGCCGGGCAAGGCCGCCCCTGATTTTACCCCCCGCCACAGTTGCTCCTCCCTGGTGGAGCTCATGCGTTGCAGTTTGCTGGGCAGCTTGGCGGCCTGGTCCTCCATGTGATCGGCGTGGTCCGCCGAAAGGAGCCTCCCCCGGCGGCTTCCTCGTCCGCAGTTACCCGCCGGCGGGGAGGACGGCGCGGGAGCCACGGAGAGATGGTTGGATGCCGTCAGCGATGACTTCTCCTCCTGCTCTTTGACGCTGTACGGAGGCGTTGGCACCTCAAAGGTGTTGTGAAACTGAGAGTAGTCCACCCTGAAGAAGCCCTCCTCCAGCGACATGACAGGAAGGAAACGATGTCCCCACAGGACTTCGTCTTCCGTGTACGACGTCCGGGCCTGACATGTCATACCTGCCACAGGGGGAGAACCACTCATAAATGGAGAGGAATTTTTCCAATACCAAAGAAGATGAGTTGAAATGCAGGGAAATTGAACCATTAATAAAAAATGATCCAGACAGACAGATGTATAAAAAAAAAAAAAAAACATGACAAGAGATGGAGCCGGGCATTATTTAACACCATTAATTAAACATTCTGTTAAATATTGCACCGTATGTTGGAGAAAAATGTCATACAAAGACACAGATTGAGGTTTGGGAGTTATTACTAAAACATGAAGCCCCAAATTGGCAGCACAGCGTCGCTCGTCGGCCTCGGGGTGCGAATCCCTGGTCGGAACATGTTCTCATCATGCTCGCGTGGCTTTTCTCCGGGTACTTCCTCCCACGCCCCAAAAACATGCATGTTTCCCGACCGTGATTAAGTCATGGTATAATATAGCGCGCCACCAAAAATAGTGTTTTAGTGGTATCTCAACTTAAGAGCTACGCAACTTAAGAGTGTTTTGAGATAAGAACTGTCTCTAATTGTTATGAGTTAAGTTGCAAGCAAAAATCTGAGTTACAAGTAGAGATGTCCTATAATGGCTTTTTTGCCGATATTCCGTGTTGTCCAACTCTTAATTACCGATTCCGATATCAACCGATACCGATATATGCAGTCAAAAAAACTTTGTTTATACTTTGTAATGAAACATGAATTTAACTTGCATGTTTTGTACTAAAACGGGTTAGTTGTTAAAATGTTTTTGTGCAATATAGCAATTTCAACAGTCTTAAAACATATAAACATTGCTATGCCTCAACCCCGTCCAGGATTCCAACCCAGTGCCTGGGCCCGAAAAAGACAAGCACCACTGGGGACGGCGTGGCGAAGTTGGTAGAGTGGCCGTGCCAGCAATCGGAGGGTTGCTGGTTACTGGGGTTCAATCCCCACCTTCTACCATCCTAGTCACGTCCGTTGTGTCCTTGGGCAAGACACTTCACCCTTGCTCCTGATGGCTGCTGGATAGCGCCTTGCATGGCAGCTCCCGCCATCAGTGTGTGAATGTGTGTGTGAATGTGGAAATACTGTCAAAGCGCTTTGAGTACCTTGAAGGTAGAAAAGCGCTATACAAGTATAACCCATTTATCATTTAATATAGCAATTTCAACAGTCTTAAAACATATAAACATTGCTATACCTCAACCCCGTCCAGGATTCGAACCCGAAAAAGACAAGCACCACTAATGCTGTGCATCACAAGAGCTGCTAAGGACTATTAGGGGAAATCTGGCAATATATTCTTGTCGGTGATGGAGCAGGAAGCGACTAGGAACTTCATATGGAGAGCCCTGGTATTCATTAAATGATATTATACATTTGTTTCTTCATGCATAACGGGGCCCTGCTTTGGACTCTTAAGATTTCCAGAACCTAAACAACTCCAAGTACCTTTGAGGGTACCAACCAGGGACGAGCTATTTGTTTTTCAACCACTGTGCCGCGGCACACTAGTGTGCCATGAGATACAGTCTGGTGTGCCGTGGGAGACGATCTAATTTCACCTATTTGGGTTAAAGATATTTTTTGCAAACCAGTAATTATAGTCTGCAAATTATGTGTTGTTGAGTGTCGGTGCTGTCTAGAGCTCGGCAGAGTAACCATGTAATACTCTTCCATATCAGTAGGTGGCAGCCGGTAGCTAATTGTGTAATATAGCGCGCCACCAAAAATAGTGTTTTAGTGGTATCTCAACTTAAGAGCTACGCAACTTAAGAGTGTTTTGAGATAAGAACTGTCTCTAATTGTTATGAGTTAAGTTGCAAGCAAAAATCTGAGTTACAAGTATAGATGTCCGATAATGGCTTTTTTGCCGATATTCCGTGTTGTCCAACTCTTAATTACCAATTCCGATATCAACCGATACCGATATATACAGTCGTGGAATTAACACATTATTATGCCTAATTTTGTTGTGATGCCCCGCTGGATGCATTAAACAATGTAACAAGGTTTTCCAAAATAAATCAACTCAAGTTATGGAAAAAAAATGACATATTTATTATTGAAGTCACAAAGTGCATTATTTGTTTTAACATGCCTCAAAACAGCAGCTTGGAATTTGGGACATGCTCTCCCTGAGAGAAGTCTTACGCTAGTCATAAATTTTACTTTTTGAAACCGATACCGATAATTTCCGATATTACATTTTAAAGCATTTATCGGCCGGTAATATCGGCAGTCCGATATTATCGGACATCTCCAGTTACAAGCATCCCCGCCATTAGTTGGTGTAGAAAATGTCACAGTGAACCCTGCAAGATCAGCCAAAACATCTGGTCTTATTTGCATTAGCTTATAGCTAGAGATGGACATAACTATGTTTTCCAACCATGGGAAGGAAGAAGGTGATTGTGAACGAAAGTGCGAAGAAAAAGAAGCGGATTATATTTGTTGACTTAAAAGAATAAATCATTCAAAACATGACAGAGCGTGTAGGTAGTTGGAGCCTATCTCTGCAAGTCTGCGCCATACTGAAGCAGAAGAAGTCTTACGCTAGTCGGGGATGTTGAAATAATATCTCTACGGCGGACATGTATCCATGAAAATAAGAAAAAGCTGTTGATGGTGTGTGTGACGGAGACGCAGCTAGAAGGAGAAGTCCACTCTCCAAAGTAAATGTTGTACATTATTATTACATTACTTTATAAAACTAATGTAATTGTTAGTAGTACATTCTATTGTATCGTTTTTATACATTTCCTATCTTAAAGTTAGTTTTTCTTTTTAAAGGGGGGGGCCAAGCACCAGATAAATTGCTTTGAGTTTATTTTAATGAGAGACGTTTGAGATACAAGTGTTTTGAGATTCAAGCTTGTAAGTTGAGGAACTTTCTTTCTTCGTTTCTTTAGTTTATTTCGAACATGAACACACTTACAGCATAACACATCACACAATTTCATATCATTTCTCTATACAACATGTCCGAAAAGGAGTAGGAAGAAGCAACGCTTATTTAATCCTACCCCTTTGTTTACAAATATACACGTTCATTTACTGACTTCTTTTTATAGCACAATGACATCAGTGAATGATTAATATAGCCGTTCTTGTAATAGATAATTAAGTCAGTCATGATAAACATACTGAGATGAAGAATATCAAATTTTCAATAAGGTTGAAGGTGTTTCTCATAATTCTTCTTCTTTGTAAGCACTATTAATTTGAACAGTCTCTTGAACTGGATCATATCTGTACATTGTTTAACTTCTTTACTTAATCCATTCCATAGTTTAATTCCACATACTGATATGCTAAAGGTTTTTAATGTTGTACGAGCATACAAATGTTTTAAATGAGTTTTCCTCTAAGGTTATATTTCTCCTTTTTAGTTGAACTACTGTAATACGGAAATAATGATTAGGTTACTCATGTACCTGCTGCCATCTAGTATAGAGCTTTTAATAGACATCATGCCGCACTGGACAAGAGCCAACAACTAAGATACATTATTTGCCGTGAATTACGTGACATTTTAATTTCCCGTGGCACACCTGATGATCTCTCACAGCACACTAATTTGCCACGGCGCAGTGGTTTGGAATCACTATATTAGGCCAATTATGACTGTAAATTGACCAGGACAGGGTGTACCCTGAATTCACCTGGGACAATCTCCGGCAGAGTCTGATGAGAAGCAGCGATACAGAAAACGGATGGATGGATAAAAAAACCAAATTGTCTCCAACCTGTGGTCTCCACGATGCCTTCCAGGATGACCACGATCTCGAACTGCTCGTTCACAAGCGAACGTTGCGACAGGTCGAAGAAGGGGCTCCTGCTGTTGATCTCGTGGCAGATGGTGAGCGGCGACACCAGGAAGAGTTGGTCCGCCCCGGTGCCGAAGCCCACGTCCAGCTCGCACTGGTCCAGAGGCAGGAACTCGCCTTCCGGGGTCTGCCGCGACTGCGGGACACACAACAACAACAACGATGAGGGCACAGCCAAGGACTTCGCCTTGCAGCCTCACTGATTTATGAAGCACAATGCAACAGGTGATGGGTAGAATGTGTGATATCGCCAACATCATCTGTGTTTAAAGGAGGTGCTCTCAGGGGGGCGTCATGTCTCCAGGAAGCAGCGAGTACGGCCTCACAATCTCTGGCTGCTAGAAAATACTTCATTTGGTAGTAAAAAAAAAATTAAGGCGTATTTAGCTTCAATTGAATTGATGAGAAATCACAATGTATTTTTTTTGTTGTCATTGAAAAGTCAACCACATGATCTTATATGTTTGTGTAATTACGCATAAGACACATATCTATGGACTCCAATTAAGCTGTAGGAACATCTCAAGGATGATCACCTGAGCTCACTTTTCAGCTTCTTGGCAAAAGGTTTTGAGGACAATAATGGATTTATTCCATTTTGGAATAAGGCTGTAACATAACAAGATGTGGAAAAAGTGAAATGTTGCGAATAATTCCCAGATGCACTGTACATACCCTATATCTATGCATCAATAGATACACTTATCTTTATGTATTTATAGGGACACTTATATCCATGTATCAATGGGGTGCCTGTATTTGTGTATAAAATATACTGTATCTATTAGAGATGTCCGATAATATCGGACTGCCGATATTATCGGCCAATAAATGCTTTAAAATGTGATATCGGAAATTATCGGTATCAGTTTCTAAAAGTAAAATGTATGACTTTTTAAAACGCCGCTGTACGGAGTGGTACACGGACGTAGGGAGTAGTACAGAGCGCCAATAAACCTTAAAGGCACTGCCTTTGCGTGCCGGCCCAATCACATAATATCTACGGTTTTTCACACACAGAAGTGAATGCAATGCATACTTGATCTACAGCCATACAGGTCACACTGAGGGTGGACGTATGAACAACTTTAAGACTGTTACAAATATGCGCCACATTGTGAACCCACACCAAACAAGAATGACAAACACATTTCGGGAGAACATCCGCACCGTAACACAACATAAACACAACAGAACTAATACCCAGAACCCCTTGCAGCACTAACTCTTCCGGGACGCTACTCTTCCGCATCTCAACCTCCTCATGCTCTCTCAGGGAGAGCATGTCCCAAATTCCAAGCTGCTGTTTTGAGGCATGTTAAAAAAAATTATGCACTTTGTGACTTCAATAATAAATATGGCAGTGCCATGTTGGCATTTTTTTCCATAACTTGAGTTGACTTATTTTGGAAAACCTTGTTACATTGTTTAATGCATCCAGTAGGCCATCAAAACAAAATTAGGCATAATAATGTGTTAATTCCACGACTGTATATATCGGTATCGGTTGATATCGAAATCGGTAATTAAGAGTTGGACAATATCGGAATATCGGATATCGGCAAAAAGGCCATTATCGGACATCTCTAGTATCTATGTATCACTGAGGATGTCTACACTACAGTCAGGCATACCAATTGTTAATATACTGTAAGTAAGAAGACAGTTTAATCCAAAGACTGGAAAATGTGATACTTTTTAGTCAAATAAAACCTGTAAAAAAGAATATTGAAAAATAAAATAGTGTTTAAAAAACTGTATTAGCCCAAATGTCATCAAACAAATCAAATTGCTTGTAAACTATTATTGTGTTCTATTTGGCAAATAAAAATGAAACCCTTTTTACACTTTCTAAAAAACGTTGTTTATGAATGCAAGTAAATAACTACAATCTAATAATTAAACTTCTACCCTTAACATAGGAAAATGTGCTTTTCATTAACTTCCACTCGAGTGTAATCTTTGCACGTTCAGTTTCCAGGACAGTGTAAACAAACAAAACCATGCTGTTATTATCCTGTTTTAGTTGAAAACTGTAAGCAGTCGCCAGCCAAGCCCTGCAAGTTAGCATTGAGGACACTTTTTGATGCTTTCCATGTTTTTGAGTGAGCGGCCACAGATGGCAACCAGATCGTGATTTGTATTCACAGCGATGTGGAGGACAGAAGGGTGTGACATTTCACAGGGAGACGTCTGCGCTCACAGATCCCTGGCTAGCCGCCATTACGTGTAACGCAGTACACACCACCATCACCACCAACAGCTCCTGTGGGATGTGATTGACCGTTAAAAGTTTGACACGGCAGCTTTTCAACCCTTGTGGTCCCCACATGGCACCACCCTCGACTTGTTGGTGACATTTTGGCTCAGAACGTGACATTCCGCCTTTACTGTGGGGACATTTCTCTTTTTGGGGATGCGTAGTGGAGAAAGGTTAGGAACTAGTACTAACTAACGCACAGCGTAAGGAGGGGCGGCCCTGGTGGGGACATCAATCTTTTGGGGACATTGAATGGTCCAAAAACAAAAAAAAATGTTTTCCTGTCTTTCTATATTTATGTAGTACTACCTATGAGGACGTGTCCTTTCGAGGAGGTTTTGGCCACACAAGAAAAACATGTTATTGTCTTTCTGTCTTTGTGTTCAACCACCCTGGATGGGACATGTTGTCATTTTGGGGACGTGTTGTACAAAAGTCTTTCCTTGTGAAATGCCACATAAATCGCATTTTCATCATGGTTCGGCAAATATTTCCCCCTCACTGTATGCACTCTTTTTGGGGATGCAAAGGGGAGAAAGGTTAGGAACTAGTACTAACTAACGAACGCACAGCATAAGGAGGGGCGGCCTTGGAGGGGACTTCAAACTTTTGGGGACATTGAATGGTCCAAAAACAAAAAAAAATGTTTTCCTGTCTTTCTATATTTATGTAGTACTACCTATGAGGACGTGTCCTTTCGAGGAGGTTTTGGTCACACAAGAAAAACTTGTTATTGTCTTTCTGTCTTTGTGTTCAACCACCCTGGATGGGACATGTTGTCATTTTGGGGACGTGTTGTACAAAAGTCTTTCCTTGTGAAATGCCACATACATCGCATTTTCATCATGGTTCGGCAAATATTTCCCCCTCACTGTATGCACTCTTTTTGGGGATGCAAAGCGGAGAAAGGTTAGGAACTAGTACTAACTAACGAACGCACAGCATAAGGAGGGGCGGCCTTGGTGGCGACATCAATCTTTTGGGGACATTGAATGGTCCAAAAACAACAAAAAAATGTTTTCCTGTCTTTCTATATTTATGTAGTACTACCTATGAGGACGTGTCCTTTCGAGGAGGTTTTGGCCACACAAGAAAAACGTGTTATTGTCTTTCTGTCTTTGTGTTCAACTACCCTGGATGGGACATGTTGTCATTTTGGGGACGTGTTGTACAAAAGTCTTTCCTTGTGAAATGCCACATGAATCGCATTTTCATCATGGTTTGGCAAATATTTCCCCCTCACTGTATGCACTCTTTTTCGGGATGCAAAGGGGAGAACGGTTAGGAACTAGTACTAACTAACGAACGCACAGCATAAGGAGGGGTGGCCTTGGTGGGGACATCAATCTTTTGGGGATATTGGATAGTCCAAAAACAAAAACAAATGTTTTTCTGTCTTTCTATATTTAAGTAGTACTACCTTTTGAGGACGTTTTGGCCACATAAGAAAAACGTGTTATTGTCTTTCTGTCTTTGTGTTCTACCACCCTGGTTGGGACATGTTGTCATTTTGGGGACGTGTTGTACAAAAGTATTTCCTTGTGAAATGCCACATGAATCGCATTTTCATCATGGTTTGGCAAATATTTCCCCCTCACTGTATGCACTCTTTTTGGGGATGCAAAGGGGAGAAAGGTTAGGAACTAGTACTAACTAACGAACACACAGCATAAGGAGGGGCGGCCCTGGTGAGGACATCAATCTTTTGGGGACATTTTGGCTGGTCCACGCAAAGGAAATGTGTGCTTGTCTTACTATATGTATGTGGCACTATCTGTGGGCACATGTCGTTTCGGCCACACAACAAAAAAGTGTTGTTGTCTCTCTGTCTTTGTGTTCTACCACCCTTGTCGGGACATGTTGTCATTTTGCGGACGTGTTGAAGAAAAGGCTTTCCTTGTAAAATGCCACTTAAATACTTGACTTTCAGTGAATTCTAGCTATATATATATATATATATTTATTTTATTATACATATAAATAAAATAAATACTTGAATTTCAGTGTTCCGGAGGCTATCCAGTAGATGGCAGTATTGTCCTGTTTAAGAGTGTCACAACATTGCTGTTTACGGCAGACGAAAACGTGACTGCTGTTGTTGTGTGTTGTTACTGCGCTGGGAGGACGTTAATGAAACTGCCTAACAATAAACCCATATAAGAAACCAAGAACTCGCCCTCGATCATTCTACAGTTATAACGTGATTGGGTAGGCGCGCTGTTTGTATCGTGGGAAAGCGGACGTGAAAACAGACTGTCGCCGCTGTCCCCACTCAGGTCCGCATGGAGCTGGAGGGGGCGGGGCCTCCGGCTCCGGCTGAATTCCGGGAGATTTTCGGGAGAAAATTTCTTCCGGGAGGTTTTCGAGAGAGGCGCTGAATTCCGGGAGTCTCCCGGAAAATCCGGGAGGGTTGGCAAGTATGCTGTATACAAATCACACGTTTGTCTATTTTCAGTGCATTCTATTGATTTATTAATGAAATGGGCATTAACATTAATGACACAAATACAAGGACGGTTGTCTTCTTAAGTTATCGTGCATTATGCATACAGTATGTGCAGTCCAGGGAGAGGCCCTTATTTAACGGTTGTTTTCATTTGATTCTAGCAGAAATGTTGAATAGTGCCTGGCTATACATTTTCTTGCTGTTTTTAGACGTAATTAAAACAAGGAAGTACATAACTAAAACAACAGGAAATAAATGTGGATGTATTTTAATGTAATGTATTGATTAGTTATGTGGTCCATTCATCTGCAACAAAATGGGATTAATGTAAAAACTGTTTGCATTTCCTAATTGCAGCCTTGCGTCAAAAAATGTCTGAGTGCTCGACATATCCAAGCCGCGATAGGATTTACAACCTGCGTCTATGCCTGCCCGTCAGTCGATCGCGTCGTATTTGCGAGGCTCCGTCGTTATTATTAGGAATTTGGATTTACGGCAGCACGCCTCGTTTCCTGCCCGACTGCAACCTTGCAGCCGTGTGTTCCCTGAAAACAAAGAGCTGCGTTGTGTCCACAGTGCGGCGAGGCTTGTGCACACTCTGTCTAGTGTACACGAACCCACACAAAGACTACATATGCCACCCTCATATTGTACGGATAGGCTTTGGAGAAATTGTGCTTACATTACATTAAATGACATTCGTGCTAGACAGATATCCTCAATGTTTTCTAACCCATATGGTCAATGACTTATGAACAATTAGTTGCTAAGTCCTAAATACGATTTGCTTGATGGCGAAATTTCACTAACATGTATTTTCTGCTCCTTAAAATGAATGCGGCAGTCATATCAGTTAGTTTTTGAATAATGTGTATAGTACAGGCCAAAAGTTTGGACACACCTTCTCCTCATTCAATGCGTTTTCTTTATTTTCATGACTGTTTACATTGTAGATTGTCACTGAAGGCATCAAAACTATGAATGAACACATGTGGAGTTATGTACTTAACAAAAAAAGGTGAAAACACTGAAAACATGTTTTATATTCTAGTTTCTTCAAAATAGCCACCCTTTGCTCTGATTACTGCTGTGCACACTCTTGGCATTCTCTCCATGAGCTTCAAGCACACCTGTGAAGTGAAAACCATTTCAGGTGACTGCCTCTTGAAGCTCATTGAGAGAATGCCAAGAGTGTGCAAAAAAGAAATCAGGTCAAAGGGTGGCTATTTTGAAGAAACTAGAATATAAAACATGTTTTCAGTTATTTCACCTTTTTTTGTTAAGTACACATGTGTTCATTCATAGTTTTGATGCCTTCAGTGACAATCTACGATGTAAATAGTCATGAAAATAAAGAAAATGGATTGAATGAGAAGGTGTGTCCTGTCATGTCTGTGTGATCATGTTTTGTTTTGGTTATGTTCGGTTTGGTTTTTGGACTCTTTGTGCACTCTTGTTTGTTTTGTCACCATAGCGACCCATTAGTTTCACCCGTTGGACTCATGCACCTGTTGTTAATCACCACATCACTATTTAAGCCTGTAGTTGCCAGGCAGTCTGCCTGGCGACATCACTCTCTACACACCCTTGTTATTTATGCTAATAACCCATGCTGCTCTTGTCCATGCTCGTTTCTTGTCACAGTAAGTGTTTGAGTTTTTTTGTCCATAGTTCTGCCTTTGTGCTAGTTTTTGTTTTCATAGCCAAGTTTAGTACCTCCGCTGTGAGCGCCTTTTGTTTGTTCCTTTTTATCGTAAATATTAAAAATGTCCTTACCTTCACGTCGTGTCCAGTCAAGTCGCTTTGCACCACGGGAAAACAAACCACACCACAGTCCACGCCTTGACATGTCCAAACTTTTGGCCTGTACTGTATATGACTAACTGTACTTGGAACGCCCCCTTGCCATCGCCAGACTCAATATGTCGCCACCTCTTGGTGTGACGTCATCTACAGAACTGAAGCACATTTCTTGCAGTGAGAGTGCGGATAAAGTCAGGTAAAACTATTATATTCAGTGTTTCCCACACATTCATTTATTTGTGGCGGCCCGCCACGAAATAATTACGTCCGCCACAAATAAAATTTGTCCAGCTTCTCAGGCAAATCATATAGTTGATGTAGATACCCATATAGGCTGTTCGGATTTACTTTACAAAAGGGAAGTGTAGGATACTTCTCTTGTTGCCTTATTTGTATTTGACCACTACTGTTTTCTGTTTATTTGTTACTGACTGTGGCAGGACACCTCTGCCTCTGTTTCACTTTATGTTGCTGGTAAATAATATGGTTGCAGTAGGTTAAAGTTAAATTATTTAAGTTAAAGTTAAAGTTAAAGTACCAATGATTGTCACACACACTAGGTGTGGTGAAATTTGTCCTCTGCATTTGACCCATCCCCTTGTTCACCCCCTGGGAGGTGAGGGGAGCAGTGGGCAGCAGCGGTGCCGCGCCCGGGAATCATTTTGGTGATTTAACCCCCAATTCCAACCCTTGATGCTGAGTGCCAAGCAGGGAGGTAATGGGTCCCATTTTTTTATAGTCTTTAGTATGCACTAATTAAAGGGGCAGAGCTTTAAGAGACATTTTAGCTTTTATATTTTATAAGATATATTTTTTGTAAGAACCACAATTAATAAATATATTTCAGTGAATAACTTATTGTTCAAATCTGTATATAAATATGTACATAAAGTGTTGTAATTATATTGTAAAATGGATGGATGAATGGATGGATGGATGTTTAAAACAAAACTGTTATTATTAATTAGTAAGTATACATTTTTTGAGCCTTTTTAGAGAAAATCATATCATTGTAGTACATTATGCAAATTACTCGATGATGTCATGGTGACCACGCCCATGGCCACGCCCCCACCACCACAGGTATCTTAGTAGTTTATGGGAAACACTGATATTGGTGACTTAATTGCATGTTTTCGTCGCTCTAGTCCATGATTACTTCAAAACTTCCACAAGGCTCAGTGCTGGGGCCCATTTTATTTTCTATCTACATAAATAATCTTTGTAATAATTTGTCAAATGCAATGTACCATTTTTATGCAGACGACACCATTATTTATTGCTGTTCAACCTCCATCACTCAGGCTTTTGGGTTTTTACAAGCTGCTTTTGATGTCATCCAGGCTCGCTTATTTGATCTTAAATTGGTTTTAAATACAGATAAAAGCAAGGTAATGGTTTTCTCTCATTCAAGGGTGCTACTGGAAAATATTCCAAATATTGTAACATCAAATGGAAACCCTATAGAGCAGGTCTTAAATTACAAGTACTTGGGTTTTACTTTTGATCAGGAGCTTTCATTTAAAGCCCATATTAACAACTTGGTCTCTAAGCTTAGGGTAAAGCTTGGTTTCTTTTTTAGAAATAAAAACTGCTTCTCTCTTACAGTCAGAAAGAAATTGGTGACAGCGACTATCTTGCCTGTAATTGATTATGGAGACGTGCTTTATTTTAGTGCTTCATCTAAATGCCTCCAGTCCTTGGACACTGTTTTTCATTCAGCACTAAGATTTGTTACTGGCTGTCGTAGTCTCACCCACCATTGTCAACTGTATATGAAGTCAGACTTATCTTCATTGAGTGCACGCAGATACACACATTGGCTGACTATCATTTATAAGGCTCTTTTAGGTTTAATACCTCCATACTTGTGTACTCTGTTACAAAGAAAAAGCAGCTCTTACGCATTACGTTCTAACAATTTGTATGTTTTAACTGTTCCTCATGTACGGACTGAATTTGGCAAAAGAGCTTTTGGCATTGCTGCCCCTATGGCATGGAATGAATTGCAGACGAAACTGAAACTTACAGAACTACTTCCATTTGGAGCCTTCCGTTCTGTCCTGAGGGACAAACCGCGAGAGACGTTTGCACAGTGCCTGTGTTTTTAAAGATGTAAATCTCTGTTGTTTTACAGTTCTCTTATGTATTTTAAAATGTATGTCTTCATGTATTTATTTTGAAACTGCTCTGTGACATGTGCTGTTGACCTCTTGGCCAGGTCACCCTTGTGAAAGAGATCTTGATCTCAATGGGTTTTCTTAGCTGGTTAAATAAAGGTTCTAAAACTGATATGGATTAACATTATGAGCAAAAAATAAATATAAAACAATCACCATTTCCCAACTTCCCTGCTCTTCAATCTCCTCTTCCATAGACACCACAGCCTGTGTTTCCTCGTGCTCTTTCAGTATTTCTTCAAACATCTTGAGAAAAACATCAATTGAAGAGGAAGCAAAATAAAAACGGCTTACCTACTTTTTCTCTCCTTTTTTTCCTCGTTTCTCCGTTTTATCGCAGGTTCTGACTCGGTCTTTCTCCCCTCAAAAGCGCTACTGATTTCTGGGATCGTATTTTGCTTGAGTCTAGGGCTGGGCGATACATCGAATATACTCGATGTATCGCGGGTTTGTCTTTGTGCAATGTAGAAAATGACTATTTTGTGAGTATTTGAGTATACTGTACGTTCTCACGCAGTTGCTTTTAGCTGCGGGCATTACACTACAGTAGGGCTGGGCGATATATCGAGTTTGTAAGATGTATCGATATATTTTCAAACAAGATATGAATTAGGAAAATATCGTAATATCGTAATAATTTATTTCAAGTTAAAATGACCAAACGCCGCTTATTTGTTCCTTGTTCTACCCTGCTCCCCACTCCCTCTAATGGGCTACTAAACTCCTCCTCTTCCTTTTTCCAAGACGTGCTTGCACATATAAGAACATCCATAATTGGTTGGTTGTTTACAAACCCCGTTTCCATATGAGTTGGGAAATTGTGTTAGATGTAAATATAAACGGAATACAGTGATTTGCAAATCATTTTCAACCCATATTCAGTTGAATATGCTACAAAGACAACATATTTGATGTTCAAACTGATAAACTTTTTTTTTTTTTGCAAATAATCATTAACTTTAGAATTTGATGCCAGCAACACGTGACAAAGAAGTTGGGAAAGGTGGCAATAAATACTGATAAAGTTGAGGAATGCTCATCAAACACTTATTTGGAACATCCCACAAGTGAACAGGCAAATTGGGAACAGGTGGGTGCCATGATTGGGTATAAAAGTAGATTCCATGAAATGCTCAGTCATTCACAAACAAGGATGGGGCGAGGGTCACCCCTTGAAAGTGTGTGGCGCATTATGAAGCCTAAAATACCACAACGGAGACGTTCGGACTGTTGAACAACTTAAGCTGTACATCATGCAAGAATGGGAAAGAATTCCACCTGAGGAGCTTAAAAAATGTGTCTCCTCAGTTCCCAAACGTTTACTGAGTGTTGTTAAAAGGAAAGGCCATGTAACACAGTGGTGAACATGCCCTTTCCCAACTACTTTGGCACGTGTTGCAGCCATGACATTCTAAGTTCATTATTATTTGCAAAAAATAAATAAAGTTTATGAGTTTGAACATCAAATATCTTGTCTTTGTAGTGCATTCAATTGAATATGGGTTTAAAAGGATTTGCAAATCATTGTATTCTGTTTATATTTACATCTAACACAATTTCCCAACTCATATGGGAACGGGGTTTGTATATATTTTAAAAAATAGTGGAAGATGGCAGAGGGATTCTCTTCTTTAGATTTTTCTTTTAGTGATGCAGACGACGCCTAGGAAATCCAAAATGCGTCTACTTGGCCACATTTGGACAAAACATTCATTTGAGTTGTTTACCCAAATCCAAACTGTTTTCGAGTTGCCAAGCCGGGCATATTTCGCATGAGAAATGCTGCCAAAAATTTATTATTTGCACAGCTATATTTGTATATTTATTTTACGTACAAATAATATTTTTCTATTTTATTTATGTTATGTAATTCTGTGCTACTCATACAGTTTCTTTTCTGTGCTGTTAATACCTATCTTGACTAACTGGGTTAATAAAAGTGCCACTGACTGTTTACTGTCATTCACTTTAATTTCAGTCAATCTCACTCAAAAATGAATATCTTTATATGTATACTTTCACCGGAAAATATATCAAGATATATAATGATATATATCGAGTTTAAGTAAAAATATATCGAGATATACTTTTTCGTCTATATCGCCCAGCCCTACTTGAGTCTTTATAATATTTGCCATCCAAACTCCAACCAAAACCCTTCTTCTTCGAAGTCAGAATCATTAAAAAAGGATGGCTGCAAATTACACTCGACTCCCATTTTGCATGAGTCAATTTGACTGGAGAGGTACATACTCTCCCAAATTTGCCATAATTCGGAAATATATGCATGCTGACCCCATCTTTACTTCTATTGCTACAACCTGCAACAATGCATCTGCGTGAAAATATTGTGATTTGGGATGAAGATGCTACCAAAACACTTACTACACAATAAGAAATGACCTCCAGTCTTCCGTAGGTGATGTCAGCAGGCTGATGCAAGCCGGTCCACATTTCGGAGCTAAAAGTGGGGTTTCCAACAAATGTGCTAGAAACAAGCCTAAAATCACTACTGTGTCTGTTTTGGGGGGAATTTTACCTGAAGACATAATTTTTAAGTCCAGAACTATGAAATAAGTGGAAATGTTGGCAACAGTAGAGGGGCCCTTTAATCTTTACTCCCATTTGAAGTACAACAGAATAGTTTGGTACGCGCAATGTTTGATCATGCAATACCGGGGGCAACATTTTGTTAAAAAAGTAAAAAAACGGAGACCCCATTGTTTTGTTAATTTCAAATTAAATTGATATCACTAATGAAAAGAGCATATAATTTTTCGATTGGCTATTCGTATTAGACTCTTCTGTCTTGTACTGTAAGTGTACATAATGTTGCGACCGGTGAGTGTACATGCAGTGTTTTTTTTTTTCCCCGCAGGCATGGACTGTCACTTGAGATCGCGCGACTAACACTCTGAGTCACAACAAAAAGCGGCATCGGGCTTCACTTGTCTGCAAATGTTTGTTTTGCAGCCGTTTGATGCACAAAGAGAAGGAAGAGAGTGGGGGGGGGGGGGGCAACCCAAAATGTTGAAAGAGCCATATTGGACCACAAATACAAAAAAGTAATTGGTCTGGAGCCGCAAAAAATTAGAATACTTATATAAGTGTTATAAGGATGGCAACACATGATGTAAGTGGCTAATCACCTATATTAGCCTACTATCAAAATGACTATGTGTCGCAGGCTGACGCAAATCTTCGTTGACAGAAATGTTGAAATGTAATATTCATTCTACACATTTTTACAACATTGGAAAACATTAGTAAAACTTCTCAGAGGGTGAGATAACTCCTGGAAATGACTGTCTTAGAATGGCCAAAGGTATAGATGTGTGTGTCCAAGTTAAAGTAAGCGTCAGGCTTTCTTCTTCTAATAGATTTCTTACAATCTTTGCAAGCTGAGTAATGTTTGCTGTGGTCTGGAACAAAATGCCGCACAAACAACTATCAGAAATGCAGCCACTATTACATACAGATCATATGTGTCATGAAACATGGAAAAATAGACAAAATACACATAAGTAAAGGAAATAAAATGAGCTCAAATATAGCTACAAATGAAGCATAATGATGCAATATGTAATTACAGCTAGCCTAAATAGCATGTTAGCATCAATTAGCTTGCAGTCATGTAGTGACCAAATATGCCAAAGCTCACCTTTGTGCATTCGCGCACAGCACAAAACGTTTGGTGGACAAAACGAGACAAAGAAGGAGTGGCATAAAACACGTCTTTCTGTGGCAGCGGCGGAGAAAGTTGTACATGTAAACAAACTGTTGAGTCACGGTCCACCCAATGGTGAGTTCAAGGGTCGCTGAAATTAGTAGGACAAAACGGCGCTCGTCAAATACGCTCATCAGCGAAGCATGAACACAAACATATTAAACAGTGGGCTTTCTAACAATTAGGAAGGTTTGTGTCATGATTGCGCCCCTACAGAAACCGTATTACAACAAAAAACATATTTTCCACCCCATTTTTTTCCCATTTCCATACATTTTTGAAAAAACGCCGCTAAAGAGCCGCATGTGGCTCTAGAGCCGCGGGTCGCTGACCCCCGTTCTAAGCACACAAAGGCCTTAGAAAGACTGGAATTTGTCTTGACTTCTTGTGTACCTGCTGTAGGACTGCAGGACACAGCTTAAATCTACCGTGTCCTTGCAGAAAACATCAAAGTTAGCCACACCTAAAAAGCGTCCGTGTTGCAGATGTTCCGTCTTAGCGCAAGAGTGACTAAAAGAGATAGAAAGGCTCACTAAGTACACAAATTGCTGTTTTAATCAATGCGCGTACAGTCCGCCACCTATATTGTCCCCCGGGGGCGCATCCATCCCAGCTGAGGACATTTAGAGCTGGCGTTGAACTTAGAGTTACAGCCCGCTGAGAGCTTTTCTGCTGACGGAGTGAGGACGCTGTGTGATGACCCTGCAGCAGGTGCACTCAGCTGGGCCATGAAGAACGAACATCGCACAAAGTATGTGGGAAAATTATTTGTCGCCGAGTAAACTACCTCTCCACAAGGCTTGTTTGCACAGTGGGAAGCTGCAAAATCCAAGCTCCAGTGAATGCAATCCCTAAGAAGATATGCTAACAAACAACAACAAAGGAGGGTCTCCTATTTTGTAAGGATAAAGAGTTTGACAAGTTGACTATTTTATCCTTAGAGAAGTGACCAGCAGTGGATGATGTCATCTATGTGGTATCAGCTCGGCTTGCTTGGACCAGGGACTAGGAGTACTCACCCGAATATAGGACAATATTTTCTTAAAAAGTCTGAAAGATATAGCTTGTCTTATATTCTGGGTATAGAGAGATGTACTGTACATTGAAACCAGCAGATTGCAACTTTTCCTTAAGCGAGTCAGAGCTTTTCATCTTTTCACTCACACACACACACCAGTGACCAAAAAGTGTCTCGAAGATTGTTAGCAAGTTAGGAAAAAACACAGAGTTATGATGCTAATTTGAAGATTAAGCAGCTAAGAAATATGATATCCTTTTTTACTTGCGGAGGCTAAGGCCCCGTTTACACCGCTTAACAAATCTCTTTTTTTTTTAACCCTCATCTGATTTTTTTTTCCAGTTTAAACACTTCAAAATGCTTTTCGCATCAGATTTAGGCCACTTCAGGAGTAGTCCGAATCCAATTGGAATCTGATATTTTAGAATGTGAATGCAGTCTAAACGGAAATGCGGAAATATTTTGCAAATATTAGCTCATTTGGAATTTGATGCCTGCAACATGTTTCAAAAAAGTAGGCACAAGTGGCAAAAAAGACTGAGAAAGTTGAAGAATGCTCATCAAACACTTATTTGGAACATCCCACAGGTGAACAGGCCAATTGGCAAAAGGTGGGTGCCATGATTGGGTATAAAAGCAGCTTCCATGAAATGCTCATGCATTCACAAACAAGGATGGGGCGAGGGTCACCATGCTTTAAAATGTAATATCGGAAATTATCGGTATCGGTTCCAACCTCTCGATTTTCCCGGGAAACTCCCGAATTTCAGTGCCCCTCCCGAAAATCTCCCGGGGCAACCATTCTCCCGATTTCCACCCGGACAACATTATTGGGGGCGTGCCTTAAAGGCACTGCCTTTAGCGTCCTCTACAACCTGTCGTCACGTCCGCTTTTCCTCCATACAAGCAGCGTGCCGGCCCAGCCACATAATATATGCGGCTTTTACACACACATAAATGAATGCAATGCATACTTGATCAACAGCCATACAGATCACACTGAGGGGAGCAGTATAAACAACTTTAACACTGTTACAAATGTGCGCCACACTGTGAACCCACACCAAACAAGAATGACAAACACATTTCGGGAGAACATCCGCACCGTAACACAACATAAACACAACAGAACAAATACCCAGAACCCCATGCAGCACTAACTCTTCTGGGACGCTACAATATACACCCCCGCAACCACAAATTTCTGCACAGTTTATGCTATGATTCTTCTTTATTGATGACAGGCATGATAGTGGACGGGATGGTGGATGTAAATATACATGGAAGTTTTCACTGCATACTGGTGGTAGTTAGAGCAGGGGTGTCAAACGTAAGGCCCGCGAACAGTTTGCTAAGTATAAAAATGAGCCGAAGTATTTGAATGAAACTGCTGTTCAAAATGTGTACACCAGATGTCGCAATAGAAATTCTTTGTATCTATGTAGATGATGCTAGATACAGTATGTAAAAAAATTTATAAACCACATAATGTTAGTACATCAGTTGAGGAAAACGATCAAACTACATGAATAACATCCTGTAATTTGATTTTTATATATTTTTTTATCTTGATAGATTGGAAATTAACACCAGTGAGTTGATTGATGAACATTATCACATAATTTATTCAGAAAGTAGAAATAACGACAAATAAAGATAGAATACTATAAACCGCAACATGTAAGTGTAAAAAAAAAAAACATTATGATTTGTACATTTTCAGAATGTGCTTGTTCTATTTTTAAACAAAGAAAACAATCTGAAGTTGTCTTTATTTTTAAGTTATCGTGCCATGATTTTACCAGTCCGGCCCACTTGGGAGTAGATTTTTTTCCTTGTGGCCCCCCATCTAAAATGAGTTTGACACCCCTGAGTTAGAGCCTTGATGCAAAAATACAATATCATTATGACTCTCTATTTTGTATACTCTGATGTTCCTACTTCTGATTGCAATATGCCATAACGGCTATGGTGGCCCTCAGGGGTCACAATTCATGTAATGGAAATCGATGCAGCGCGGGAGAAAGTGCACATAAACCTAACGAGTCTTTAAGAGCAGTGTTTTTCAACCTTTTTCTGAGCCAAGCCACATTTTTTTCATTGAAAAAATTCTGAGGCACACCACCAGCAGAAAACATTAAAAAAATGAAACTCAGTAGCCGATATTGACAATAAAAAGTATTTCTCGCAATTGTTGGATATGAATTTAAACCATAACCAACCATGCATCACTATAGCTTTTGTCTCAAAGTAGGTGTACTGTCACGACCTGTCACATCACGCCGTGACTTATTTAGAGTTTTTTGCTGTGTGTAGTGTTTTAGTTCTTGTCTTGCGCTCCTATTTTGGTGGCTTTTTCTCTTTTGTTGGTATTTTCCTGTAGCAGTTTCAGGTCTTCCTCGAACGCTATTCCCCGCACCTGCTTTGTTTTCACAATCAAGAATATTTCAGTTGTGCGGACGCGATCCTTCTTTGCGGGGACATTGTTGATTGTCATGTCATGTTCGGATGTACTTTGTGGACGCTGTCTTTGCTCCACAGTAAGTCTTTGCTGTCGTCCAGCATTCTGTTTTTGTTTACTTTGCAGCCAGTTCAGTTTTAGTTTCGTTTTGCAGAGCCATCACTAAGCTTCAATGCCTTTTCTTGCCATCACTTAGCGGCACTTGCCTTTTGTTTATTTTTGGTTTAAGTGTTAGATACTTTTTTTTAAAAAGTTAAAGTTAATTGTCATTGAGATTATCCTCTGCATTTGACCCATCACCCTGGTGAGGGGAATCATTTTTGATTTAACCCCCAATTCCAACCCTTGATGCTGAGTGCCAAGCAGGGAGGCAATGGGTCCCATTTTTATAGTCTTTGGTAAGACTCGGCCGGGGCTTGAACTCACGACCTACCGAACTCAGGGCGGACACTCCAACCACTAGGCCACTGAGTAGGTCTACACGATGCCTCCCGCATATTGTGATCATGACAAACCATGTTCCCGACATCTACAAAGCAAATAGCTACCTGCTGCCACCTACTGATATGGAAGAGTATTACACAGTTACTCTGCCGAGTTCTAGATAGCACAGACACTCAACAACGGCACATTTGTGGATTATAATTACTGGTTTGCGAAAAATATTTTTAATCCATCCATCCATGTTTTACCGCTTGTCCCTTTCGGGGATGCGGGGGGTGCTGGAGCCTATCTCAGCTGCATTCGGGCGGTAGGCGGGGTACACCCTGGACAAGTCACCACCTCATCACAGGGCCAACACAGATAGACAGACAACATTCACACTCACATTTACACACTAGGGCCAATTTAGTGTTGCCTAGTGGTTAGAGTGTCCGCCCTGAAATCGGTAGGTTGTGAGTTCAAACCCCGGCCGAGTAATACCAAAGACTCTGAAAAAAATGGGACCCATTACCTCCCTGCTTGGCACTCAGCATCAAGAGTTGGAATTGGGGGTTAAATCACCAAAAATGATTCCCGAGCGCGGCCACTGCTGCTGCTCACTGCTCCCCTCACCTCCCAGGGGGTGATCAAGGGTGATGGGTCAAATGCAGAGAATAATTCTGCCACACCTAGTGTGTGTGTGACAATCTTTGGTACTTTAACTTTTTAACCTATCCCCGGGTGCATGTTTTTTGGAGGTGGGGGGAAACCGGAGAACCCGGAAGGGAACACACACAGTCACGGGGAAAACATGCAAACTCCACACAGAAAGATCCCGAGCCGGGGATTGACCTTTGATTTGCTTGTTCTATTTTTAAACAAAGAAAACAATCTGAAGTTGTATTTATTTTTAAGTTATCGTGCCGTGATTTTACCAGTCCGGCCCACTTGGGAGTACATTTTTCTCCATGGCTCCACTTGGGGACGGCGTGGCGGAGTTGGGAGAGTGGCCGTGCCAGTAACCTGAGGGTTCCTGGTTCGATGCCCAGCTTCTACCAACCTCGTCACGTCCATTGCGTCCTTGAGCGAGACACTTTACAAATTGCTCCTGATGGGTCGTGGTTAGCGCCTTGCATGGCAGCTGCCGCCATCAGTGTGTGAATGTGTGTGTGAATGGGTGAATGTGGAAATAGTGTCAAAGCGCTTTGAGTACCTTGAAGGTAGAAAAGCGCTATACAAGTACAAACCCCGTTTCCATATGAGTTGGGAAATTGTGTTAGATGTAAATATAAACGGAATACAATGATTTGCAAATCATTTTCAACCCATATTCAGTTGAATATGCTAGAAAGACAACATACCGGTATTTGATGTTCAAACTGATAAACATTTTTTTTTTTTTTGCAAATAATCATTAACTTTATAATTTGATGCCAGCAACACGTGACAAAGAAGTTGGGAATGGTGGCAATAAATACTGATAAAGTTGAGGAATGCTCATCAAACACTTATTTGGAACATCCCACAGGTGTGCAGGCTAATTGGGAACAGGTGGGTGCCATGATTGGGTATAAAAACAGCTTCCCAAAAAATGCTCAGTCTTTCACAAGAAAGGATGGGGCAAGGTACACCCCTTTGTCCACAACTGCGTGAGCAAATAGTCAAACAGTTTAAGAACAACGTTTCTCAAAGTGCAATTGCAAGAAATTTAGGGATTTTAACATCAACGGTCCATAATATCATCAAAAGGTTCAGAGAATCTGGAGAAATCACTCCACGTAAGCGGCATGGTCGGAAACCAACATTGAATGACCGTGACCTTCGATCCCTCAGACGGCACTGTATCAAAAATTGACATCAATCTCTAAAGGATATCACCACATGGGCTCAGCAACACTTCAGAAAACCACTGTCACTAAATACAGTTTGTCGCTACATCTGTAAGTGCAAGTTAAAGCTCTACTATGCAAAGCGAAAGCCATTTATCAACAACATCCAGAAACGCCGCCGGCTTCTCTGGGCCTGAGATCATCTAAGATGGACTCATGCAACGTGGAAAAGTGTTCTGTGGTCTGACGAGTCCACATTTCAAATTGTTTTTGGAAATATTCGACATCGTGTCATCCGGACCAAAGGGGAAGCGAACCATCCAGACTGTTATCGACGCAAAGTTCAAAAGGCAGCATCTGTGATGGTATGGGGGTGTATTAGTGCCCAACACATGGGTAACTTACAAATCTGTGAAGGCACCATTAATGCTGAAAGGTACATACAGGTTTTGGAACAACATATGCTGCCATCTAAGTGTCGTCTTTTTCATGGACGCCCCTGCTTATTTCAGCAAGACAATGCCAAGCCACATTCAGCACGTGTTACAACAGCGTGGCTTTGTAAAAAAAAGAGTGCGGGTACTTTCCTGGCCCGCCTGCAGTCCAGACCTGTCTCCCATCGAAAATGTGTGGCGCATTATGAAGCGTAAAATACGACAGCGGAGACCCCGGACTGTTGAACGACTGAAGCTCTACATAAAACAAGAATGGGAAAGAATTCCACTTTCAAAGCTTCAACAATTAGTTTCCTCAGTTCCCAATCGTTTATTGAGTGTTGTTAAAAGAAAAGGTGATGTAACACAGTGGTGAACATGCCCTTTCCCAACTACTTTGGCACGTGTTGCAGCCATGAAATTCTAAGTTAATTATTATTTGCAAAAAAAAAATAAAGTTTATGAGTTTGAACATCAAATATCTTGTCTTTGTAGTGCATTCAATTGAATATGGGTTGAAAAGGATTTGCAAATCATTGTATTCCGTTTATATTTACATCTAACACAATTTCCCAACTCATATGGAAACGGGGTTTGTATAACCCAGGGGTCGGGAACCTTTTTGGCTGGGAGAGCCATGAAAGCCAAAGATTTTAAATTGTATTTCCGTGAGAGCCATATTATATTTTTTAACACTTAATACAACTAAATGCGTATATTTTTAAGTAAGACCAACATTTTTAGAGTGTAATAAGTCTATTATTCTTTTTAATAACATTGTTATTCTGAAGCTAATCAATAATAAATAAAATACTTCTCACCAATAATGCGACTTCTTGAACAGGTGCGGTAGAAAACGGATGGATGGATTAAAATGAATGAGAATGTTTTGTATTTTGAACGTTATTTTTAACACTGTGATTACCAGCGGAATTATTCATTACTTATTGTGTTAAGCAATGTCAGCTAAGATTTATCTGAGAGCCAGATGCAGTCATCAAAAGAGCCACATCTGGCTCTAGAGCAGACCTGGGCATTCTGCGGCCCGCGGGCCGCATCCGGCCCTTTGTGCGTCCCTGTCCGGCCCGCGTGAGGCCAATTATAAATTACAAAATAAATTTAAAAAAGTATCTATGCAACGGTGCTGCTTTTGTTTTGAAAATCGTTATTTGTATTACTTTCGTGTGGACGTATGCGTGATTGTGAGTGAATGTGAACAACTGCAATTACAAAATAAAGTTGAAAAAACATCTATGTCCTGCGCGCAATACAACTGTGCTGCTTTTATTTTGAAAAGTATTATTTATGGGCGTGTGTCCGTGTGTAACCTGCGAGTGAAGGTGCACATGCAGCGACAAGTGATGCACGGTTTACACCCGAGACGCCAAAAAGAGAAAAGTTGATGAGGAATGCCGTGTTTTCAACAACACATGAACTGCAAAGCAACGTCCCCTCACCTAAGGTGCGTGCCTGCGCAATTGCGCACTGCTCAAGCGTCCGCTGCGCGCAGTAAGTATATGCCGCGCACCAAATCAAATCCCATCTGAATTCTAAACAAAATAAACATATTTATTCTATGTAATTTTGCAATGCAACTTTGAGTGACAGTGACAACAAGCGGCCCTAATGGTGTTCGTCAACACCGTTCAATTGAACACCGTTCAATTATTGTAACGTCTATCGAGATGCTTCGAGGACAGGAATTATATCGATCACTTTATTGAACAAAACTGTTTATATTCGGACATAACCACACCAAAAACATGAGTAAAACAATTCTATCTCGAAAAACTAGTCATTTTCTGCCGTACAAACCAGGCCAAAACCAACTTGTCATCTGTCACCAACACGCATAGCACTAAACCACTGGTGCGTTTAAGGCCACACAAAAAGTCGGACAACTCAAACACCACACAAAGTTACACTATGACTCCTCAGTCATACGTGTGCTTATTTTACTGTCATTTATTATTCATGTTAATTTATATATATTAGTCATGGAATGCTGTTACACACACTATGTTGAAGTATTACTATTATTATTATTATTATTATTATTATTATTTATCTTACGGTATATATCAAAAATAATATTGAGCAAAATTTAATTGAAATATTGTCGATGTGGCCCTCCAGCAGTGCTCGGGTAGCTCATGCGGCCCCCGGTAAAAATTAATTGCCCACCCCTGCTCTAGAGCCATCGGTTCCCTACCCCTGGTATAACCCATTTACCATTTACCATGTGGCCCCTGATCTAAAATGAGTTTGACACCCCTGAGTTAGAGCCTTTATGCAAAAATACAATATCATTATGACTCTTTATTTTGTATTTTCTACTTCTGATTGCAATATGCCATAACGGCTATGGTGGCCCTCAGGGGTCACAATTCATCCTTGGAAATGAATGGAAATCGATGCAGCGCGGGAGAAAGTGCACAGGAGAGGAGGAGAAGAGTTGAACTTTGGCTGCAAGTTACAACTCACCTTGATGACTTTGCACCGGATCTGCGCCGACACCATGTGGCTGTTCCTCAGGTTGCCCACCCGGAACATGAGGCACAGCTTGCCGTCCCGCTGCGAGACGACGGCGTCCTGGCTGAACATGAGCGTCTCGGCGCGCTTCTTGGGCTGCGACATCTTGATGAACATGCAGCCGATGAGGAAGGCGTCCACGATGGAGCCCAGCAGCGACTGGAAGAGGAAGAGGAGGATGCCCTCGGGACACTTCTCCGTGATGTAGCGGTAGCCGTACCCGATGGTGGCCTCCGTCTCGATGAAGAAGAGGAAAGCGGAGGGAAAGTTGTAGACGTTGGCCACGCAGGGCGTGTAGGACGCGTCGTGGCCGCTGCGGCTCAGGTCGCCGCGGATGTAAGCGATGAGCCACCACATGGAGGCCATCACCAGCCACGCCACCGTGTAGGTGAGGATGAAGATGAGCAGGTTCCAGCGCCACTTCAGGTCCACCAGCGTGGTGAAGAGGTCGGAGATGTAGCGGCTGGTCTCGCCGCCCAGGTTGCCGTGTTGCACGTTGCAGCGGCCGTTCTTCTCCACGAAGCGCTGCCGCTTCCTTTTGGCCGGCGCGCAGAAAGTCGCGCCCCGGTCGGTGTTCACCACCTGGTAGTCCTCGCCGAATTTCCTCCGTATGGCTGACATGGTGCACGATAATACCGTTGTTTTGTTTTTTTTTCCAACTTTACAGTCAACACTTGAAGACAGCAGTCCGCGTCTTCGCGCAAGTTCCGTGCACCCCCGCCCGCCCGGCCGCCCCCCTGCGAGGAGAAAGCCTGCACATCCCGCCCGACCCTCGCATCTTCTAAGCCGGTGCAGATGCGCGTCTCTCCCCCCCGTCAAGAAGCTTTTTCGTGGATTCTGCGCATTACGCGCACGCGCACACCGTCATTTTTACGCAAGAAAAAACAACTTTGTGGCTCGTCGATGTGGATCCAGATCAGTGGTTCTTAACCTTGTTGGAGATACCGAACCCCACCACTTTCATATGCGCATTCACCGAACCTTCTTTAGTGAAAAATAAAATTGTTTTGTTTTTTTTTCAAATTCAAAACAAAGTTGTATGTTTTTGGTAACACATGAGCATGGGGACTAAGTAACAAAGACTTAATTTACAGTTTTTTGGACACTAAGGGAACATATTCTAAGTAACAAAGACTTAATTTACAGTTTTTTGGACACTAGGGGAACATATTCTACATATTGGGGCGGCATAGCTCGGTTGGTAGAGTGGCCGTGCCAGCAACTTGAGGGTTCCAGGTTCGATTCCCGCTTCCGCCATCCTAGTCACTGCCATTGTGTCCTTGGGCAAGACACTTTACCCACCTGCTCCCAGTGCCACCCACACTGGTTTAAATGTAACTTAGATATTGGGTTTCACTATGTAAAGCGCTTTGAGTCACTAGAGAAAAGCGCTATATAAGTATAATTCACTTAATTTAGAGTTTTTTGGACACTAGGGGAACATATTCTAAGTAACAAAGACTTAATTTACAGTTTTTTGGACACTAGGGGAACATATTCTAAGTAACAAAGACTTAATTTAGAGATTTTTGGACACTAGGGGAACATATTCTAAGTAACAAAGACTTAATTTAGAGTTTTTTGGACACTAGGGGATCATATTCTAAGTAACAAAGACCTAATTTAGAGTTTTTTGGACACTAGAGGAACATATTCTAAGTAACAAAGACTTAATTTAGAGTTTTTTGGACACTAGCGGAACATATTCTAAGTAACAAAGACCTAATTTAGAGTTTTTTGGACACTAGGGGAACATATTCTAAGTAACAACGACTTAATTTAGAGTTTTTTGGACACTATAGGGGAACATATTATATGTAACAAAGACTTAAGTTACAGTTTTTTTGGACACTAGGGGAACATATTCTAAGTAACAAAGACTTAATTTAGAGTTTTGTGGACACTAGGGGAACACATTCTAAGTAACAAATACTTAATTTAGCGTTTTTTGGACACTAGGGGAACATATTATATGTAACAAAGACTTAATTTACAGTTTTTTTGGACACTAGGGGAACATATTCTAAGTAACAAAGACTTAATTTACGGTTTTTTGGACACTAGGGGAACATATTCTAAGTAACAAAGACTTAATTTAGAGTTTTTTGGACACTATAGGGGAACATATTATATGTAACAAAGACTTAAGTTACAGTTTTTTTGGACACTAGGGGAACATATTCTAAGTAACAAAGACTTAATTTAGAGTTTTGTGGACACTAGGGGAACATATTCTAAGTAATAAAGACTTAATTTAGAGTTTTTTGGACACTAGGGGAACACATTCTAAGTAACAAATACTTAATTTAGAGTTTTTTGGACACTAGGGGAACATATTCTAAGTAACAAAGACTTAATTTAGAGTTTTTTGGACACTAGGGGAACACATTCTAAGTAACAAATACTTAATTTAGAGTTTTTTGGACACTAGGGGAACATATTCTAAGTAACAAAGACTTAATTTAGAGATTTTTGGACACTAGGGGAACATATTCTAAGTAACAAAGACTTAATTTAGAGTTTTTTGGACACTATGGGAACATATTCTAAGTAACAAAGACTTAATTTACAGTTTTTTGGACACTAGGGGAACATATTCTAAGTAACAAAGACTTAATTTACAGTTTTTTGGACACTAGGGGAACATATTCTAAGTAACAAAGACTTAATTTAGAGTTTTGTGGACACTAGGGGAACATATTCTAAGTAACGAAGACTTAATTTAGAGATTTTTGGACACTAGGGGAACATATTCTAAGTAACAAAGACTTAATTTAGAGATTTTTGGACACTAGGGGAACATATTCTAAGTAACAAAGACTTAATTTACAGTTTTTTTGGACACTAGGGGAACATATTCTAAGTAACAAAGACTTAATTTAGAGTTTTTTGGACACTAGGGGAACATATTCTAAGTAACAAAGACTTAATTTAGAGTTTTTTGGACACTAGGGGAACATATTCTAAGTAACGAAGACTTAATTTAGCGTTTTTTGGACACTAGGGGAACATATTCTAAGTAACAAAGACTTAATTTAGCGTTTTTTGGACACTAGGGGAACATATTCTAAGTAACAAAGACTTAATTTACAGTTTTTTGGACACTAGGGGAACATATTCTAAGTAACAAAGACTTAATTTAGAGTTTTTTGGACACTAGGGGAACATATTATATGTAACAAAGACTTAATTTAGCGTTTTTTGGACACTAGGGGAACATATTATATGTAACAAAGACTTAATTTAGCGTTTTTTGGACACTAGGGGAACATATTCTAAGTAACAAAGACTTAATTTACAGTTTTTTTGGACACTAGGGGAACATATTCTAAGTAACAAAGACTTAATTTACAGTTTTTTTGGACACTAGGGGAACATATTCTAAGTAACAAAGACTTAATTTACAGTTTTTTGGACACTAGGGGAACATATTCTAAGTAACAAAGACTTAATTTAGCGTTTTTTGGACACTAGGGGAACATATTCTAAGTAACAAAGACTTAATTTAGCGTTTTTTGGACACTAGGGGAACATATTCTAAGTAACAAAGACTTAATTTAGCGTTTTTTGGACACTAGGGGAACATATTATATGTAACAAAGACTTAATTTAGCGTTTTTTGGACACTAGGGGAACATATTCTAAGTAACAAAGACTTAATTTACAGTTTTTTGGACACTAGGGGAACATATTCTAAGTAACAAAGACTTAATTTACAGTTTTTTGGACACTAGGGGAACATATTCTAAGTAACAAAGACTTAATTTACAGTTTTTTTGGACACTAGGGGAACATATTCTAAGTAACAAAGACTTAATTTAGAGTTTTTTGGACACTAGGGGAACATATTCTAAGTAACAAAGACTTAATTTACAGTTTTTTGGACACTAGGGGAACATATTCTAAGTAACAAAGACTTAATTTACAGTTTTTTGGACACTAGGGGAACATATTCTAAGTAACAAAGACTTAATTTAGAGATTTTTGGACACTAGGGGAACATATTCTAAGTAACAAAGACTTAATTTAGAGTTTTTTGGACACTAGGGGATCATATTCTAAGTAACAAAGACCTAATTTAGAGTTTTTTGGACACTAGAGGAACATATTCTAAGTAACAAAGACTTAATTTAGAGTTTTTTGGACACTAGCGGAACATATTCTAAGTAACAAAGACCTAATTTAGAGTTTTTTGGACACTAGGGGAACATATTCTAAGTAACAACGACTTAATTTAGAGTTTTTTGGACACTATAGGGGAACATATTATATGTAACAAAGACTTAAGTTACAGTTTTTTTGGACACTAGGGGAACATATTCTAAGTAACAAAGACTTAATTTAGAGTTTTGTGGACACTAGGGGAACACATTCTAAGTAACAAATACTTAATTTAGCGTTTTTTGGACACTAGGGGAACATATTATATGTAACAAAGACTTAATTTACAGTTTTTTTGGACACTAGGGGAACATATTCTAAGTAACAAAGACTTAATTTACGGTTTTTTGGACACTAGGGGAACATATTCTAAGTAATAAAGACTTAATTTAGAGTTTTTTGGACACTAGGGGAACACATTCTAAGTAACAAATACTTAATTTAGAGTTTTTTGGACACTAGGGGAACATATTCTAAGTAACAAAGACTTAATTTAGAGTTTTTTGGACACTAGGGGAACACATTCTAAGTAACAAATACTTAATTTAGAGTTTTTTGGACACTAGGGGAACATATTCTAAGTAACAAAGACTTAATTTAGAGATTTTTGGACACTAGGGGAACATATTCTAAGTAACAAAGACTTAATTTAGAGTTTTTTGGACACTATGGGAACATATTCTAAGTAACAAAGACTTAATTTACAGTTTTTTGGACACTAGGGGAACATATTCTAAGTAACAAAGACTTAATTTACAGTTTTTTGGACACTAGGGGAACATATTCTAAGTAACAAAGACTTAATTTAGAGTTTTGTGGACACTAGGGGAACATATTCTAAGTAACGAAGACTTAATTTAGAGATTTTTGGACACTAGGGGAACATATTCTAAGTAACAAAGACTTAATTTAGAGATTTTTGGACACTAGGGGAACATATTCTAAGTAACAAAGACTTAATTTACAGTTTTTTTGGACACTAGGGGAACATATTCTAAGTAACAAAGACTTAATTTAGAGTTTTTTGGACACTAGGGGAACATATTCTAAGTAACAAAGACTTAATTTAGAGTTTTTTGGACACTAGGGGAACATATTCTAAGTAACGAAGACTTAATTTAGCGTTTTTTGGACACTAGGGGAACATATTCTAAGTAACAAAGACTTAATTTAGCGTTTTTTGGACACTAGGGGAACATATTCTAAGTAACAAAGACTTAATTTACAGTTTTTTGGACACTAGGGGAACATATTCTAAGTAACAAAGACTTAATTTAGAGTTTTTTGGACACTAGGGGAACATATTATATGTAACAAAGACTTAATTTAGCGTTTTTTGGACACTAGGGGAACATATTATATGTAACAAAGACTTAATTTAGCGTTTTTTGGACACTAGGGGAACATATTCTAAGTAACAAAGACTTAATTTACAGTTTTTTTGGACACTAGGGGAACATATTCTAAGTAACAAAGACTTAATTTACAGTTTTTTTGGACACTAGGGGAACATATTCTAAGTAACAAAGACTTAATTTACAGTTTTTTGGACACTAGGGGAACATATTCTAAGTAACAAAGACTTAATTTAGCGTTTTTTGGACACTAGGGGAACATATTCTAAGTAACAAAGACTTAATTTAGCGTTTTTTGGACACTAGGGGAACATATTCTAAGTAACAAAGACTTAATTTAGCGTTTTTTGGACACTAGGGGAACATATTCTAAGTAACAAAGACTTAATTTACAGTTTTTTGGACACTAAGGGAACATATTCTAAGTAACAAAGACTTAATTTACAGTTTTTTGGACACTAGGGGAACATATTCTAAGTAACAAAGACTTAATTTACAGTTTTTTTGGACACTAGGGGAACATATTCTAAGTAACAAAGACTTAATTTAGAGTTTTTTGGACACTAGGGGAACATATTCTAAGTAACAAAGACTTAATTTACAGTTTTTTGGACACTAGGGGAACATATTCTAAGTAACAAAGACTTAATTTAGAGTTTTTTGGACACTAGGGGAACATATTATATGTAACAAAGACTTAATTTACAGTTTTTTTGGACACTAAGGGAACATATTCTAAGTAACAAAGACTTAATTTACAGTTTTTTGGACACTAGGGGAACATATTCTAAGTAACAAAGACTTAATTTAGAGTTTTTTGGACACTATGGGAACATATTCTAAGTAACAAAGACTTAATTTAGAGTTTTTTGGACACTAGGGGAACATATTCTAAGTAACAAAGACTTAATTTAGAGTTTTTTGGACACTAGGGGAACATATTCTAAGTAACGAAGACTTAATTTAGCGTTTTTTGGACACTAGGGGAACATATTATATGTAACAAAGACTTAATTTAGCGTTTTTTGGACACTAGGGGAACATATTCTAAGTAACAAAGACTTAATTTAGAGTTTTTTGGACACTAGGGGAACACATTCTAAGTAACAAATACTTAATTTAGAGTTTTTTGGACACTAGGGGAACATATTCTAAGTAACAAAGACTTAATTTACAGTTTTTTGGACACTAGGGGAACATATTCTAAGTAACAAAGACTTAATTTAGCGTTTTTTGGACACTAGGGGAACATATTATATGTAACAAAGACTTAATTTAGCGTTTTTTGGACACTAGGGGAACATATTATATGTAACAAAGACTTAATTTAGCGTTTTTTGGACACTAGGGGAACATATTCTAAGTAACAAAGACTTAATTTACAGTTTTTTGGACACTAGGGGAACATATTCTAAGTAACAAAGACTTAATTTAGAGTTTTTTGGACACTAGGGGAACATATTCTAAGTAACAAAGACTTAATTTACAGTTTTTTGGACACTAGGGGAACATATTCTAAGTAACAAAGACTTAATTTACAGTTTTTTTGGACACTAGGGGAACATATTCTAAGTAACAAAGACTTAATTTAGAGATTTTTGGACACTAGGGGAACATATTCTAAGTAACAAAGGCTTAATTTACAGTTTTTTGGACACTAGGGGAACATATTCTAAGTAACAAAGACTTAATTTACAGTTTTTTGGACACTAGGGGAACATATTCTAAGTAACAAAGACTTAATTTAGAGTTTTTTGGACACTAGGGGAACATATTCTAAGTAACAAGGACTTAATTTAGAGTTTTTTGGACACTAGGGGAACACATTCTAAGTAACAAATGCTTAATTTACAGTTTTTTGGACACTAGGGGAACATATTCTAAGTAACAAAGACTTAATTTAGAGATTTTTGGACACTAGGGGAACATATTCTAAGTAACAAAGACATAATTTAGAGTTTTTTGGACACTAGGGGAACATTGTAAGTAACAAAGACTTAATTTAGAGTTTTTTGGACACTAGGGGAACATATTCTAAGTAACAAACACTTAATTTAGAGTTTTTTGGACACTAGGGGAACATATATATAGTAACAAAGACTTAATTTAGAGTTTTTTGGTTAGGGTTAGGGTTAGGGGGTTAGGGTTATAATAAGGCCATGCCGAATAAGGCATTAATAAGTACTTAATAATGACTAATTAGGAGCCAATATGTTACTAATTTGCATGTTAATTAGCAACTAATTAATGGTGAATATGTTCCCCATACTAAAGTGTTACCATGTTTTTTTACTGGTGCACAAAATGAACCGTGCATGAACATCACCTTGTTCAAAGAACAAAACCAACACAGTGCATAAACTCACAACAAATTACACACCTGCAAATCAGTGTGACTTCTGCTGTTGCCGTATCCGTAATACGACGTTTTTATTTACACGATGAGTCGGGTGTGTTTTGACCTCCGCCGAACCCCTGAGCCCGACTCACCGAACCCCTAGGGTTCGATCGAACCCAGGTTAAGAACAACTGATCCAGATCAATGTGATAAAATGTGTTTTAGAGGAAACTGGATCATAGTTAAAGTAACTATGTAAAAAAAAAAAGGGGGGGTTAAAAAAGTGTATACTTCTTCCCATTACCCTTATATATAATATTTTTAATCCATCCATCCATCCATTTTCTACCGTTTGTCCTTTCGGGGTCATGGGCGGGGGTCGCTGGAGCCAGCTGCATTCGGGCGGAAGGCGGGGTACACCCTGGACAAGTCGCCACCTCATCGCAGGCCCAACGCAGATGGACAGACAACATTCACACTCACATTCACACACTAGGGCCAATTTAGTGTTGCCAATCAACCGATCCCCAGGTGCATGTGTTTAATTTTATTTTATTTCATTCCATTAATTAAATGTTCTTTTCTTTTTTGTGAAAGAATAATATTCCCATTGAGCACAAGATTGTTCACTGGAGATATGTATGCGTATTATGTACTACATGTATGACCCCGAAAGGGACAAGCGGTAGAAAATGGATGGATGGATGGATGGATGAGGTGGAGTTGACCATGACATACTCAATAAACATCTTGACATCACACCACAACTACACAAACATTTAGAACAGGTGGTGTCAAACTCATTTTAGATCGGGGGCCACATGGAGATAAAATCTACTCCCAAGTGGGCAGGACTGGTAAAATCACGGCACGATAACTTAAAAATAAAGACAACTTCAGATTGTTTTCTTTGTTTAAAAATAGAACAAGCACATTCTGAAATTGTACAAATCCTAATGTTGTTGGGGGTTTTTTACACTTACTGTTGCAGTTAATAGTATATGTACTTTGTCATTATTTCATTTTTATATCATATTTATTATTTTATCATGAGGTTTTTTTCCTTGGCCTTTGACTGAATAATTTTTTACTCTCCCCCTCCCCTGTTTTTCACCTTTTTTTTTTTTTTTTTTTGTCCTGTCCAGCTTCTCAGGCAAATCATATTGTTAATGTAGATGCCCAAATCGGCTGTTCAGATTTACTTTACAAAAGAGAAGTGTATGATACTTCTCTTGTTGCCTTGTTTGTATTTGACTTTATTAAATGTATTTATATTATCATTTGGAGCAGCCGGGCCGGAGCAGGAGGGGATAGAAAGAGAAAAAAAGGAAGACAGAGGGGGGAATTGTGGGGACAAGAGGGGGATTTGACAGAGAGACAAAAACAACAACAGCAAACACAACAATAACAACAACAATAGAGCAACATCAGCAAATACGACATGTACAAATACAAATTGCTTTTGAAAGGGGCGCTGGACTGTCTGGCTGTAATGTTTTGTCTGATCTTGAATGGGATTGTGCTGAAAATGTAATATCCCCTCGGGGATCAATAAAGTACTATCTAATCTAATCTAATTTATATTAATTGATGTTATCTTTCAATCTATCAAGACAAAAAAATAATATCAAAATCAAATTACAGGATGTTATTTATGTAGTTTGATCATTTTCCTCGACCGGTGTAACATCATGGGTTTATTTTGTACATATGTAGCATCATCTACAAAGATAGAAAGAATTGCTATTGCGACATCTAGTGGACACATTTAGAACAGCTGTTTCTTTCATTAAAAAATTTCAGGTTCATTTTTATACTTAGCAAACTCATCCCGCGGGCCGGATAAAACTTGTTTGCGGTCCTGATCCGGCCCTCGGGCCGTACGTTTGACACCCCTGCCTTAGAAGGTCATTATCTACTTGCTCCCTGCTAAATGCGTCAGTGCACAAAGAGGATAGAAAATTCCAGTAGATCAGTGCCTCTCAATTATTTTTTTTCATGCCCCCCCACCCCATCTTGGGTTTTGTTTTTTTTCACGCTTTTGTATCGTTCAAAAATGAAAAAAGATGCTAAGTCCCTTGCCTCTCAGTATCCCCGTGACACGCCCCACTATTTGAGAAGCAGTAGCTCGATACAGAGATGGATGGAGAGTTGCAACTAATAAGGCTTGGAATTGGGGGGGTTAAATCACCAAAATGATTCCCGAGCACGGCCACCGCTGCTGCTCACTGCTCCCCTCACCTCCCATGGGGTGTAACAAGGGGAAGGGTCAAATGCAGAGAGTAATTTCACCACACCTAGTGTGTGTGACTATCAGTGGTACTTTAACTTTAACTTAATAACTGTTCATAAAATTTTGGAAATGAATGCCTGACCTCCAATAAAATGAATGATGAGATAGAAAATATAATATTGTACAGTAAAAATGTATAAGTAGTTTTCAACAATATGTGGGTGCAAATAAAGCTCTCCTCTCTAATGAACTCCTTGCCTCGAGCAAACATCTTGTACATGCACTCAGCGCCTGAGTAGATAAACACCTTCGGCCACTGTAGGTATACAAATATAAGCGAAATAAACAAATAAAAGCTCTCCTTAATATTTGTCATGAATTTAGTGAAAAAATTATCAAATAGCATTCAGTGTATTGCAACAAATTAACAACCTGCACTCAAAAAAACACCTTACCTCAAAGTAATGTAATATTATTTGCAGGTGATCAAAGAAACACCTGCCACAATTTGAAGAAATACAAGATAGATCGTTAAAGCGTGCAAGGGTCCTCTCTAGTAAATACCTTTCCTTTAACAAACATCCTGTACACTAAACGCCTAAATAATAAACGCCTCGGGCCACTGTAGGTAGAAATACGAGCAAACTGAACAAATAAAAGCCCCCCCTCTCGATAGTTGTCAATGTTTGCATGGAAAAGTATTAAGTGTACTGCATCAATTTTAATGGCTTCAACTTAAATGAACACCTTACCTCAAACTAATATATTGTATTATTTGCAGTTGAGTAAAGAAACACCAAACATTATGTGAAGAAATTCAAGGTCAGAGCGTGGCCTCTCCTCTTTAGTAAACAACTTACCTTTAACAAACATCTTGTACACTCGGCGCCTGAGTAAATAAACGCCCCCGACTACAGATGGTTGGAATATAAGCGAAATTAACAAATAAAAGCCCCTCTCAGTTATATTTGTCGTCATTAGTGTGGAAAAAGTATTAAGTGTACGGTGACAAATTAAGGGCCTCCTCTTTAACAAAACACCTAACCTCTAACAAATATATAGTAATATTTGCAGTTGAGTAAAAAACAACTGCACTGTGTGATGAGTGTGGCCTCCTCTCGAATAAACGCAGTGCGTCAATTAATTGCCGAAATTTCAAAAGAAAAGCCCACCAAAAGAAAAGTATATATGATACACATTTGTATATAAATAGTTAACAGCATTATATGTGTAAAAAAAAGTAGACTGCACGTACAGTAGGCTATATAATGACTCCTATGCAATAAACACATCACCTCTAACAAAAGCCTTGTCCTCTCTGCGTTAGAGTAAATAAATGCCTCTGGCCACTATTGGAAGAAACGTGATACCATTTTTCCTCAAATAGTGGCCTTACACGTCTTGCCTTCCTTATTGCGGAAATAAATAAGTGTGTCACCATAAGCTTCATTAAACATTATACAATGCATTGTTACATTAAAGTCTTCCTCCTCTAATGAACACCTCACCTTACACAAACGCCAAATACTCTTGAGTAAGTAAAGAAATCTAGCCATTATTTGATGAAATATAATAGATGCCGTATATATTCGATCAAATAGTTGCATCCTGTCTAATACACACTATGCCTCAATGAATTGCCATGGAGCTACTTGAACAAATGAACACCTTACTACCAACAAACATCAAAATACACACATATAGATAGATGGCTATAGGTTAAGATGAGCTACACTACTGTACTGTAATGCATCTTGAGGAAAATATTGTATGGCAAAATTGTGTTCAAATCTTTTGGAAGCTATTTAGTTCCCCCTAGTGTTGCTGCAGGGGAACTAAGTTTAGTGTGACACTGCACTGAATAAGGACATACATAATTGTACCTTGAGGAGTTACACTTAGTTTCTGTCTTGTAGATACTCAGAGTAAAAATGAGCACAAGATACCCAGTGGGAATTATCAGATAAATGGTATTTATAGTGTTGTCTACCATGATGGAATATGAATATTGTATGCATCTTGGGTGCCTGCTGCCCTGGACATGTTGCTGTCCCTAAGGACCTATTATGATCCAGTAATGAGCTATATGTTAACGTGAATGGGCTTTTTATCTGACAGCGTATGTCCTCTGAATGAATAATTTCAGATATAGGAGTGTAAAGTAGTTTTATCATTGTGGCCATATGGCATATGAAAAATGCAGTGCTTTAAAATAGTGTTCAATCCCTGAAAATCAACTGATTAAAGCAAACACATATGGCCATAAAGTCACTTTTTATGCAACAATATTTTCTATTTATTGTATTTTTTTTCTTGCAAAAGTAACTATTTTGTAATTCATTAATATTGATTTTGGAAACACTATTAACACAAAATAACAATATGTTACAGTACATTCATTTGTGTTTTGGCTAAATACTTTACCTCAAATAAATACCCAATGCACTCTGCATTCGAGTAAATTAATGCTCCCAGCCAAGGCCACAGTATTTCCCCACATCTTCATTCTAATATAATAGATACCATATCTCAATTACCGGCAGTATTCTGAAGAAAACCATTTAAAACCTATCTTTGTTTTGACTAAACACCTGACCCCTAAGTGTTAGAGCCAAGGTGCTTAGCCAAAACACACTTGCTATAGAGTCTAACAAGTGTTTAAGCAAGGCACTGAGCAGTTGAGCAAATAAACACTCAAGAAATACCCTATTTCCTCACTGAGTTGCCTCCTCTCTAATATAGGCCATACTTCAATTATTACTAGGAATCTCTGGAAGAAAATGTCTTAAATCTGTTTTATCTGTGGATTGGCTAAACACATTACCTCAAAAATGCTAAATACACTCTGCAGTAGGGTAAATAAATGCTCCCATTTAAGGCTGTAGTACAGAAACACAAGAAATAAAAAAATTTAAAAATATATATATATATATATATATATATATATATATATATATTTTGTTTTATTAAATCAACATAAAAAACACAATATATACATTATATATCAATATAGATCAATACAGTCTGCAGGGATACAGTCCGTAAGCACACATGATTGTATTTCTTTTTGACAAAAAAAAATTTAAAATTTTTTTTTTTTAATACCATACGTATATATCACGTCACTCTAATAAACACCATACCTGACTTAATTAATACTCAAATCACCTAAAGAAAAACATATATTTATGTTTGTTTTGCCTTAACACCTTATCTTTAACAAATGACTAATACAATCTGCAGTTGAATAAATTAAAAATTCCAGTCAAGGCAACACAATAGATACCCTATTGCCTCACACTCCACTCTAATAGATGCCATACCTCAATTACTAGGAGTCACTTGAAGAGAAATGTAAATTCTGTCCATTTGTGTTTTGGTTGAAGACCTTACCTTTAACAAATGCTTAATTCCCTCTGCAGTCAAGTAGATGAACGCTCCAAGTCACGGCTACACAATAGATACCCTAATTCCCCACAATCCACTCTTAATAGATGCCATGCCTCAACGATTAGGAGTCACTTGAAGAAACGTGTTGATTCTATCTATGTGTTTTGGCTGAAGACCTTATCTTTAACAAATGCCAATGAAACGCTCCCAGTCACGGCTATACGATAAATATCCTATTTCCCCACACTCCACTCAAATAGACGCCATGCCTTAATTACTATGAGTCGCTTGAAGAAAGTGTTGATTCTATCTATGTGTTTTGGCTGAAGACCTTATCTTTAACAAATGCCGAATAAAACGCTCCCAGTCACGGCCATACGATAGATACCTGATTTTCCCACACTCTACTCTAATAGACATCAGATCTCAATTACTAGGGGTCGCCTGAAGAAAACTGTTGATTCTATCTATCTGTGACTGAACATCTTACCTCGAACAATTGCCTAATGCACTCTAGTTGAAAAAAAATAAACGCTGTCAGCCAAGGCTGCACCATAAATGGACGCCATACTTGAAATAATTATTACTAGGAGTCGTTTGAAGAAAATATTGATATCTATCTATTAGGGGTGTGGGGGAAAATCGATTCGAATTCGAATCGCGATTCTCACGTTGTGCGATTCAGAATCGATTCTCATTTTTTTTAAATCAATTTTTGTATTTTTTTTTTTTTTTTTTTAATTAATCAATCCAACAAAACAATACACAGCAATACCATAATAATGCAATCCAATTCCAAAACCAAACCCGACCCAGCAACACTCAGAACTGCAATAAACAGAGCAATTGAGAGGAGACACGAACACGACACAGAACAAACCAAAAGTAGTGAAACAAAAATGAATATTATCAACAACAGTATCAATATTAGTTACAATTTCAACATAGCAGTGAGGGGTAGATTTTTTCAAGTGTTTCTTATATATATATATATATATATATATATATATATATATATATATATATATATATATATATATATATACATAAATAATCCGTTCATGAATGAGTATATCCGTTCGGCCACGGTGTTCAATGGAGAAGTCTGATCTACAAAATTTGCAGGCAGCATACCCCTGTCATGGATGAACTGAAATTATTTTTTCCAATCATTTTGGAACTTGCAAGCGTACTTCTTCTTCTTACTCGTCGTCGCCGTGTCTCTTCTTCGTTCTTCTGCTTCGTCTCTGTTATGTTTTTGGACATTACTACTTGCCGTAGTTTTGAAGCAATGCATGATGGGAATCCGGATGTTGTGTGTCAGTGTTTTAACGTGCCGGCTGGGATAAACACACGCTGAGAAATAGCTCCGTGCCTGCCTACTTTATGGGTTATAGATAAACCTATGGATAACGGAGACATACAGTATATAATAGTCTCCTTTTCAGGTGAGAGAGGACGCTAAAGGCAGTACCTTTAAGGCACGCCCCCAATATTGTTGTCCGGGTGGAAATCGGGAAAAATTCGGGAGAATGGTTGCCCCGGGAGATTTTCGGGAGGGGCACTGAAATTCGGGAGTCTCCCAGGAAAATCAGGAGTGTTGACAAGTATGGTCGAAAAGTGGTAAAGGAATGGCTAAATTGGGCAAGAATTAAGGTTTTAGAATGGCCTTCCCAAAGTCCTGACTTAAACGTGTGGACAATGCTGAAGAAACAAGTCCATGTCAGCAAACCAACAAATGTAGCTGAACTGCACCAATTTTGTCAAGAGGAGTGGTCAAAAATTAAAATATTAACATTGCTGTATGTATACTTTTGACCCAGTAGATTTGGTCACATTTTTAGTAGACCCATAATAAATTCATAAAAGAACCAAACTTCATGAATGTTTTTTTGTGACCAACAAATATGTGCTCCTATCACTCTATCACAAAACAATAAAAAGTAGAGATGTCCGATAATATCGGACTGCCGATATTATCGGCCGATAAATGCTTTAGAATGTAATATCGTAAATTATCGGTATCGGTTTCAAAATTATCGGTATCGGTTTCAAAAAGTAAAATGTATGACTTTTTAAAACGCCGCTGTACGGAGTGGTACACGGACGTAGGGAGAAGTACAGAGCGCCAATAAACCTGAAAGGCACTGCCTTTGCGTGCCGGCCCAGTCACATAATATCTACGGCTTTTCACACACACAAGTGAATGCAAGCATACTTGGTCAACAGCCATACAGGTCACACTGCGGGTGGCCGTATAAACAACTTTAACACTGTTACAAATGTGCGCCACACTGTGAACCCACACCAAACAAGAATGACAAACACATTTCGGGAGAACATCCGCGCCGTAACACAACATAAACACAACAGAACAAATACCCAGAACCCCTTGCAGCACTAACTCTTCCGGGACGCTACACCACGCCACCTCAACCCCGCCCACCTCAACATCCTCATGCTCTCTCAGGGAGAGCATGTCCCAAATTCCAAGCTGCTGTTTTGAGGCATGTTTAAAAAAAAAATAATGCACTTTGTGACTTCAATAATAAATATGGCAGTGCCATGTTGGCATTTTTTTCCATAACTTGAGTTGATTTATTTTGGAAAACCTTGTTAGATTGTTTAATGCATCCAGCGGGGCATCACAACAAAATTAGGCATAATAATGTGTTAATTCCACGACTGTATATATCGGTATCGGTTGATATTGGAATCGGTAATTACGAGTTGGACAATATCGGAATATCGGATATCGGCAAAAAAGCCATTATCGGACATCTCTAATCTTGATGGATTGAAAATTAACACCAATGAGTTGACTGATGAACAATATCACATAATGTATTCAGAAAATATAGATAACGACAAATAAAGATAGTGTAAAAAGTGTTTTAAAAAAAAAACTATAATATTATGATTTGTAAGTTTTCAGAAAGTGTGTGTTCTATTTTTAAAGATCTGAAGTTGTCTTTATTTTTAAGTTTCGTGCCGTGATTATACAAAATCTATTTGGGAGTAGAATTTTCTCTATGTGGCCCCCGATCTAAAATTACTTTGACACCCCTGTTTTAACCCTTTAAAGCACGGATGGGCAAACTATGGCCCACAGAATTTCCACAACAAAACTGATACTAGACTTTTTTTTCCATAACTTGAGTTGATTTATTTTGGAAAACCTTGTTACATTGTTTAATGCATCCAGCGGGGCATCACAACGAAATTAGGCATAATAATGTGTTAATTCCACGACTGTATATATCGGTATCGGTTGATATCGGAATCGGTAATTAAGAGTTGGACAATATCGGAATATCGGATATGGGCAAAAAAGCCATTATTGGACATCTCTAGTTTTTATCCATTCATCCGTTTTCTGTATCGCTACTTCTCATCAGACTCTGCCGGAGATTGTCCCAGGTGAATTCAGGGTACACCCTGTCCTGGTCAATTTACAGTCATTATTAGCCTAATATAGTGATTCCAAACCACTGCGCCGCGGCAAATTAGTGTGCTGTGAGAGATCATCAGGTGTGCCACGGGAAAGTAAAATGTAACGTAATTCACGGCAAATAATGTATCTTAGTTGTTGGCTCTTGTCCAGTGCGGCATCATGTCTATTAAAAGCTCTATACTAGATGGCAGCAGGTACATGAGTAACCTAATCATTATTTCCGTATTACAGTAGTTCAACTAAAAAGGAGAAATCTAACCTTAGAGGAAAACAAATTAAAACATTTGTATGCTCGTACAACATTAAAAACCTTTAGCATATCAGTATGTGGAATTAAATTATGGAATGGATTAAGTAAAGAAGTTAAACAATGTACAGATATGATCCAGTTTAAGAGACTGTTCAAATTAAAAGTGCTTACAAAGAGTTGAGTTGATTTATTTGATTTATTTGTTTTGGAAAACATTGTTACATTGTTTAATGCATCCAGCGGGGCATCACAACAAAATTAGGCATAATAATGTGTTAATTCCACGACTGTATATATCGGTATCGGTTGATATCGGAATCGGTCATTAAGAGTTGGACAATATCGGAATATCGGATATCGGCAAAAAAGACATTATTGGACATCTCTAATAAAAAGAGTTGTAGAAATTATTGAAAACTCAAGACAGCCATGACATTATGTTCTTTACAAGTGTATGTCAACTTTTGACCATGACTGTAAATTAAATGCTCACAGTTAAGTGTGGTATATTTCTGACAGACTGATGCTTTCTGAGTTTGCGTAGGCGCTAGTTCGTTTGACTAATACAGTGGTTCTTAATCTGGGTTCGATCGAACCCTAGGGGTTCGGTGAGTCGGGCTCAGGGGTTCGGCGGAGGTCAAAACACACCCGACTCATCGTGTAAATAAAAACTTCTCCCTATCGGCGTATTACGGATACGGCAACAGCAGAAGTCACACTGATTTGCAGGTGTGTAATTTGTTGTGAGTTTATGCACTGTGTTGGTTTTGTTCTTTGAACAAGGTGATGTTCATGCACGGTTCATTTTGTGCACCAGTAAAAAAACATGGTAACACTTTAGTATGGGGAACATATTCACCATTAATTAGTTGCTTATTAACATGCAAATTAGTAACATATTGGCTCTTAACTAGTCATTATTAAGTACTTGTTAATGCCTTATTCGGCATGGCCTTATTATAACCCTAACCCTCAAACCCTGGCCCTAACCCTCTAACCCTAACCAAATAACTCTAAATTAAGTCTTTGTTACTTAGAATATTTTTGCCCTAGTGTCCAAAAAACTCTAAATTAAGTCATTGTTACTTACAATATGTTCCCCATGCTAAAGTGTTACCAAATACATATACCGGTAACTTTGTCTTGTATTTGAAAACTTTTTTTTTTTTTTTTCACTAAAGAAGGGTTCGGTGAATGCGCATATTTCATTTAATTTCATTTCATTTTTATTTATCTCCTTCATTGATGTGCATCTTTGATCGATAGACAATTATACCACAATTATTCAATTACACATTTACACACCAATGCCTGAGAAGGAGCAGGATGAAGAAAAATCTTATATTTTCCTGCCCCCTTCAACATAATACGTAGTCTTACTTAATGATACCATATAAACCAACAATTACATCCAAATATAACGAAAACAAACAAGAAAACACACAAAAAAACACAACAAGTGCAAAACTTAATGAAGTACAGACCGAACAAAAAAAACCAAAGAAGTAATATACACCTCACGGGATGATACAAAACAAATACAAAACCAGGAAAAAAATAAGTAAAATAATAAATATAAAGCAAAATGTAAACACTTATGGCTGTCCATAGGATCTTATTGTTCTGTCTTTATATATTTTTTTCAATTGGAATATATTTTTACAATCTTTTATCTCATTGTAAAGAGAATTCCATAGTTTAACCCCCACCACTGATATGCACATTTGTTTTAAAGTTGTCCTTGAATACTGATGTTTGAAATGACCTTTTCTTCTATGCTCTTCATTCTCAGAAGTGATGACAAACATTTTTTGTAAATTTGCTGGTAATGTTTTACTTTTAGCCTTAGACATGACACATAATGTCTGCAACTTTACTAGCTCCTGTAATTTCAATAAACCCGAGTTAATAAATAATATGTTAGTGCGTTCTAAGTTATCTACTTTATGAATAATCCTTATAGCTCTTTTCTGTAGTTGATACAATGCCTTTATGTTACTCTTATGTGTTCCCCCACACTTCCACACAGTAGCTGATATATGGCAATATAAGTGCACAATACAATATACGCATTTCCCTATAATCTAACACATATTTTTCCTTATTTAATGTAAAAATACTCTTAGACATCTTTTTCCGTACATGTGCAATATGACATTTCCATGTCAGACCGTCATCCAGTATCACTCCTAAAAATCTAAGTTCAGAAACCCTTTCAATATCATTTCCATCTATTGACAGTTTGATCGTTTCCTCCCTTTTCCTCTTACAAAAAATCATGAACTTTGTTTTTTTTTTACATTTAATGATAATCGATTGACATCAAACCATCTCTTAAGTTTAATCATTCCTGTTCAATAATGTTTGATAATGCTTTGCATATGAAACTGGTGGGGTGGTCCAACAAGGTTAAGAACCACTGGACTAATATAATATGTAATTTAAAAAAAGTGCAGTTTAAATAGGCTCATTATCTTAAAGCACAAAGGCGAGTGATCGTGCAAGCAGTTATTGTGTATGCACATGCAAATGTCTCCTTTGAGGGTGTTTGCATGACTATAGTCTCACCTCCGTCAGCAAGCAGCCCGCCTGTCTCCTCTCACGACCCGTCCTCTGCACCCATAATCCCCCGCGCCAGGACAAGATGGAAGAAAGCAGCGGCCGCCGGAGAACAATGTTTTGGCAATAAAAACCCCAAAAAGCTGCGCGTACGGAAGCAACACGGGCACGATCCAAGCCGTCTGCGGTCATGTGTAGGTGAGCGACTATCTAACCCGGCCGCCGCGCCGGATCTATCGAGATATCGGCGTCGCAATGCTGCGGTGAAACCGTAGGGAGATGCACCGAAAGGCAGCATCATTGTTTCTGATGCATGGGCCGTAATGCGGCTTTGCGGTATGCTAACTGCTAGCTCGCATGCTAATAGCCACTCAGCTAACGAGGCTAGTTTGATTGTTATACGCACAGCCGCCTCTGAACTCCGTGTTTGTTTGAAAATTAGCTCGACCGCTGGGAGTCAATATGAAGCTGGAATAAAAATATAGAACTATTTTAGCCGCCCGGTAATCATTATCCGCTCGTAATTACGGCTAAAGTTAGCTATCAATAAATGGAGCGCCAGCCTCGCTCGCTGGCAGCCAGATTTAATTTCCAAGCGTCATCAAAAGCTTGGGAATGAACATTACATTCCACTGAAGCTTACTCTAGGGCCAACTTTAACGCTTCACTTAACACTATAAATACCTTGTATTCATATGTAAAGGGGCTGGAATTGGCTAATATTGCATGAGCCACTGCTGCATTTTTTAAATGGCCAATGGATGTAATCAACACATTTAGCACAAGCTAGCTAGTGACACGGCTAATTGTTATTATGATTTTAAAAAAGTAACGTTCTACTTATTGGGTTATGCCGTTATGTATAAAATAACATCACGACGATATATTGTGGTTTTTCAAGCGACTTGCTCGTTTTTGGAGGGCGAGAAACACGATGCATTGATTGTTTCATTGTGGCAAGCCGGCTAGGCATGCTAACAAGCTGGCTAACTATTATCTGCTGCTCTCTTGTTAAATGTGTCTTTATTTGACTGACGCTTATCTTTAGGGGATTAATAATAACATTTCTTCCACTGCTAACATAGCGTTTAGTCACAGGACTATGCCCGAGTCGAATTACTCAAATGTCAAAGCGCGTTTGACCTAAATACCGTTTGTTTTAGGCAAGACCACTGAGGCGTCTAATTAGCAGTTTAAACCGATGGAGCCACGGGTTTTCTCCACATTTAGAATAGGACAGAAGAGCAATAAAACAACAATACTACTTGTCTAATCTTCAAATGCGAGACATTTTTGCTCAATCATCCCCACCAAAAAAATGCTGTATAAATAATGTCAATACAACTTTCAGTAAAATGTTAGCTATTATGTCTGTATTAATTAAAATGTATGTATATATTTTTTCCCCATTTATCAATTTCTATACCGCTTCTCAGGGGGCGCCTCCAACCAGGACAAATTGCCTGTCAATCACAGATGTAGACAAAATATTCACATTCACACCACCATTTGCAAACAGCTAAAATTATGCACAAAGCAAACTATAATCTGCTACCCAAGAATATACAACAATTCTTCTCAACAAAAGAGGAGAAATATAATTTTAGAGAAAAATGTAATTAAGACATTTGTACGCACGTGCAACACTTAAGACCTTCAGTATATCAGTATGTGGAATTAAATTATGGAAAGGATTAAGCAAAGCAATCAAACAAATTACTAATATGACCCACTTCAAGAAACCCTTCAAACTTAAAGTGTTTACAAAGTACGTGGCGAAGTTGGTAGAGTGGCCGTGCCAGCAATCGGAGGGTTGCTGGTTACTGGGGTTCAATCCCCACCTTCTACCATCCTAGTCACGTCCGTTGTGTCCTTGGGCAAGGCACTTCGCCCTTGCTCCTGATCGCTGCTGGTTAGCGCCTTGCATGGCAGCTCCCGCCATCAGTGTGTGAATGGGTGTGTGAATGGGTGAATGTGGAAATACTGTCAAAGCGCTTTGAGTACCTTGAAGGTAGAAAAGCGCTATACAATTATAACCCATTTATCATTTATTATAAGAAGAACCATGATAAACATTCATCCATCCGTTCATTTTCAAGATAATCTTACTCATCTCACCATATGAAATATAACTTACCTCACCAGCTATTATTTATTTGATTATTTTTATTGTTATTACTTATGAAGTATATTGTGAATAAATTGAGAACAGGAAGTGAACAAAAGTTTTAGCAACTGCTAAGTAAAGGAAAAAGGGTGGGATTAAATAAGCTCTGCTTCTTCCTACTCCTTTTTGAAAATGTTCAAAAGAGAAACTAGAAATTGTGATGTAGTATGTATGCACGCATGCATGTTCGAAATAAACTCAAACTCAACCACTAGCTTGGAATATATGACGAGATAATAGTTCAGCAAAAAATATGTATATATTATAATGAATACATGTGAATATATCAATCGTGCAACTCTGGTCAGTGAACCAGATAGTAAAAGGATAAGAAGAACGTTTACAGCAATTGGCACTGTGATCGAACACTTCATAATTTTTTCTTTTCATTTAGATCAATGATGGCGACGAAAACCGATGTCAAACATGGCCCGCCACTGCTGAGACTTTTTTTTGAGTACGATCTGTCACTTGTGAGTTGAAAAAGAGCTTCCTGGTGAACACAGTTTGGCGCTAATGAATGATAGAAATGTGTCAGTCGATGGAGTTTTTAATACTATCGTGATAATGCAACAAGCGAACAAAGGCGTCCTCAAAGCAATACGGCTTTCCCGTTAGTGGTTAATGTTCCTCCACAGTGCCGCTTCTAAATCAATAATCCTGGCCTCAGTGGCGGAAAATAAACTGTTTCTTACAAGTAACTTTATCACTGGAGGACAAGGAATAGCTTGATCTGCTAAACTACACACCATAGGAGGATACAAAAAGCATAGCTAACTGCTAAACTAGAGCTCTAGATTGTAAACGGGTGAGCAGATCCATATTAAGCATATGGTCGATACTACAATGATTAGATCGATATTTTTTGTAATCACAAAATCATATTTTGTTGTGATTGTTTCCAAATTTAGGAATAAAGAGCCAATTGTATTTTCTTAGGTTTTTATACACTATTAACTATTATAAATTGTGTATGTAATATAAATGATTTTGGAAATAATTGAAGTATTAATTGATATTGTTACACAGCCATCATGTGTTTTTGTTGAATTGGTAAGGCCAATCAATACTGCCCCTGCAACTACTTGGTATTGGATCGATGCCCAAAACTAATGCAATCGTCCAAACAACAAAATAAGTGTTTAGTCCATTTTAACAGAAGTGTCAATGGATCCGCGTTACAACAGAAGGTAACCAGATATTAACAGTAAATAAGCAAACAGCTTAATGATAATACTTTTGAGAAAATATAATGACTGGAATGACGCAGTATGTTACCACATACATCAACAGCTAAATTAGGAGCCTTTGTAACCCATTTTAAAAAAGGTTCTGTTATCATTTAAAAAAAAAAAAGTTTAGTTTTCAAGAGTGTACAATACGGCCAGAAAAAGTAAATGGGTATGTTTCTAGTCAATGTTCTTTTCTTCATTTTTTGTAAAGACAATCTCGAAGTCTCTGACTACTTAAACAAATAAATATAGCAACAAAGTTGCTTAGTTGGCAACACTGATCCCATTTGCTATGTGTTCTTATTCTCTGGCAAACCAGGTAAACACCAGACGTGGGAATCTTTGGGCACGTCATGAGTCGATTATAATTGAGGGGCTATAATTCGATTATAAATCGATTAATTATACATGTATCATTATTACATTGTACATTATTATTTTATTGTTAATATATCATATATTATTATTATATATTGTAAATGTATATGTCGACTTGTCCAGGGTGTAACCCGCCTTCCGCCCGAATGCAGCTGAGATAGGCTCCAGCACCCCCAGCGACCCAGAAAGGGACAAGCGGTAGAAAATGGATGGATGGATGTCTACAAGACTCTATACCTTCAGCTATTGATGTTTGCAGTATTGCGTAATTTCCGGTTTAAATAAAAGTCCCTACTTGGCGAGCAGGCATCCTTGATTTAATAGTTGTGCCTTCTAAAACCACAGATTGTCCAGACACTTTAGCTTCAGTCGCCATAAACCTGCGGCTCAAAGGCGTGGGTCGTCTATCTGCTCATTCATATTAATAACTGACAGACGTGTTGCCGCACTTTGTGGATATTATTGTTTCCCCTGACTTAATAACATCTACTTGCTATTTTCCTCTTCTTAGCTGGTTACCTTCTGCTGTAAGGTGGTTCCTGTTAGTCTTCTGTTGAAGTGTAAATGTGTTTCTTGTCACTAATTCACATTCAAGCTAGTTTAGCGCTGCGGCTAGCCCTGCTTGTCCTCTCCTCGTCTGTCCTCCGTGTGTCCGAGCTAATACATAACGTTAAAAGAATGTTAGCTAATGGTTCTCCTTAGGTTAGTTCGAATCAAACTTAGAACTAACCTTTAAAGAACATTGTCATTAATGCCGCATTCTAAAACTCTCTGTATTACTGTATTTAACATATATGTTTGGACATTTGTCCTTCGATTCATAAATATTTTCAATATTCAAAAATATCACATTTGTTATATTTTCTTATTTATTTTAAATATACAGTCCTGCACTTTTAGTTCCTACTTGTTTCCGTACATCCGAATAGGCAACGGACGTGTGTTGATAAGAAAAGATTAGTGCGGTCCATTTTGGGGGGGAAAAAAACAATTTTAAAACTGCCACACTGTGGAGGTAATTTTTCCTGTTTTATCCACTATTTATTCGCTCTTTGCAGCACTCAATTTTAATTTATTTCGCTCTGTACAGAAAATCCTGATGGTTAATGCTGTTAAGCAGTTGGCTGTTTAGCGTGTCCCTCCCTTTTCACGACTACTTCCTGTTTGGCGATCTTACCAGACTGCGAGTGCATTTGTTCATGCAACCAACCAAGCTTTATTCTTGCCGTTTTTTCCGACCATCAGCCATAGAATGCGAAAATAACTTATTGTCATAAAGTGATTGTATGTGTCTGTCCTTTCTTCCAGGGTGTTCTCCTGCATTCCTCTCTAGATTGATTGGCGTGGCTCACCCCTGCACAACACCATGAGTATTATCCAAGACAAAATAGGCAATGAGTTTTTGCGCAACGGTGGCATGGACCCCAACTTTGCACCGGGAATGCTCATGTTCAGCCACCTGCCACCCGTCACCAGCTTCACGCGACTGACGTCGCAGACGGTCATGGGTGACCTCCCGCAGGAGATGATCCTCAAGAAGGAGCGTGACTCGCCGCCGGACCATCACCACCACCACCACCACCACCACAACAACAACAACAACCAGGGCGCCGCCCCCGCCAACACGGGGGGCTTCCTCCACAGCATGGGCATCAAACAGGAGCGGCTAAGCGAGCTGGATTATCGCATGCCTCTCTACAGTGGAGGAGGAGCAGGAGGTGGCGTGGGGATGAATTGTGGCGTAGCGGGCGCCGGGAAAAGCGGGAGCGACATGCCGGACATGTCTTACGGCAACCACCACCAAAATCCCCATAACATGCTGCTGCATGATCTCAGCCACAGCAATGTGCGCTCCCTTGGAGAACCGGTCAGTAGTGGCTGGGAATGCTTCACTTTTCTAGCAACTTGAAATCATGAGATCATTTAAATTGTGCTTTTATTGTAGATGTCAGGACGATCGGGTAAAGAGCCAAAAGAGTCCTCAGGTAAAAGAGGCAGGAGGACCAATGGGGATGGACAGGGAGGCAAAGCCCGAAGGAAACGCAACGACTCTGCAAAGGTTAGTTAGCCATCCTACTTAAACAATCCTCGATTTGAATGCTGCCCTCTCATCAAGGTCCAAAAATATCTTACATTTCGCGCAAAGAGCTTGAAATTTATTGCAATTTCTGACTGTTGAATACATTTTAAATGTCTAGAGTTTCATTGGCACACCATGTTTCCATTATCAGTATGAAAACTTACCACGGGATGATGAGGAATTTGGAGTATTAATTAGAACTTTAGGAATTATTTTTACAAACTGTTTACAAATGACAAAATATTATAAAATATAATTTTAGTGCTCAAGAGAATTAAAAACCTAAGAATGCATTACTTTGTTTTGTCATAAGACAATATACAGGGGAACTAAATAAATACTTTGTTTCACATTTATTTGTAAATGTAATCAAATCAAGTAGGGCTGCAACAACTAAATGATTAACTTAAGAAGAAAGCTACAATTTATCTTATGTTGCTTTAATTAATTGTTTAATGAGTCACCAAAAGATATTGATCAAATCTGTGTGCATGGAACTCTTAATTATGCGTACATTATTTAATAAAGCACACATGTTAAATGTGAAATTTTAATTGTAAGGATATGGATTTACTGGGGAAAGGTTATGGTAAGCAAAATATTTGTTTATTTTCCATAAAATGTAGATTGAGGTTATAAAGTTGTTTTATCTGATTAAAAAAACTATCAATACATTACTCAATTACAAAAATAATGGGTAGCCGCAGCCCTAAAATCCTGTTCTTTTATAACACAGTCACAAAAACATTATTTTGAACATTGATATTCTGACTGAAAAATATTTAGATTCTTGTTACATTGTACATAAATTATTTAATTTATGTAGTATAACATCTTTCTCCTCGTAACTGTATGACTTCATTTTTTTAATTAAAAAATGTGATTGTAGCATTATTGCAACCTTTTGTGGTAATATTATGACATAATTACCACAATAATGTTATTATATTTATCTCCTGTAAGATTAAAAGTATATTCTTCTAATATTACAACACCACTTTCTCTCTGCCCCTCTCTTATCAAATTTGAAATAAATCTGTTGGTTTTTAACAGGATAGTCTTATTAAAGTTCTCTGGTATGGACTTGATTACAATTTTCTATATTTCCATTGCATTTTTGACAATCCCTCCATGTTACTACTTTTTGTAGTGCAATGCCATCATTTTATATCAACAATCCAAACTAATCATTATTATCATTGTTATGTATACTACCTTTAATTGTAAGCTATTGGAGAATGCTTGGCTTGGTTTGGGTTAAATGAGTTTAATATGACGCTGATGGTTGTGGCATCATCCCACCTACCACGGTCCTGTCCTTCCAGGCTTTGATGTTGGATGCGGACGGAGCCTGCCTGTCCCCCAACTCCAAGCCACATATCTGCGAGCACTGTAACGCTGCCTTCCGCAGCTCCTATCATTTGCGCAGACATGTGCTCATACACACAGGTGAGCGGCTTTCACTGCTTCTTTTTCTTTCTGTCTTGTTGCAAAGCTTTAGACCCAAAGGACATGAAAAACGGTGTCAAGTGAGCATAACGTCATCTCTCTTTCACCACATGTGCCTAGAGCGGACTGTCAGGGGGGTGACTCATTGATCACTCATGTCTTTCTGGATGTATTAGTCAGTGCGTTTGCTGGGAATTTCTCACCCGGCTATGGGAAGGATAGCTAAATCAAACGTTTGTCTTTGTCTTAAAGTCAAAAAAAGGTGTTGTAGATGTATTTCTGCTGAGCTGTGATTAATGTGGGTGGGCGGATGGTTGTACTTTTGATCGCACAGGTGAGAGGCCTTTTCGGTGCAGTCAGTGTAACATGAGCTTCATTCAGAAGTACCTCCTCCAGCGGCACGAAAAAATCCACAGTGGTGAGTGTCTTGTTTCTTTCCCCCCCTATATCTTAGGAAATATTGCATTCAAATTGTAACCATTGTGTGTCGTTCCAGGGGAGAAGCCTTTTAGCTGTGACCAGTGCAACATGCGTTTTATCCAGAAGTACCACATGGAGCGACACAAGCGGACGCACAGCGGCGAGAAGCCGTATCGCTGCGATACATGCCAACAAGTAGGCCACAACACACTTTAAACATGCATTTGTGTCATTTTTATCTGAAAATAATTTTTTTTAAATTCCCAGTTCATGATAGTGTCTGGGAATATATTTTTGGCGCTATATTTTGTAGTATATATGGCACTATTAGGGATGTGAATCTTACCACAACGCAAGATTAGAATCCGATTCTTGGTGTTATGATTTGATTTAGAGTCAATTCTTGAGTTAAACCTATTCTCACAATATTTTTGGTATAAAAAATATAATTCAACCTTTTCAAAACAGGTTACAGGTTACAAATGCTTGTACAAAAGTTGAAGTATACGTGCATCAAGTAAGCGTGGAGATGATGTAAGGGACATCTATTAAAAATAGATTATAAATAAAATGACATTAGTTTTACAGGCATGTGATTTTTCCATCTATAGTCCGTCATCCGCCTTTTTTATCTCTGTAAAAATATATAAAAAAATATTTTTTGTTTATTGCCGACCTGCATTGTTAAAATCTTGATCTGTCTCTTTGCCATACGTGCCAACAACTACGGTTTTCCTGCAATGAGTACGGTTTTTGATAATACAGTGGTAAAAACTACGGTTTTCCATTAAAAATGATTTAACTTAAAAATCGAAGCTATGTAGTGAAGCAACTCCACGGGCAGGGGACAAAACATACGGGAAACATCAATGATGACTGGTTGGTTTACGTATAAGAAAATCCATGATTGGTTGGTTATGACCGAAAGGACAAGATCACGGGTACAAGCGGCCGAAATGAGTTTCCTCCGCCGGGTGGAGGGGCTCTCCCTTAGAGATAGGGTGAGAAGCTCTGCCATCCGGGGGGAGCTCAAAGTAAAGCCGCTGCTCCTCCACATCGAGAGGAGCCAGATGAGGTGGTTCGGGCATCTGGTCAGGATGCCACCCGAACGCCTCCCTAGGGAGGTGTTTAGGGCACGTCCGACCGGTAGGAGGCCACGGGGAAGACCCAGGACACGTTGGGAAGACTATGTCTCCCGGCTGGCCTGGGAACGCCTCGGGATCCCCCGGGAGGAGCTGGACGAAGTGGCTGGGGAGAGGGAAGTCTGGGCTTCCCTGCTTAAGCTGCTGCCCCCGCGACCCGACCTCGGATAAGCGGAAGAAGATGGATGGATGGATGATTGGTTGGTTGGTTTACTATGATGAGTCACAATTGGTTAAGATTAGGGCAAAACATTACGGACAGGCCAATCAGAGGCAAGATAGGGCGGGTCATCGAACCAGGAAGGGAAATCATAACAGATGTGCACGTGCACATCCCAAATGACGACAAGAGAGTTGGAGAAGAGAAGAGGGAATATACAAGGGGACGATTTATATATTAAAAAAAACTAGTGGAAGATGGCAGGGGGACTCTCTTCCTTAGATTTTTCTTTTAGCGATGTAGATGCCGTCCAAGAAACCCACAACACGTCTGCTTGGTCACATTTGGACAAATGTATGTGTCTGGATAAAACAATGGCCAACACATTCATTTTAGTAGTTCACCATGCTCTCGACATGGAAGACGTGGAATACACATTTAGGAACACACATGATTGTGGCAAACATGTGATGACTTTTGCTACAGTATAGCCTGTCTAAATTATACTTTTAATTTTCCTTGGTGTTTTAAAACAAGACTGTAGCTGACATTTTGGTCATTATTTCTACTGTTTATATTTTGACATTGAATAGTTGAATCATTTGGAAACATAAACAACATGACTGCAATATATTTATTTCATGCTATAAATCCCAAATGGCTATTCAGATAAAGGAAGTTAGCTAATAGAATAAACATTGTTTGTACTCTTTACGATTTTTACATTTGGAGCAGTTAGAAGTGGAGAGGGAGTCGAAGAGACAGAAATTAGCTATAAATTCCAAGGCGCAATCCACTAGAGCAGAAAAAAAAGGAAAATGCAAGCTGCTCAGAAATTTGCCAGAAAGGCTCATGTCAGAGCCATTAAAGCAAAAATGCCAAAGTAATGTGTAAATGTAAATAACTAGATGTACCATCTGTGGCTTTGAAGTGAACACTAGTAAGTTTGTATACACTGTATAGAGCAGTGGTCCCCAACCTTTTTGTAGCTGCGGACCGGTCGACGCTTGAAAATTTGTCCCACGGACGGGATTTTTTTTTTTTTTTTTTTTTTTTTTTTTTCATAAAGAAATACAATATTGTGTGCTTACGGACTGTATCCCTGCAGACTGTATTGATCTATATTTATATATAATGTATATATTGTGTTTTTTATGTTGATTTAATAAAAAATAAAATATATATATATATTTTTTTTAAATTTCTTGTGCGGCCCGGTACCAATCGGTCCGCGGACCGGTGGTTGGGGACCACTGGTATAGAGTACCGGTAGGCTAACCCATGTGTTCCTGTGGATGTCAACACAAGTTGTAATTACTGTAGTGAGTAAATAATATAGTGACTAAAACAGACATAGTGATTCATTTGGATGAATGGGGTATGTACTTATGTAATCTCTGTTGATATTTTTTCAATTCTTTAAACACTAAAACATCTTTAAATGGGGGGTTTTTTTGGTAATGTTTCCATGTTCAATTGCTGAAAAATCAGGAACTTCGGCTTCGGGTGCCACCTGGCTGGGGACCTGCGGCCCTCAGACCCCCTGCTTATTTTCAGTCTTTATCATTAGGTTCAAATCACATGCCTGGTTTTACCCTACTGATGATGTTGTTCCAATTGTATTTTTTGTATTTATTATTATGAATGGATTTAGAATCGGGATAATAAGAATCGCAATTTGGATGTGAATATATTATTTTAGCACCCCTAATTACTATGCTTTGTTTTTATACTTATGACTTAATTTTTTCTCTACTTTTATAAAGTTTACTTTTTAGTTTTAAATAATAATTAAATATGAGTTTGCTTTTTCCACACAGTGATCAGAGTGTTTATTTAGGAACTGGGAAAGTACCCAGCATTTATTATAGGGATCTCTATTTGAATAGAAACATTTTTAATAGTATTCTTGATTTATTTATAATTATTTGGAATTATAATACAAATATAATAAATAAATGTATTTATTTTGGATGATATAATTACAAAATTGAAATAGATGGTATGATGATTTAATAATACTATTAAATATGTTTTATTGGAAATTATACACGTATGAATATAATAGTCTACATTATTGCTGCTATTGTCTCTCAGTGAAGTTCACCAGTTATTAGTTAGAGCCGCATATTTAAATGCCAGCTGTACAGATGTCTGCTGTGTTGTGCAGGTGTTATGTTGTGGTAGTTACGTCTACCGTTAGTTTTTTACCTGCTGGGGTAAAAACAATGGGTGGCATTTATTTGTGGTGGGGTGTGGTGGTTAATGAAGGAATGGCGTCCATTAGAGCAGAGGCCGCAACTACAGTAATATGTCATGCGAGTAATATGTTCTTAAAGTGAAAACCTGTTCTTGTCTTCAGTTTTTTTCAAGAACTGACCGGTTACTGAAGCACAAGCGGACATGCGGAGAAGCCATAAAGAAGGGCCTGGACCCAAACATGCTGGAGTTCAGCGACGCTGAGCTCGGCCAGGGCAGCTATTCACTCACTCAGGGAAACGCCACCACCTCTGGACGTAAGCGAGCCAAGTCCAAAAACGGGGAAGGCGGCGAGCGCAAGCGGAAGAAGAACGTGGTGGCGTCATTGGCGTCCTCAGAGGCGATGGCGCGTGACCTAGGCCTGCAGGACTTTGGCATGGAGCAACCCTCAGGCTCAGGACCCGCCATGCAGGGGCGCACTCCCAAACTTCTGTTCAAGAAAACAGGCCGCAAGAGCCTGGATAAGAGCCTCCTTTCTCTGGAAGACAGTACTGATGGACAAAAACTGTTAGGCCAAAAAGCTGTGATTCTGGATCACGTGGAAGCTTCTGGGCTGGATAACATGGGTCTCCTCCAGGGGGGTGCCAAGCAGGGGCCCACCACCAACAGCAACTATGACGATGCCATGCAGTTTGTAAAAAAACGGCGATATCTCCACGCTGTCAACAACGACTACGGCGCGGGCTCTCTCCACATGGCGTCGCAGGGGAGCAGCGTCATCCAGGCTTCTTTGGGGCCCGAACCCACGCTGGCCATGCTGGACACTTCGCCGCTGGAACTCAAGCACGACAAGTCGGGCATCCCGGATGAGGTGCTGCAAAGCCTGCTGGACCACTACAGCCATAAACCGGAAGGAGCGCACCATCACGATGTGGCGTTCGACCTTTCAGATCACCCGCACCACGTTGACCTCCAGCCGGCGGCCCCCGTCACCCCCGAGCTGGAGGACGACGCTGCCAACGGCGGTGATAAAACCGCAGTGATGAGCGAGTACTCCAAGTTCCTCCTGCAGGCGCTGGAGCGCACCAGCCACAGCGGACCCTTCCCCAGCCTTGGCCCCACGGGTCCTTTCCCGCTCCTGTCCAGCAGCTCCAGTCCCACCGGGCCGCTCTTCTCCGACAAGCACGTCTACAGCACATCGCCGCTGGATTGCGGTTACCCCCCCACCGTATCTTCCCCGCTGCCCATCGCCGCCACCTCTTCGACATCCTCTTCGTCCTCCTCCAAGTCCCACTACGGCATGCTGGTGGGCTCCCCCTCCCAAACGGGCTTCCACCTCAGTCTGGAGCCCAGCAGCCACCAGCAGTTGACTCCATCTCAGGAGCTGACGGAGCAGCTGGAGAAGCAGCACTCCCCTGGAGCCTTCAGCCTACCCCAGGACCTGACCGCCCAGGCGGACGGCTCCAAGGGGCAACCAGCCAAAGCCGGGGGGAGCGCCGCGCCAGCCAACGGTTCCAGCTACTCGGAGCTGTCCCCCTTGAACCCCCCTAAAGAAACCACATACCAGATTGAGAATTTCGCCCAGGCCTTTGGCTCCCAGTTCAAGTCAGGGCGCCGCACACCTCTCAGCTACGGCAGCGACCCCCCCAGCACGGAGGTGGACCACAGAATACGGACTCCAGTGTCAGAATTCTCAGGGTATAGCAGTTTGCTAGCTGACGTCAGCGAGCCAGCGAGTACAGGATCAAAAACCCCGACAAGCCAAAGTTTCAGATAAGGGTCAAACGAGGTGAACCCAGTTGGGGTCAGGGGGTGCTTTTCTTGTCCACCTCACCCCCTTGAACCCGCCCCCATTTTGTTCTTGAAGCAAAATATTCTTGATTATTTTTTTTAAACACTGCCATTAAATGTTGATGCAAACACGACCAGGGAGGGTCCGCCATGGCCTCAAATGCAATTTTTTTGTTTTTTAAATTTCTCGTTTCTATTTAGTCGCTTTACAAGTAGTGATTTTTTGATATGAGCGTACAACGGTAGATTTAAATGTCATTTGAAAAAAAACAACATTTAGGGGGTAGAGATGAACTTTTCCTTTTTTCTTTCTGAACCCTTTTATCAATCAGCATACCATAAAGTAATAATGTTGTGGCAGGGAAAGCCCAGATCTCAAATGGCAAAAAAAAAAAAAAAAAAAAGTATATATTGTCTGTTACAAGAAACGTATGAACTCAGGAAATAGTCAAAATTGTGTAATAAGACTTTGTATGATGATGCAATTAGCACAGTTTTTACAGGTGTACTTTGAAACAGACCTTTTGATTTTGTTTTGTTTTTTGACAATTTTACTACACGCGATCATGCTTGGTGTCTCCTGCGTGGGTCTTGGTCCAAATGACGGCACCGTTGTGTCGGAGATGAAACACACCAGCCTGTAGGAAAAGACTTGGGAACACACCAAGTCGCCTCACTCCTTTGCTGTTTTGTTTTGTTTTTTTGTCAACGGAATCAAACAAGCACTTTTTTTCAACATATCACCATTGGAAACAATAACCCATTCAATTTGTGCTTCATTATTTTTAAAGGAGAAAACTGTGAAGAGGGGTCAGGGGAGGGTGGGATTATGGTTTTAATAGGGGGGCGGAGGGCCGCTGAGTCAGCATGGGCATTTTTACTGTGTGTTTTGTTGCTAGAAAGGGGAGGGGTGGGTATTTTTCTTGTGTAAAAAGAGGATTTGCCATAACTTTGTTATACAATATTTTGAGAGTAGCTCTTTGTATTTAAATGTTTTTTGTTTGTTTTTTTGGTTTTGAAAGAGCTTTTTGGCTAACATGCTGGATCCCACAACCCTTTTATTTATTCTCCACACTTGTTTGTAGCAGCAATGCAAGCAGAAGAGTTAATTTATACTACACGCCTCCTTGAATATGCAGCAGCCTGCACTCACAAGAATGAACAATGGCCTTCTTTGTCTTCCGTGGTTTTAAAGCCATCCTCGCTATCCCGGCAGCCAGGGTTGATATTTAATTTAGTCGCTGTAACACAGACCCCGGTTATTTTTTTTGTTTGTTTTGTTTCGTATTTTACCCCAAAAGCTGCTCCGATCAGCGGGAAGAAAAGACTTGACTGAGCAGCCACGTCACTCCAAACACTAACTATGCTTTTAATAAATGGGAGAGTGAGGGGTGGAATTTTTAAAGACAATAAGATTGACTAAATATACCTCATATCACAAAAAGCGTAAGAAAAGCAGGGACACGCGTTTCATGTATGTAGTGGAAATATTTGTAGAATAGCGTCGACATATTGTATAATCATTTTTACACTGTTTACAATGATAGAGAGCAAGTGACTTGTCAAAATGCAAAATGTATTTTTTTTTTTTATTATTATTATTTTTTAAATGTAAAAACATCCATGCCAAGCAGTGTTGCATTCTAGATGCCTCATAGGACACTCTTTTTTTTTTCTCTCTCTCTCTCTCTCATGCTATATCCCTTATTTTTGTTACTTGCCATAAATGTCTTTTTGATATGAACTCTAGAAGGATATTGTTTACAAAAAAATGTACAAAAACACTAAAAACGTGTGTTCGGTTTTTTTTTTTGTTTTTTTTTTTTGAGTTTTTATAAAGCATGCATGATTTTTATGGCTTTTTTGTTTCTGACTGTCACCTCAATACCAAATGTTGTAGCAGAAGCCTCCCCTGTTCCTTTGTCTTTCTAGTTGTAGACCCTTGTGACATGATTTCCCAGGCTGTACTTGTTATTGAGACGATGAAAGGATTAGAGAAGCCAATAAAAACATTTTGTTACAAAAATAATCGATTTTCTCATTTTACTGACAGTCCACGTTCCAAGTGAAAGAAACCCTCCCGTTAGCTGCCACAAGGTGGGGCTGTTTCTTACCAGTCACCTGCATTGTATTAATGCTGTATGGATATGGATGGTACTTAACAGCATACTTGCCAACCTTGAGACCTCCGAATTTGGGGGGGGGGAGTATATTTATTGCTACAATTCACTGAAATTATTTCTTATATATATATATATAAATAAAATAAATACTTGACTTTCAGTTAATTCTAGCTATATATATATATATATTTTATATATATATATGTATGTATATATATATATATATATAAAATACTTGACTTTCATTGTTCATTTATTTACACATATACACACACATAACAGTCCTCTATTCATTGCTGTATTTGAAAGTGCAATGCTTTGCAGCCAGTAGCACAGCCTTTGAAGGAGCATAGGTATGGGCAGCATCTGTGAAATTTAATTTGCAGGAAAGGAGTGAGCTTAGGGTTGAATTGTCCATCCTAGTTCTATTCTTTGTCACTTGTCGTCGCCATGACTGCCTCTTCTTCGTTCTTCTGCTTCGTCTCCTTGTGTGTGCAGTTGTGCACTCTCCAAGAGCCGTAGATGTTATAACTTGACTGGGCCGGCACGCTGTTTGTATGAAGAAAAAGTGGACGTGACGACAGACATATATATATATATATATATATATATATATATATATATATATATATATATATATATGTATATATATATGTATATATGTATGTATGTATGTATGTATATATATATACACACTACCGTTCAAAAGTTTGGGGTCACCCAAACAATTTTGTGGAATAGCCTTCATTTCTAAGAACAAGAATAGACTGTGGAGTTTCAGATGAAAGTTCTCTTTTTCTGGCCATTTTGAGCGTTTAATTGACCCCACAAATGTGATGCTCCAGAAACTCAATCTGCTCAAAGGAAGGTCAGTTTTGTAGCTTCTGTAACGAGCTAAACTGTTTTCAGATGTGTGAACATGATTGCACAAGGGTTTTCTAATCATCAATTAGCCTTCTGAGCCAATGAGCAAACACATTGTACCATTAGAACACTGGAGTGATAGTTGCTGGAAATGGGCCTCTATACACCTATGTAGATATTGCACCAAAAACCAGACATTTGCAGCTAGAATAGTCATTTACCACATTAGCAATGTATAGAGTGTATTTCTTTAAAGTTAAGACTAGTTTAAAGTTATCTTCATTGAAAAGTACAGTGCTTTTCCTTCAAAAATAAGGACATTTCAATGTGACCCCAAACTTTTGAACAGTAGTATATATATATATATATATATATATATATATATATATATATATATATATATATATATATATATTATATATATATATATATGTCTTAATTAGATTATCCAAAAAATAGTGCTCGATACCGTGGTAGAGCGTAATATGTATGTGTGGGAAAAAATCACAAGACTATTTCATCTCTACAGGCCTGTTTCATGAGGGGTTTTCCTCAATCCTCAAGATTGAGGAAAACCCCTCATGAAACAGGCCTGTAAAGATGAAATAGTCTTGTGATTTTTTTCCCACACATACATATATATATATATATATATATATATATATATATATATATATATATATATATATATATATATATATATATATATATATATATATATATATATATATATATATATATATATATATATATATATAGGCTCCAGCACCCCCCGTGACCCCGAAAGGGACAAGCGGTAGAAAATGGATGGATGGACATATATATATACACACACACACACACACACACAGCCCGGCCCCTGGCCAAATTTTTTTAACCCAATGTGGCCCCCGAGTCAAAAAGTTTGGGGACCCCCGGTCTAGTGTCTGCTCTGCAGTGCTGTGTTAATTGTGTGCTAAAGTTCAAAGTTAAAGTTCCAATGATTGTCACACACACACTAGGTGTGGTGAGATTATTCGCTGCATTTGACCCATCACCCTCACCCCTGGGAGGTGAGGGAAGCAGTGAGCAGCAGCGTTGGCCACGCCTGTTGACAGTGGGTCAGTGCCTCCCCAACCTCAAACCTCACTCCACGTCACTGGTACATTCATACTTAAAAGTTAGACTTAGACTTAGACAAACTTTAATGATCCACAAGGGAAATTGTTCAACACAGTAGCTCAGTTGCAATGATGGAAAGTGTAAGGATGGAAAGGACAATGCAGGTATAAATAGACTAATATAGCTATAAAAAAATCTAACATATATACATAATATGTGTACAGAATAATTTATATACAGATAAATTATATTCAAGTTCAAGTTAAAGTCCCAACGATAGTCACACACACACTAGGTGTGGTGAAATTACCCTCTGCATTTGACCCACCCCCTTGTTGACGTGTTTGCTTTAGACATCATAATGACGGTAATGCAGCTATTGTATACAACATAGTAAGATATTAAAAATACTGTAGTGCTGTATAGTCTTTTTTTATGCAAGGTGTGGTTCAGGATGGCCATATAACTTTTGTTGGAACTTTTTGCGACTTTGGACTTTCTGGATATTCTGTTATCACACCTGTGATGACACGGCAAGGTCTCATAAAAGCTTTCGGGAAAGACAAACCGTAAACATGTGATTCACATTTTCATTGCTAAACAGTAAGTAGTGCCGCCCTACAGGGAAAGACTATTATAAATATAAAAAACTTTTTTTTTTCATTTTACACAATCTAAAGTAGATCAAGTTACAACATTTTTTAAAATTAATATCTATTGTAATATTATTATTAATATTTTATTAAGAATTTTATAATAATTCAATCATAACAATATATTTTAATGGGACTAGTGGCAGAAAATGGATGTATGGTGTGTATGTTTTTTAGCATTTAAAATAAATATACAATATAAGTACTGCAGTATAATTTAACATAAGCAGTTGAAAATCTATACATCTTTAATATATATATATATATATATATATATATATATATATATATATATATATATATATATATATATATATATATATATATATATATATATATATAATATTTTAGGTACAATAACATCCCCAGTCCATAATGTAAATAATGCCAAAATATAATTATTTTGTTAATTTTTGTGTGTTTGCCTCATGAAATTATGGGAATGATTTTGAATGACTTGACATTTTTTTAATCTTATCTCTTTTTACCTCCCAGTTATTTTTAGACATTGTTTTTCCCGTCACCACTTTCCGTTATGATGTCAGAGCAGCGTTAAAAAAAAAAGGGTGTCGCAAAAACATCCGCAAAAACAACATGGCAACATGGAGAATTATGGGATGTCTGCTGGGTCCTCACTAACTTTTGTTGAAGAAGATCATTCCAGTGTGTGCGGAATTATTATTATTATTTTTTCTCAATAACTTTATTCTTATGAGGCCAGATGGAATAATCTGGTGTGACGTTGATGAAGCAAAGGTCACTTTATGCACCTTTGTCCCAGCCGAACTTAATGGCCACCTGGTTTCCATAACAACGCCGTCAGTGTTTGTCAAGGAGGTTGTCTCTGGGTTAAATAAAAACTAGAGGGACTGTTATAAATCCATAAAAAGCGCAGAAAAAGAGTGTCATGTCTGCTCGAAATAGCCCAAGCCATTTATTTTAGCACACAACATTTTTTTATATTTTAGGAAAAATACATTTCTTGATAAAATGTAATTTGAATGAAGGAACCCTTAATCATCTATTGTGGGAATTTAAACAAATACAATCTTAGACATATTTGTATACATTTAGTAATAAGTCATTAAAGAATAGCAAGGTTTTAAATCAACATGCATCATAACAAAAACAATAATAGTGAAACTATTGGATGGATGTTGATAGTCCGATTCATAATGACTGCAATACGCAGTAGACAAAAATGCATTTTATTAGATAATAATTAGTCACATTTTGAAATATGGGATGCATTTTATGTATTTGTTTAAATAATTGTGCCTTTCCTTATAACAACACTCAGTAAACGTTTGGGAACAGAGGAGACCAATTTTTGAAACTTTCCAGGTGGAATTCTTTCCCATTCTTGCTTGATGTACAGCTTAAGTTGTTCAACAGTCCGGGGTCTCCGTTGTTGTATTTTACGCTTCATAATGCGCCACACATTTTCAATGGGAGACAGGTCTGGACTACAGGCAGGCCAGTCTAGTACCCGCACTCTTTTACTATGAAGCCACGCTGTTGTAACACGTGCACAATGGGGCTTGGCATTGTCTTGCTGAAATAAGCAGGGGCGTCCATGAAAAAGACGTTGCTTGGATGGCAACATATGTTGCTCCAAAACCTGTACGTACCTTTCAGCATTAATGCTACCTTCACAGATGTATAAGTTACCCATGCCTTGGGCACTAATACACCCGAGTACCATCACAGATGCTGGCTTTTGAACTTTGCGCCTATAAAAGTGCGGATGGTTCTTTTCCTCTTTAGTCCGGAGGACACAATGTCCACAGTTTCCACAAACAATTTGAAATGTGGACTCGTCAGACCACAGAACACTTTTCCCTTTGCATCAGTCCACCTTAGAGGAAGCCAGCAGCGTTTCTGGGTGTTGTTGATAAATGGCTTTTGCTTTGCATAGTAGAGTTTTAACTTGCACTTACAGATGTAGCGACAAACTGTAGTTACTGACAGTGAAATATGGGACGCATTTTATGTATTTGTTTAAATTATAAAATGAACTTAAAATGGGACTATTTCTTCCTTGTGGTGAGTAAAGGCTAAGGGTGCTGTCAAAAATCGATTAATAAATTCCATAAAGTGATAAATGAATACATTTAAAAATAAATTAATTAAAAAGAGACATACATTTTAAAACATATATCATTAATTGTTTTTAAACATTTTATGGTAAAATGAAGCCACTTCTTTAGGTCGGAATCGGTGTATGTAAAAAATCTGCCTTTTCAGCAAAACCAGTGCTCATTTTGCTCCATGACATCGTCATAATAACAGCGATACTTTCCAGTGGGACTCAGCAAGCTCCAAACAACCACAACAATGTACACATGGACTGGAAGTGATCATTTTTCTTCAAATTGTCATATTTCCAATGGAGCTGTTGTATTGTGTTGGTGTATTTCCACTGAAAGGTCAAACGTCAAATCTGTGGCCTTAAAGGCGTAAGAACATGTCAGCCAGGAAGCTACCACTCTTTTTTTTGCACACATTTCCAGCCTCTTTGAAGGAGTGGCAAATGATTAAAAGTGAGCAGAACCCAAGTCGTCTGCGTCATCAGCCAAGCTTGGAGGGCATTGAAGACTCACAGCTCTTCTCACTTTATTACATTTAGGACTTTTTTTACTTCCACCATGGGGCCACATTTGAAACGTCTCTTTGTCCTTTGCCTCATCGCTGCCTGTAACAGTAAGTAACTTTGAATATATGTCATTCATTTTGCTTGCCTATAGATGCTTTTATTCTATACCAGGGGTCACCAACGCGGTGCCCGCGGGCACCAGGTAGCCCGTAAGGACCAGATGAGTAGCCCGCTGGCCTGTTCTAAAAATAGCTCAAATAGCAGCACTTACCAGTGAGCTGCCTCTATTTAAATTGTATTTATTTACTAGTGAGCTGGTCTCGCTTTGCCCGACATTTTTAATTCTAAGAGAGACAAAACTCAAATAGAATTTGAAAATCCAAGAAAATATTTTAAAGACTTGGTCTTCACTTGTTTAAATAAATTAATTAATTTTTTTACTTTGCTTCTTATAACTTTCAGAAAGACAATTTTAGAGAAAAAATACAACCTTAAAAATGATTTTAGGATTTTTAAACACATATACCTTTTTACCTTTTAAATTCCTTCCTTTTCTTTCATGACAATTTAAATCAATGTTCAAGTAAATGTATTTTTTTTTATCGTAAAGAATAAAAAAAATAAATTTTAATTTAATTCTTCATTTTAGCTTCTGTTTTTTCGACGAAGAATATTTGTGAAATATTTCTTCAAACTTATTATGATTAAAATTCAAAAAAATTACTCTGGCAAATCTAGAAAATCTGTAGAATCAAATTTAAATCTTATTTCAAAGTCTTTTGAATTTATATTAAAATTTTTGTTCTGGAAAATCTAGAAGAAATAATGATTTGTCTTTGTTAGAAATATAGCTTGGTCCAATTTGTTATATATTTTAACAAAGTGTAGATTGGATTTTAACCTATTTAATCAAAATTGTAAAATTATCTTAATCAGGAAAAATTACTAATGATGTTCCATAAATTCTTTTTTTAAGTTTTTCTCTTGTTTTTTTCGGTTGAATTTTGAATTTTAAAGAGTCGAAATTGAAGATAAACTATGTTTCAAAATTTAATTGTAATTTTTTTTCGTGTTTTCTCCTCTTTTAAACCGTTCAATTAAGTGTAAATATCATTAATTATTAATAATAACATAGAGTTAAAGGTAAATTGAGCAAATTGGCTATTTCTGGCAATTTATTTAAGTGTGTATCAAACTGGTAGCCCTTCGCATTAATCAGTACCCAAGAAGTAGCTCTTGGTTTCAAAAAGGTTGGTGACCCCTATTCTATACAATGTTGTTTTTTCATCCATTCATCATTGATCTTGTTATTGATCAATTTAGTGTCCTATTCATTCATGATGTATTAACTATTTTAAATTTGATTTGTTCCATCTATTATCTAAATGAACAGTAAATTGCTGCAGTATAGAGACATTTTTGGATTACATAAAGTCCTTTTCGGCCATGTTTAATTGTGCTTGTTAACTTTACGAGCACATCCAAAACAATTAAAAACATTACGATGACTATTTTCTAAAAGATAAAAAATAAAATGGTCTTTTTGCTCTTCTATAAATGATTTATATCAGAAATAGGTAGTACAAGCTCACACAGTGTAAATATTTGACAAGTGTGTTGATAACAGGCAATCAAAACTTACCCAATGTCCCATTTATTACACACCCTTTCTTCCCGACAGCACAGAATGTTTGCTTTACTCAGTGCTCTATTTGCTTTGAACCTTAATCAGTTCAAAAGCACATTGTCACCCTTTTCAATGGAATTACCACAGCATCCTTGTATACCATTTCATTTTAATGTTTTAGTTATGTACTTTTGTTGTCAAATGAAGCTGAACATTCCACTCCCCCTCAACAGGGGGCAGTGTGTTGTAAAAGACCGTCCCCCTTGTTAGCGTTGATTGATTGATTGATTGAAACTTTTATTAGTAGATTGCACAGTGCAGTACATATTTCGTACAATTGACCACTAAATGGTAACACCCGAATAAGTTTTTCAACTTGTTTAAGTCGGGGTCCCCTTAAATCAGGGGTGTCCAAACTTTTTCCACTGAGGGCCACACACTGAAAAATCAAAGCAAGCGGGGGCCATTTTGATATTTTTTATTTTAAAAACCAATACAAAATATGTTTAAAAAAATATACATTAAGGCCTCCACTTAGGCTTGATCAAAGGGTTTTGGTCAAATAAATATAAAAAATGTGTCATTATCATGTGTCGTCTTTGGGACGGTATAGCTCGTTTGGTAGAGTGGCTGTGCCAGCAACTTGAGGGTTTCAGGTTCGATCCCCGCTTCTGCCCCATCCTTGGGCACGACACTTTACCCACCTGTTCCCAGTGCCACCCACACTGGTTTAAAAATGTAACTTAGATATTGGGTTTCACAATGTAAAGCGCTTTGAGTCACTAGAGAAAAGTGCTATATAAATATAGTTCACTTCACATTATTCAGTATTATTATTCAAGGTCAATATAAAGTTGTGTGCCCTTTTTGTCAAATAAAATCCTGTTTTCTTAAGGAAAAAACACAAAGTATGCAATATTTTCACCCAATAAAAATTTTAAGTGGAATATTTTGGATGATATAATAATTGGAGCCTTAAACAGGTCAATAACTCATAACAACATTGATTTTAATTTATTATTTTTTTTGAGCATTGACACTCAAAAAAAAGTCCCACTAAAATGATTTGTGATCCAAAAAGGTCCTGCTCAGTAAAGTTTAAAAAAAAAAATCATACTTTTTTTTTTACTTTTAACACAATTGTCTCAAGATCAACTTCAGATCTACCCGTCAATTATAATTTTTATTGTTGTTTATGATTTGTGTTTGTTTGTTTTAGGCCGTTCTTTAAAAAAAAACAAAAAAAAAAAACTTTGTTTTTTAAATGGCAAACACTAAATATGCAACATTTCCCAAAAAACTATCTCAAAGTGGAATATTCAATGTGATGTAAATGGAGCCTTGAATAAGTCAATAATTCATAATAACATTGATTTTAATTAATTATAATTTTTTTAAGAAAGAAACATTATTACTAATTATTATTTAATATTCTATCTGTATTTGCTTTTCTTTCCTTGACATGTTTTTCTGATGTTGAAAGTGCCTTGACTTTTGTGTTTGTTGTTCAATACATTTAAAAAAAAAATTACAAACAAAGTTTTACTTCCTTAGCATTAGCTTACAATCGGGGCTGCGTTCAATAAGACAAACGTTTTGAATTAATAAATAAATGTATGGTTTGAAAATGACAGCTTTATGTAGTAAAGATTAGGTTTTAAGGCTGGATTTTTAACACGTATTTAGCTCAAGCAGGTTTAATTTCGTACCTTTATTGGAACCTCGATTCCACCTTTGAACAGGCCTACTGTGTATGGAAAGAGTGTGCACTTCCATGCTTGACAATCAGGGGTGGCCAAACCTTTTCGACGGATGGCCACAGACAGACAAATCAAAGAATTTTGGTAATGTTTGCCTTCAAAACCAGTATAATACTTCTTTTTTTTTCTCAAAGAACTAGAAAATGCAGTCTTGGTAAACATTTTGTATGAATGCTGAAGAGCCAAAGCCGAACTGAAATGTTAAAAGATAGCATGCTGGCCAGGTAAAGTCACCTAATAAAAAAATAGGCAGTCTAACAGTATTATACTAACATGCTAGCATTAGTGAAATACCAAAATATAGGACACTAAGGTGTAACCTGCTAAATTAGCTAAAAATCTAGCATGCCGAAATGCAAACTGATGCATGCTCCAGGTACCAAAATATATTACTCTGAGGTGTGTACTTGAAAAATGTGTTGAAAATGCTAGCATGCTAACGTTAGCATGCGTCAAGTACCGAAATATGACTGAGGTAGATACCTATGAAATTAGCTTAATAAAGACAGCATAGTAATGTTAGCATGTTAACAGGTGTCATTTGTCAAGTAACAAAATATTTCACGTTGAAGTATGTACCTGCAAAATTAGCACAAAAAAAGCTGGCATGCTAACAGTATTATGCTAACATGCTAGCATTAGTGAAATACCAAAATATATGACACTGAGGTGTAACCTGCTAAATTAGCTAAAAATCTAGCATGCCGAAATGCAAACTGCAGCATGCGCCAGGTACCAAAATATATTACTCCTAAGTGTGTACTTGAAAAATGTGTTGAAAATGCTAGCATGCTAACGTTCGCATGCGTCAAGTACCAAAATATGACTAAGGTAGATACCTATGAAATTAGCTTAAAAAAGTTAGCATACTGTTAACAGGTGTTATTTGTCAAGTAACAAAATATTTGACGTTGAAGTATATACTTGCAAAATTTGGCGGAAAAAAAGCTGGTATGCTAACAGTATTGTGCTAACATGCTAGCATTAGTGAAATACCAAAATATATGACACTGAGGTGTCACCTGCTAAATTAGATAAAAATCTAGCATGCCGAAATGCAAACTGCAGCATGCGCCAGGTACCAAAATATATTACTCCGAGGTGTGTACTCGAAAAATTTGTTGAAAATGCTAGCATGCTAACGTTACCATGCGTCAAGTACCGAAATATGACTGAGGTAGATACCTATGAAATTAGTGTAAAAAACACGGCATACTAATGTTAGCATGTTGACAGGTATCATTTGTCAAGTAACAAATTATTTTGCGTTGAAGTATATACTTGCAAAATTAGCACAAAAAAAGCTGGCATGCTAACAGTATTATGCTAACATGCTAGCATTAGTGAAATACCAAAATATATGACACTGAGCCTGCTAAATTAGCTAAAAATCTAGCATGCCGAAATGCAAACTGCAGTATGCGCCAGGTACCAAAATATATTACTCCGAGGTGTGTACTTGAAAAATGTGTTGAAAATGCTAGCATGCTAACATTAGCATGCATCAAGTACCGAAATATGACTGAGGTATATACCTATGAAATTAGCTTAAAAAAGACAGCATAATAATGTTAACAGGTGTCATTTGTCAAGTAACAAAATATTTGACGTTGAAGTATATACTTGCAAAATTTGGCCAAAAAAAAGCTGGCATGCTAACAGTATTATGCTAACATGCTAGCATTAGTGAAATACCAAAATATATGACACTGAGGTGTAACCTGCTAAATTAGCTAAAATTCTAGCATGCTGAAATGCAAATTGCAGCATGCGCCAGGTACCAAAATATATTACTCCGAAGTGTGTACTTGAAAAATGTGGGGAAAATGCTAGCATGCTAACGTTAGCATGTGTCAAATACCGAAATATGACTGAGGTAGATACCTATGAAATTAGCTTAAAAAAAGACAGCATAATAATGTTAACAGGTGTTATTTGTCAAGTAACACAAAAGTTGACGTTGAAGTATATACCTGCAAAATTAGCAAAAACTTGAATGCTAATTTTAGAATGCTAACAATTGCTCTAAGTCAGGGGTCGGCAACCCGCGGCTCTAGAGCCGCATGCGGCTCTTTAGCGCCGCCCTAGTGGCTCTCTGAAGCTTTTTCAAAAATGTATGAAAAATGGAAAAAGATGAGGGGGGAAAAAATATATTTTTGTTTTAATATGGTTTCTGTATGACAAACATGACACAAACCTCCCTAATTGTTATAAATCACACTGTTTATATTAAACATGCTTCACTGATTCGAGTATTTGGCGAGCGCCGTTTTTTCCTACTAATTTTGGCGGTCCTTGAACTCACCTTGTTTACATGTACAACTTTCTCCGCTTTCTAGGACGTGTTTTATGCCACTTCTTTTTCTGTCTCATTTTGTCCACCACACTTTTAACGTTGTGCATGAATGCACAAAGGTGAGTTTTGTTGATGTTATTGACTTGTGTGGAGTGCTAATCAGACATATTTGGTCACTGCATGACTGCAAGCTAATCGATGCTAACATGCTATTTAGGCTAGCTATATGTACATATTGCATCATTATGCCTCATTTGTAGCTATATTTGAGCTCATTTAGTTTCCTTTAAGTCCTCTTAATTCAATTTATATCTCATGACACACTATCTGTATGTAATATGGCTTTTAATTTGTTGCGGCTCCAGACAGATTTGTTTTTGTATTTTTGGTCCAATATGGCTCTTTCCACATTTTGGGTTGCCGACCCCTGCTCTAAGTACTAAATCATATATTTGCAAATTGATGTCAAACCTACAGAACCTACTACAGTCGCTGCCGCCGACCCAGCAAACACTACAGAACCTTCCTCGGTCAGTCCATCCATTCATCCTTCATCCCCAAATTCAGTGGCTCCACCAAGTAATGCTCCAACAGTTCCTCTGACCACAGAAGTTCCAGGTACTTTGAGCCGTACCGTACACATCCATGCTAGTGTTGTTAGTACTGTAAGTGCATAAATGTTTTTTTGTTTACTCTGAAGGTATTTGCGACTCTCACCCTTGTGGCCCCGGGAGCACCTGTGAGGCTCGTGTCAACGAAACGTTTGTATGCTTGTGCAGGGCTGGGGAATTCTACGATTACTACGGTTGTCAGAGTGGTGAGTATTAATAACTCAAATATAGGACGGACGGTGAAAGCGGGGAAAAAAGACATTTTAGATTGAGGGTCTAGAGCAGAGGTGTCCAAACTTTTCCCACTGAGGGCCGCACACTGAAAAATCACAGCATGCCGTGGCCATTTTGATGGGGTTTTTTTTAATTTTCAAAACCAGTACAATATACAGTTTTTTGTTTTTTTTTCACTTTTTGGGGCTCCCCTCAAGTTTGGTCACGGGGACCCGAAAGGGTCTCAATCATAAAAATGTTTAAAAAATAAGTCATATATTAATTACCCCAAAAATTATTGAACGCTAAAATCTGTCAACAAAAAGTAATTTTTTTAATGTTTTGTATATTTTATGGCAAAAACACAAACGTATGCAATATCCCCCCCAAAAATGTTTTCAAGTGGAACATTGGAAGTGAAGTAATTGGAGCTAATTGGAACATTGATTTTAATTAATTATTATTTTTTGAGCAATGACAGTTTAAAAAAATATTGAGGATCCAAAAGTGCCACACTCATAAAAGTGTAAAAATAAGTCAGATATTTATATGTATATCCATCCCTTTTCTACCGCTTGTCCCTCTCGGTGTCGCGGGGGGTGCTGGAGCCTATCCCAGCTGCATTCTTGTACACCCTGGACAAGTCGCCACCTCATCGCAGGGCCAACACAGATAGACAGACAACATTCACACTCACATTCACACACTAGGGCCCATTTTTAGTGTTGCCAATCAACCTATCCCCAGGTGCATGTCTTTGGACGTGGGAGGTAGCCGGAGTACCCGGAGGGAACCCACACAGTCACGGGGAGAACATGCAAACTCCACACACAAAGACCCGAGCCCAGAGATTGAACTCAGGATATGGACATATATATGTACATGGCAGGTTATGTAAATCGTAAATAAAAACAGAATACAATGATTTGCAAATCTTTTTCAACTCATATTCAATTGAATAGACTGCAAAGACAAGATATTTAATGTTCGAACTGAGAAACTAATTTTTTTGCGCAAATAATCATTAACATAGAATTTAATGGCAGCAACACATTGCAAAAAAGTTGGCACAGGGGCATTTTTACCACTGTGTTACATGGCCTTTCCTTTTAACAACACTCAGTAAACATTTGGTAAACTGAGGAGACCAATTTTTGAAGCTTTTCAGGTGGAATTCTTTCCCATTCTTGCTTGATGTACAGCTTAAGTTGTTCAACAGTCCGGGGGTCTCCGTTGTGGTACTTTAGGCTTGACCGAGTCAACCCCTGGGTCCTGAAGACTTGCGCTGCTCAGCTAACTGGGATCCTGCACTTCATCTTCAACCTGAGTCTGAAGCTAGAACGGATACCAGTGCTATGGAAAACATCCTGCATAGTGCCGGTGCCCAAGAAGCCCATCCCATCGAGCTCAAATGACTTCAGACCTGTTGCCCTGACGTCCCAGGTCATGAAGGTCCTCGAGAGACTTGTGCTGGATCAGCTGAGGCCACTGGTGGCTCCTTCCCTGGATCCTCTACAGTTTGCATATCAGCCCCATGTAGGAGTGGACGATGCTGTTATCTACCTGCTGCATCATGCTCACTCTCACCTGGATGGTGGGAAGGGCACTGTGAGGATCATGTTTTTTGATTTCTCCAGTGCCTTTAACACCATTCAGCCAATTCTGATGAGTGACAAGTTGCTCAGGATGGGTGTCAGTTCATCCATTGTCTCCTGGATCACTGATTACTTGTCTGACAGGCCCCAGTTTGTGCGACTGGGGAGCTCCGTGTCGGATACTGTGGTCAGTGGTGTAGGTGCTCCACAGGGGACCGTCCTGTCTCCTTTCCTGTTCACCCTGTACACCTCAGACTTCCAGTATAGTTCCAGGTCCTGCCACCTGCAGAAATACTCTGACGACTCTGCTGTGGTCGTGTGTATCGGAGAGGGACGGGAATTGGAGTACAGGACACTGATCGCTGACTTTGTGGAGTGGTCTCAGGCGAACCATCTGGTCCTTAATGTGGACAAGACCAAGGAGCTGGTCATCGACTTCAGGAAGAGAGTGACCCCGGTGGAGCCCATCAAGATCCAGGGCCGGGAGGTGGCAGTGGTGGAGCAGTACAAGTACCTGGGAGTCCACTTGAACAGCAGACTGGACTGGAAGGACAACTGCAAAGCTGTTTACAAGAAGGGCATGAGCAGACTCTTTTTCCTGAGGAAGCTTAGGTCATTCAATGTGTGCAGCAAGCTGTTGGAGATCGTTTATCAGTCTGTTGTGGCCAGTACACTGTACTTTGCAGTGGTTTGTTGGGGGAGCAGCACCAGCAAAAGGGACTCAAACCGGATTGATAATCTGATCCGGAAAGCCGGCCAAACTATTGGCACGCAATTGGAGGCGTTTGTGTCAGTGAGGGACAGGAGGTCACTGGACAAACTGCTGGCCATCATGGACAATCCCTCCCACCCACTCCACCTGACAATTAAGGGACAGCGGAGTTCATACTCCAACAGGCTCCTTCAACTTCCTTCCCGCACTGTGCGATTCAAGAACTCCTTCATTCCACACTCCATCCAGCTGTATAATCACTCGCCATACAGCAATAGATGACATCTGCCTATTACCTGACACCTGACATGTTAGCTACTTCTCTTTGTTTATAATGTCTATTTTCTATTTCCTGCTGGACCTACTCTCCATTTTATGCTGCTGCTGTCATATAGACTGTATATACTGTAATATTGTACATGGTCATTGGTTTATATTGTATATATGTTATAGACATAATATAATATATCTGTATATAAATTACTCTGTACACATATTATGTATATATTCGTATATATGTTAGATTTTTTATAGCTATATTAGTCTATTTATACCTGCATTGTCCTTTCCATCATTGTAACTGAGCTACTGTGTTGAACAATTTCCCTTGTGGATCATTAAAGTTTGTCTAATGTCTAATGTCTAATATTGCACCACACCATTTCATGGAATCTACTTTTATACCCAATCATGGCACCCACTAGTTCCCAATTTGCCTGTTCACCTGTGGGATGTTCCAAATAAGTGTTTGATTCCTCAACTTTATCGGTATTTATTGCCACCTTTCCCAACTTCTTTGTCACGTGTTGCTGGCATCAAATTCTAAAGTTAATGATTATTTGCAAAAAAAAAAAAAAACGTTTATCAGTTTGAACATCATCATTTTTTAATTTTCCTGAGGGAACTTTCCTGAAGGAATCAATAAAGTACTGTCTATCTATCAAATATGTTGTATTTGTAGCATATTCAACTAAATATGGGTTGAAAATGATTTGCAAATCATTGTATTCCGTTTATATTTACATCTAACACAATTTCCCAACTCATATGGAAACAAGGTTTGTACTCTATTCTTTTTTTTAATGTAATCTTATATCTGTCTGTGGAAGTACTTCCCCGGAGTTCCACTGTCAGACACAGCCAAGCGTGTAGGTTTTAACAAGGTTTTAATCATCAGATTGTTTTCACAAAGTTCTCTCTCAAGCAGGACGCGACTTTTCAGCCACGTTCGTATCCTCTCTCCCCCTCCTGCTCCCGGCCGCTTACTGTTAAAGACAACAGATGATTAGATTAACACGTACCACCTGTGAAATCTAATCAACTGCTAGCTGTGTCTCGCCGTCAGCACCATACTTGCCAACCGCCCCTGCCCGATGGTGCTCGTCCTCAGCACCATTGCCAGCGTCGGTGACTTTTCCTCTTGCAGGCAGCGCTGACTACACCTCTCTCACACTGTTGACCGCATGATTTTTAGGTGTTTTTTGGCTTTTTCAATAACAGATCTTGAAAAAGAGATGTGGTCTTATAGTCCCTGTTGTCTTATATTTTAGACAAAACTGTAATATTGTGAAACAATTATTTTGGGCCTTCCACTGCTTGCAGGCAGAGAGTGCTAAAAAAAATTAATTAATATTCAAATTGCAATCCTTATTTATTCCAATTATAAATATCCATTCATAATTTTCAAAATTGAGCCAAAAAAATACTTTTTTATTTTCAAGAACCAATTTTTAAAAAGACGTTTTTTTAGGCCATTTCCAGGCTTACTCGCTAAATGTATACGTCACATGTCAGCAGCCAAGAGGAGCTTTCGTAACCTGTAAACTATTCTCTAAATTTTTTACGGTCATTTTTCTAATATAGTTTATCATAAGAATCGTGTTGACTCGAGATTCGACTCGGAATCATCTCCTTGAGATGGGAATCCTACAACTACTCACGATTTGATTCCGATTATTGGGATGGCGATTCGATTCAAAATGGATCCACGATAGAACACGATTCTCAATTCAAACCGATTCAGGCAATGTATTATTTGGTATTAAACTTACAATAAAACCTTTTTTAAAAAGGTTACAGGTTGCAAAACGTCCTTTTGGTTGCTGACATATAATGTATACATGCAGCAAGTAAGCGAGGAAATGGCTGAAAAACGTTGATTTAAAAATGGATTCTTAAAATAAAATATAAGTGTTCATATTTTATTTTTTTTTAATAGTAAATTAAATCGATTTTTGAAAATTAGGAATTGATTTGAAACCCTAATAGCTCCATCTGCTGGTTGGCAAGTTTTAAATCTCAAGACCCCAAATATAAGATGACTTGTCTTTGTTCTGATAACAAAATACTAAGATATGTCTTACATTCGGATCAGTACAATATTTCCTTATGACCGATAATCCAATGTTTTTGTCAATTTGTTTTATTTCAGCTCAAGTTTTCCCTGGGCAACTGCAGGTGCCCACAATAACATATGTTGAGGAAATGGCAACCAAAACATCAGACGCATTTGCCCACGCCTCAAGGCAAATTACTGAACAGGTTTGTTTGTTTTTTGTACTGTGGAACCACCAATATTCAACACAGTTGTTTGGATTTTAAACATTTACAGTCATGAAGGTAAATGACATATGAGACGCCTCCTATGGGTGTCGGTCAAGATGCACTGGAAGACATGCTAGCGTGTAATAAATACATTTTTTTAAGTGTTACAGTCATTACACAAATGGTCAATGACACATTTTGTGTTTTTACAGCCAATCTGACTCAAATTTGACACACATGCACTTGACAGTCCCTTAAAGGCCTACTGAAATGAATTTTTTTTATTTAAACGGGGATAGCAGATCTATTCTATGTGTCATACTTGATCATTTCGCGATATTGCCATATTTTTGCTGAAAGGATTTAGTATAGAACAACGACGATAAAGATTGCAACTTTTGGTATCTGATAAAAAAAAGGCTTGCCCCTACCGGAAGTAGCGTGACGTAGTCAGTTGAACATATACGCAAAGTTCCCTATTGTTTACAATGATGGCCGCATGAAGTGAGAGAGATTCGGACCGAGAAAGCGACAATTTCCCCATTAATTTGAGCGAGGATGAAAGATTTGTGGATGAGTAAAGTGCAAGTGAAGGACTAGTGGGGAGTTGAAGCTATTTAGATAGGGAAGATGCTGTGAGAGCCGGGGGTGACCTGATATTCAGCTGGGAATGACTACAACAGTAAATAAACACAAGACATATATATACTCTATTAGCCACAACACAACCAGGCTTATATTTAATATGCCACAAATTAATCCTGCATAAAAACACCTGCGTGTTTGTTACGCTAGCTCCTAGCTCCTCTGCTAGCTCCTAGCTCCATAGAACACGCCAATACAATTCAGACACCTGATCAACACACACAATCACTCAGCCCAAAAGACCGTTCACCTAACCCAAGGTTCATAAAGCTTATATATTTTAAAAAAGTTACGTACATACGCAAAAAAAAGTTGCGCACATACGGTCAAGCGATCAAATGTTTAGAAGCCAAAGCTGCATACTCACAGTAGCACGCCTGCGTCTTTGTCATCCAAATCAAAGTAATCCTGGTAAGAGTCTGTGTTGTCCCAGTTCTCTACAGGCGTCTGTGTATCGAAGTCAAAAGTCCTCCTGGTTAGAGTCTCTGTTATCCGAGTTCTTCCATCTTGACTGCATCTTTCGGGAATGTAAACAAAGAAGCGCCGGCTGTGTACTGTTGTTGCTGACTACGTTCGAAAAATACGTCCATTTCGCACCGACAACTTTCTTCTTTGCTTGCTCAGCTTCCTTCTCCATAATGCAATGAACATGATTGCAACAGATTCACGAACACAGATGTCCAGAATACTGTGGAATTATGAAATTAAAACAGAGCTTTTTCGTATTGGCTTCAATGTGGAAGGCATACCCGTGTTCGCCGGGCTAGGTCACGCGCATACGTCATCCTCAGAGGCGTTTCGAACCGAAGTTTAGCGGCAAATTTAAAATGTCACTTTATAAGTTAACCCGGCCGTATTGGCATGTGTTATAATGTTAAGATTTCATCATTGATATATAAACTATCAGACTGCGTGGTCGGTAGTAGTGGGTTTCAGTAGGCCTTTAAAGGTGTGTGCCAAATTTGGTGGTGATTCAACTCAACCCCTGTAGGGGGTTTTGTAGAGCTGTGTGAGAAAATTCAAGTCAACCTGACAGGGTTTGATTACAGCACCACCACATAGTGTATTGGTTTGTTTACATTTTGAACAAGGTCAGAAATAATACTGTACATCATATAAACAGTGGCGTCATACATTTGAGTGTGTGAGATGAAGTCATAGTTAACCTAAAGTATATATTCTCTCTCCACAACACAGCTATGGCGTTCATTCAGAGCCATTAAGGGCCACATTACCAGTGAGGTGCTGGAACTCAAGTAAGTTGCCAAACACTTTCACCATATAATTAATTCTAAAGTCACACACTTATTATTGTTTCATGAAAACTACAGCATCTAATATCATTTATCCTTAATTTCCCATTAATTATTTTTGATGAAAACCACAGTATGATCTTTAAGTTACGATATCCTGAATGCATTAATTTATCATTGAGCAATAAAGACCACTGTATTTGATATCATTTAGCCTGAATGGGTTCATTTATTGGTTAATAAAAACCACAGTACAGTATATGACATAATTTATCCAAATGTATTAATTTATTATTGTTTATTGAAAACCACTTCATCGAATATAATTTGTCTCAAATTCAGTTAATATTGTTTAATGAAAACCACAGTATCTGATATAATGTCCTGGATTACTTAATGTATTATTATATGATAAGAATTACAGTATCTGATACCATTTATCCTGAATTTATTTATGTATGATTTTTTTGGGATGAAAACAACAGCACCCGTTGTCATTTATCCTAAGTTCATTCATGTATCAATTTTTAATGAAAACAATAATCTCTGTTATCATGTATCCTGAATGCATTCATTTATTAATTAAAAAAAAACACAGTATCTGATATAATTTACAGTTTTTTCCATTTATTGTTTAATGAAAACCATTAACAGTATCTTATCTTTTCCGATTTCCGGAACGTATTTCCGATTAATGTATTATGTTTAATAAAAACACCACATCAGATATATTTTACCTGGAATAATTTATTATCATTTAATGGGAATTACAGTATCTGTGATCATTTACCCTGAACTCTTTCATGTATCCAATTTAAATGAAAACAACTTTTATCCTGAATTTCTTCATGTACTGCATACAATTTGAATGAAAACCCTATTCTCTGATATCATGTATCTTGGATTCATTCATGTATTATTGTGTGATGAAAACAACAGTTACCTTCCGTAATTTATCTTGGATTTTTTCGTTTATTGTAATTTAACAAGAACCACAGTACCTGATATCATTAATCCTGAATTCATCATATAAGGTAATAACAAGGTGTTATCTATTATCTGGCAATATTATCTTCATTTATTTGTTAAACAATGGTTTTGACAGTTTTTACTCCTGTATTTTTCATTATTTTCACTATACAAATCAAGTAATGTTTATCATATATCCTACAACAGTGTGTTTTTTGTGTATACAATGATTCTATCAATTTTTACTCCTTTACTAGTTACTTATTCGTTATTGACTAAAACTTTACTATAAAGCATATTTATATTTTGTCCTGGTCAAGTATGTTCAAAATAAACAAAACATTATTGTTATTGTTATCATTATGTCATTATGTCTGCACAGGCGCTTGGAAAACAAGCGATCAGATTTAAGCGGCGTCAACGCGACTGTAGAGCTCTTTTTCATCGTGAATTTTCCTATCACGACACAGACGTTTGATGACGTCATGGCGAATGCTTCCAAATGCGTCGACTGCATTCTGGCCAATTCCACCTTTTCTAGTACGTAAACCCCCCCCCCAAGTCGTCATCTTATGTCCGTGTCAATACGGTCATTTCTTTTCTCGTCGTTTGCAGAGACCGACCTGTGTCTTAAGAAACCCTGCGAGGAGGAAACATCGTTGTGTGTGGCTGAAAAGGCTTCTTGAAGTGCACCTGTGCGGAGGGTTACATTAACACCGACTTCAGCGAGAGATGTGTGTCGGTAAGTGCACCTGATTGGCTGACAACAAGGTAGTGCATCTTTTCAAATCTCATTTACATCTGCTCTACATCTGCAGGCTTGTCCGAGTGGCCAGAAACCAAAACGGAACTCGACATTGTATGGAGTAAGTAGCTTCATTGTCTGAAATAATACTATTATTAACGATAATAACAATGCATGTATATTTTTTCTATCAGTTGTCCATACGGTCAGTCTGGTTTTAACTGCAATGAAAGTGAGTGAAACAGTCGCTACATGTGTTGTCTAGCGTGACAGTAAGCCGCACTGTGTGCTATAACGTCCTATTTCCTGCTCGTTAGCATGGCAGCTGGCGTTGGTGGTTGTCGGCTCCGTGTTCGGAGGGCTGTTGCTCATCTCGACCATCGTTCTGATCGTCATGTCTTGCAAGTGAGTTTGTATCGGCCAAGGTAACCCAGTTAGCCCCCTGTTGGCCTAAATATAACAAGCAGACGGCGAGCTTTCTCCCTGCCACTCACAACGAGGACTTATTTTTCAAGATTCTGTGCAAAATTGAGTTCCAGTTACCATACTGACACGAGCACACAACTACTAGGTATTTTACCACAACAAAAGCCATCTTATATTTTTATAAAAGGATTCGCACATGCAAATCAACAGAAGATTCCTAAAGACTTATACCTAAGCAAGCTTTTCTTCCCATCACTCACATTTTTTTTGTTCATGATTCTGTGCAAGAATTGATTCTCAGTTCTGACCTGAATACAAGACTAATAGGTATTTGTCCCCTAAAAAGTAATCTTACATTTAGAATATCAGGATTCATATTACAAGACTACTAGGTATTTTCCATAAAAAAGTATTCTTATATGTGTAATATAGGGATTTATATGACAATACTAGCAGGTATTTTCCACAAAAAATGTGTCTTATATTCGTGATATAGGGATTTATAATACAAGACTACGAGGTATTTCCCCCAAAAAACGTTGTCTTGTATTTGTAATATAGGGACTCATAGTACTAGACGACTAGATATTTCCCCCCAATGTCAAGACTTGGACTTTGGGGTTTGTTTTCCCGGAAAGCAATGGAAAGTTGGCGCGGGCATGTGAGTACATATTTTATTTAACACTATCAAAAAAGAACAAACGAAAGGCGCGCACAATGGCGGAGAACAAACTTGACTATTGATACAAAACTTGCACAAGGGCAGAAACTATAAACAATAAACAAAAACTTACTTGGCATGGAACGGTGAAACAAACAGCATGAACTGAGCATGGAATCGTAAACATGGCATGAAGCAGAGTGATGATATGGTCCGCCAGGCCGACTGCCTGGCAACTGAAGCTTAAATAATCGTGACATGATTACAACAGGTGCGTGTGTCCAAATGAGTCCGGTGCGTGAGTCCAAAAACAGGTGAAACTAATAAGTAGTCATGGAAACAAAACAAGCAAGAGTGCACAAACAGGAACTAAAAAGAGTCCAAAAAATAAACAGCTCATGGCCCAAACAAAAACATGATCAACAGACATGACACCCAAAAGTTGTCTAATATTTGTATTATAGGGATTCATGATACTAGACTACCAGGTTTTCCCCTTAAAGCAATCAAGTATCAAATTTATGAAAACAGTTTCTGATAACTTTTATCCTGAATGTCTTTATGTACTGAAAACAATTTGAAATGAACTCCCTAGTTTCTGATATCATTTATCTTGGATTCATTCATGTATTATTGTGTAATGGAAAAAACCCTACATGCTGTTATTTATCCTGAATTTGTTTTGTTTATTGTTATCTAATGAAAACTACAGTACCTGATATCAATAATAATCATAATAAAGGTATTTTACCAGGTATTTTTCCCTTACAAAAATATGTCTTATATTTGCAATATAGGGCTATAATATAAGGATTCATAATACAAGACTACTAGGTATTTTCCCCTAAAAAATATTCTTATATTTGTAATTTAGGGATTCATACTACAAGACTACTAGTTATTTCCCCCCCCCCCCCCCCCCCCCCCCCCCCCCCCCCCCCCCCCCCCCCACAAAGTTGCCTTATATTTGTAATATAGACATTCATAATACTAGACTACTGGGTATTTTTCCCATAAAAAAGTCTTCCAATTTTTGTGATGTAGGGATTCATAAAATAAGATTAGTAAGTATTTTACTAGGTATTGTCCCCCAAAAAATGGTCTTATATTCGTAATATAGAGATATAATATAAGGATTTATAATACAAGATTACTACGTATTTTCCCTTAAAAAAAAGTGGTCTTATATTCGTGAAATTGGGTATCATAATACAAGACTACTAGGTATTTTCTCCCCCAAAAAGTTGTCTTATATTTGTAATATATAAATTTATAATACGAGACTGCAGGTATTTTTCCCCTAAAAAGTTGTCTTACATTCATATGTAAGGATTCATAATACTAGACTTCTAGTTATTTTTTCCCCAAAAAATGTCTTATATAAGGATTCGTACGCGCGAACCAAAAGGTGACGCCTAGCGACTTGTCTCCAAGCAAGCTTTTCTTCCGGTCACTCACACTCACCAGTGACCCGGGGAGGTTTTTCTTCATGATTATGTGCAATAATTGATTCTCAGTTACCATACTGACCCAAACATAGGACAGTATGTTTCCCCTATTGAAAAGTTTAAAAAAAACATGTGGTCTTATGTTCAGGCTCTAGAGATTTATGCATGTAAACCAGCAGATGGCATGAAACGACCCCGATAGCAATTAACAGAGGATGAGTTGCGATGTTAATTTTAAAATGATGGCGATCCATAAATCATAAAGGCAAAAAGAATGTAACCGCTCTAAAGAAAATACAAAAAAAGTTTGATATATAAAAGCTGCTCACCTTTTGGAGACGCTGCAAACTACAATGGAATTAATAGACATTGTTGCAATATTTTGACTGTAATTCTTTGTCCTGATAGATCCACGAAGAAGACGTCCAAGAAACAGAAGAGTCGAACGCGGAGGAGAATCACGAATTGGGCAACTCCTATCATGATAAGCACCCGCTGGGTTGACAGCCTCCCAGCCAACAGGCAGCCCCCGCCAGTAAAGACAGAACCAGCAGACCACGGCCTGAAACCTTTCCCAAGGCGGTGGCGTGCCAGGATCCCGCGGGCCACGGCCTCCACCGCCTGGGACAGCGGGACCAACCTGGATATGACGCAGAACAATGGCCGTCACATGGCCGGGGGGAAGAGTTCGGTGAGTAAAGTAGTCAAAGATAAAGGTAAAAAAAAAAAGTAAGCAACCCACCAGGTACGCTTTGGGGCACTTTAATACAACTTTTTTTAGGAGATATGATGTAAAGTAAATCATCTGTTCAGGCTGTAAGTCTACGTGGTTGCCCTTTTTTCATTTATTACTTACCAAAATATGCTGGGTCTCTTAAGAATGAACGAAAAATATTTTCTCACAGTAAATATCTTAAGGTTTTACTCGGTAAAACTAAACTAAAAGTTGTAGAAAGCAATTTTTCAAACAATTTAAAAATATATATATGTATCACAAAAATATTTTTAACCGAAATATTTTTCTATTAGAATTTTACTCTTTTGACTGTTTTTTGTGACATATCTTGCCTTTGCGCTGTATTATGAGTAATAGATAGCGTGAATAAAAAAGATTAGAAAATATAAAGAAATTAAACAAACATTTGATTTGCATGATTTCGCTGCTATATTTGGTCCTTAATTTTTTGTTAAAGACAATATTTTTTTAATTCTATAGTTCCTTAAAAGAAAATACTGTATTTGATGTTGTTCATGTTAATTTAAAATAGTTATTTATTTACTTTATTTATCTAAATATGTTTCACTTCTATTATTTGTTTTTTATTTTAAAAAAAAAGTAGCAGTAGTTAACTTTAATATAGATAACTAGGGCTGTCAAACGATAAAACTGTTTAATCGCGATAATCGCAGATAGATATAATTTTCATCATTAATAAGTGTACCCTAGACAGTATTTATCTAATTATGTTTCACTACTATTATTGTTTTTTATTTAAAAAGTAGTAGTAGCAGTAGTTAAATTTAATATAAATAACTAGGGCTGTCAAACAGTTAAAAATATTTAACCACAATTAATCGCAAATAGATATAATTTTTCATCATTAATAAGTGTACCCTAGACAGATTATTTTCGGGGGGGGGGGGGGGGGGGCTTCATATCGCTGCATGACAATTTATGTACTGTATATAATATATATATATATATATATATATATATATATATATATATATACCCACACATATATATTTGTGTGGGTGTGTAAATATATGGCTATGGTTCTTTACAAAAATTAGCTCAATAAAAATATGTAATTTTTAAAAGTTATTTATTTACAGTATTTATTGAATTATATTTTACCGACATTTATTGTGCCATGGACTAAAAATTAAATTACCAAAAATGTGCACCCTTTTTCAAAATATGCAAGTATTTATTTATATTCTTTTACTTTTTATGTTATTTTTGACATATATTTTATTGGGCTCCACTATAAATAGTGGCTAATGTAATCAAAAAATATATATTTCATGATTCAACTGCTTTCCATGATAGTAAATATTGGAATTTTAAAAAGCGATATTAATTATTTCATTGATTCTTTAGGTAGAGTTTGTTTATTAAACATCTTTTTTTTTTATTCTTATTGTAAACAAATCCAAATATGGCATTTTTGTCATCTAAACAAGTGGGGAAAATCCTTACAGTTTTTGGTGAAAAGTATCAGTGTGTTGCGACAGAGGCGAGGAAAAACTCAACAAAAATGTACTGAAACTGTGCTGAAATAATTATTGACGCAAAACAAACACGATCCTTTTATTGCAGTGGCTCAATGACCACTCAGACAACACGAGCGGCAGCCCCTACCAGCATCCTCGCAACCAGACCAGCTCGTACGACCAGACTCGAGCCGCAAGCAACTCCTATGCAGATTCGCGACCTTTGAGCAACCCGTACACTCAGGATCGGCCTCAGCTGAATCCGTACGCTCGGAACCAAGGCCAGAGCAATGGCAACTACTCGCACGATGACGGGAGACCCTTCAACTACTGAGGCTTTGACGCACAACCACAGCTCAGGGATTGTGCAATTGCTTTTAAATAAATGTCAGGGTGCTGAACACATCACCAGGGGGAACGCCAGTGTGGTTTGTTCTATGGAAACATATTTAACTTTTATTTGTATAATGTGTTTGTAGATTTTTTTAATTCAGTGCCTTTGTAACAGATTTAGATTTATATAGCGCTTTATGAATATTATACCCACTCGTAAGTAAAATGTTCAAATGTTTCTTCTTAATGTTCTGTCATCATCTGTAATTCTGGGTTAGATATTTCAAGCTAGTTAGGTTTTGTGTCATGTGAGAGAATATTTTGTCCACTGGGAGCTTTTTGAACGTCATCCGCACTCATTTTAATATTATGTATGTTCTTGTCTATTTTTTCAGCATCACTTATCATATCCGAGATATTTCCGGGTTTTGTACAAATGATTAAAGTTTTACATGTTTTATTGCTGCTCAGGTTCAAATTGAACTATTAAACTTTCTTATCACTAGCCTTTTGCGGCTTTTCAACAGCACTGCTTTATCAGACCACTTTAGGGCGCTGACGTGCCACAGTAACAACAATTTACAATGCTTCGTCTTTGCTGGTTGTCATATAAATCCAACATTTTGTATTAAAAAGAGCCTCAAAGACACATAAATACAAATAAAACAACAACAACTGCAGTGTTGAATCAACCCCCACAGAGTGGATTTTAACACTTTGCAGGGGGTTTATATAGCTTCACACTCTGCAGAGTTAAATTAATATTTTCAAAATAGTTCATTATTTAAAGTACCACTGATAGTCACACAGACACACTAGGTGTGGTGAAATTACCCTCTGCATTTGACCCATCCCCTTGTTCCACTCCCTGGGAGGTGAGGGCTGCGCTCGGGAGTCATCTTGGTGATTTAACCCCCAATTCCAACGCTTGATGCTGAGTGCCAAGCAGGGAGGTAATGGGTCCCATTTTTATAGTCTTTGGTATGACTCGGTTTGAACTCACGACCTACCAATCTCAGGGCAGACACTCTAACCACAAGGCCACTGAGCTCTAACACCATGTTAGAGTTCCTTTAACTCACCAAACTGGGTTAAAGGAACACTCAGTGAGTTAAACTATGCAAGTCAATGTTCATCAAAATCGGATTAACGCTCTGGGATATGCATCATTTATCGCAGTTAAGTAGCGGCAGGACAAATAAAAGCTTTAGCTGTGGTAAGAGAGTATTTATAAGTTATTCAACTATCACTCCATGCTTGATGGAAGACCTCAAGTTTAGTCGCACGCCATTTGCGTTCCAGCTTTCTACATGATAGTTCAAGAGCTCTGGTTTCTTCTGTAAACCAGGGGGTACACCTTCTAGGGGCCTTTTTAAGCTTTAGCAGTGCTATTCTATCAATGGCGTTGCCATCATTTGGGAATGGTACCAGCAAGAGTCGTAGTTGTGGCAGCATTAATATTAAATGGTAAATGGGTTATACTTGTATAGCACTTTTCTACCTTCAAGGTACTCAAAGCGCTTTGACACTATTTCCACATTCACCCATTCACACACACATTCACACACTGATGGAGGGAGCTGCCATGCAAGGCCACGACCCATCAGGAGCAAGGGTGAAGTGCCTTGCTCAAGGACACAACAGACGTGACGAGGCTGGTAGAAGGTGGGGATTGAACCAGGAACCCTCAGGTTGCTGGCACGGCCACTCTTCCAACTGTGCCATGCCGAATTGCGGCCGCTAAGGCATTGGTTATTAGTAGCTTGTTGGGAATGAGTCAGAACTTCCAATTTTATAAGGTAGTGATCGGACATTACTTTAGTGTACGGGAGTACCATAACTTTGGGGGTGCTGACACTAGGTCTATCGCATTACCGTTGCAATGTGTGGGTTCATTGCGATGCGTGGGTTCATGCATCGCACACGGAGGGTCTGACGGGGTATTCAAATGGATATCAAAATTCCCACATTATAATTATATTATCTGCGTGTATCACTAGATCAGTGACAAACTCTGAAAATACACTGAAAAAGTCAGAATAGGGGCCAGGGGGACGGTAGATAACAGCCAGGTAGAGAGGTAGCGGTGTGACACACCTCATAGTAAGCACCTCATTTATATTTATTACTTAGGTTAGGGCTAAGGTAAGGCTTTCATTGGATTATTAGTGCGACCCCTACACCCCTTTTAAGGGGACGGGAAATATGTGCACTTGTATAGTTAGGAGGAGATGCCTCGTTAGAGTAAAAAAAATCATCTGGTTTTAGCCAAGTCTCACTGAGATCAATGGTGTTAAGATTATTGTCTCTAATGACCTCATTAACTAATAGTGCTTTGGGAGACAATGATCTGATGTTTAAAAAGCCCATATTATAGGTAGTGGGCTGTTATGAGGAATTTTTGTTATTAGTATCCGAAGTACTGGTAATAACAACGTTGCGTCTATTTCGCGTGGTGCGCTTTAAATCATTTCAATCACATCTAGGAATTGGGTGGGGATCTGGAGATTATTTGTTTGGTACTGCGATAGATAGACCGCTTCATAATTTGCCACCTCAGTAGAATGCATGTCTACCTCTGGCACAGTCAATACTGAAAAACATTATGTGAGTTGTGTATTATTCTACGAGAAATGCTTCGTGTGCAGGAATTTCCCAGCCTAGCGCTGGTTAGTTCTAGTTTAACTAACTCCTCACCCAGGCTGACAGGCACTGTAATAGAAATAGAATAGAATAGAATAGAAAGTTGCCTGTGTCTGAGCTTTCTCTATTGTACAAATGTTTGTAGTTAGTCATGTGTGACTCAACCAATAGTCTATGTTTCTACAAAACCCAAAAACCAGTTAAATTGGCACGTTGTGTAATTCATAAATAAAAACAGAATACAATGATTTGCAAAACCTTTTCAACTTATATTTAATTGAATACACTGCAAATAGTCATTAACTTAGAATTTAATGATTGCAAAAAAGTTGGCACAGGGGCATTTTTACCACGGTGTTACATGGCCTTTCCTTTTAACAACACTCAGTAAACGTTTGGGAACTGAGGAGACCAATTTTTGAAGCTTTTCAGGTGGAATTCTTTCCCATTCTTGCTTGATGTACAGCTTAAGTTGTTCAACAGTCCGGGGGTCTCTGTTGTGGTATTTTACGCTTCATAATGCGCCACACATTTTCAAAGGGAGACAGGTCTGGACTACAGGCAGGCCAGTCTAGTACCCGCACTCTTTTATTATAAAGCCACGTTGATGTAACACGTGGCTTGGCATTGTCTTGCTGAAATAAGCAGGGGCGTCCATGATAACGCTGCTTGGATGGCAACATATGTTGCTCCAAAACCTGTATGTACCTTTCAGCATTAATGGTTTAATGGTGCCTTCACAGATGTGTAAGTTACCCGTGCCTTGGGCACTAATACACCCCTATACTATCACAGATGCTGGCTTTTGAACTTTGTGCCTAGAACAATGCGGATGGTTCTTTTCCTCTTTGATCCGGAGGACACGACGTCCACAGTTTCCAAAAACAATTTGAAATGTGGACTCGTCAGACCACAGAACACTTTTCCACTTTGCATCAGTCCATCTTAGATGAGCTCGGGCCCAGCGAAGCCAGCTGCATTTCTGGGTGTTGTTGATAAATGGCTTTCGCTTTGCATGGTAGAGTTTTAACTCGCACTTACAGATGTAGCGACAAACTGTAGTTACTGACAATGGTTTTCTGAAGTGTTCCTGAGCCCATGTGGGGATATCCTTTACACACTGATGTCGGTTTTTGAAGCAGTACCTGAGGGATCCAAGCTTACGTGCAGTTATTTCTCCAGATTCTCTGAACCTTTTGATGATAGTACAGACCTTAGATGGGGAAATCCCTAAATTCCTTGCAATAGCTCGTTAAAAAATGTTGTTCTTAAACTCTTCGACAATTTGCTCACGCATTTGTTCACAAAGTGGTGACCCTCGCCCCATCCTTGTTCGTGAATGACTGAGCATTTCATGGAAGCTGCTTTTATACCCAATCATGGCACCCACCTGTTCCCAATTAGCATGTTCACATGTGGAATGTTCCAAATAAGTGTTTGATGAGCATTCCTCGACTTGCTCAGTCTTTTTTGCCACTTGTGCCAGCTTTTTGGAAACACGTTGCAGGCATCAAATTCCAAATGAGCTAATATTTGCAAAAAATAACAAAGTTTTCCAGTTTGAACGTTAAGTATCTTGTCTTTGTAGTCTATTCAATTGAATATAGGTTGAAAAGGATTTGCAAATCATTGTATTCTGTTTTTATTTACGATTTACACAACGTGCCAACTTCACTGGTTTTGGGGTTTGTAGATAGAGTATAGCATCCATTACAGGTACTTCTGGACTTCTGTTTTTGTCTCGTGTTGAATAATAACTAAAATTCCAAGGTGCAGGAGCAACACTAACATGAAAAAAATGGAAGAAGACTAAGCAATATACCTTTGTGCTTTGGAGTGTTAGGCTGTAAAATACACACGGAAGGTGTGATAAATCTCAATAATTTGGTTATGAATGGATTTTATGGGACTAACATGAGGTATCTTGAGATTGACGGGAATGTTATTGTTTTAACATAACAAATGCATAACCAAACCGTCTTTTTCATAATTTAAGAGTAGCGTAATTCCTAAAATTGTGTCTGCAAAGAGCCTTACTAAGATAATCAGGCTGTGTTTTGTAGTATTTATGCAAAAATGTATTAGTATGCTGGTGAAGAAATGCAGTGCGTGTGTTCCTAATGTTTTGTCCCTCTCATGTAGCCAAATAAGGTGCACTTGCAAACACAATAGCAAACATAAGTTGCTCAATTTGACCATGATTTTCAAAACAAACAGAGTCTGGGTGTTGAGCACAAAGCAAAAAAAAAACAGGTCCTTTTTTTTTCTTGCTGATGCAGACAACATGCCGACAGGTAAAAGTTCATCCTGGATGAAGTTTATGTAAACGAGCAAGCCATAAAAAGCTGTGTTACTCCAAGAGGACATTATTGGTTTGCTGCTGCTGGCTGTGGTCCACGGTGCATTCATCTCCATCCTAGAGAGCATCGCCATCGTTCTTGTTTTTGGACTTTTAGTATGGTTTACGTTTAAAAAGTGAAGCTTGAGAGCACTCCGAGAAAAGGTTGAGGATTCAATCAGTGATGGACCTTCCAGGTCTTCTTCGGCTTCTGTCGCTTCTTCTGCTGCTGTTTCATGGAGGTCACACTGAAACTCAGGGTAATGATATACATTTGGAAGAGTCCGTGTAAAATAAATACAATAACATAGATTCAAGAAATAATGTAATCTTCACAGTAAAATCTATTTATCATTTGGATCTTTAATAAACATTGATACTGGGAAAAAAAAAGCCAAGAAATACAATTTTAATAATTTTTTCAAATTCTAAGCACATAAAATTAGTTTGTGTAATATGTCTTTACATTTAAAAAATAATAAAAAAAAGTATGTCAAAAAAGGTTTTACTTGGACTCTTTTTTTTATTTGTCTTAAAAATGTTTTTTTTTTTTTTAAATATACTATATTTAAAAAAATCAAACACATTTTCTAAAGAATAAAAAAATATGTATTTTTAACATTATGTTGTTGTTTTTTTCAAATGTATTTTTAAATGTCGTTTATTTATATCTTAAAATGTTCCATAAGTATAACATGTTTTATTAAGCTATTTAAAGATATCTGCTGAATAAATAAATATTTATTCATAAATTTTTTCTATATAAAAATAACCCTTTTGTAGTAGCAGTAAGAAATCAAATATATTAAAAAAATAATAATAATTCAAAGCACAAATATGTGTATATTTAATAATTATTAAAATTTTGTAACTAATAGAAGTGCTTTTCTTACACTGTTATATATATATATATATATATATATATATATATATATATATATATATATATATATATATATATATATATATATATATATACAATATTTTGTACTGTATTTTAAAAAATGTATATACTAATTTTCTCTTTTAAAAAATTGGATGTGATTTTTTTCATGTAATCAAGTGTTCCCCGGTATTTATATTTATGTCTTAAAAATGTTTCATACACATTTTTTTAATTTACTAAGCACTCTAAATAAGATTTATATTAAACGAGTGAATATTCACTCATGAATTTATATAATAAAATGTTGATTAATTTAATACAGGATAGTGTTTTTAAAATGCACAATATATTTTATATTATAATTACATTGTATTATTCAATATTACATGTACGTGTATTTGTCATACAGTTTTCACACACATTTATGAATATTTATTTATTTATTTTATTGTCATAAAAAAAAGGCATATTTAACTATTTATTTATGTCAAAAAACTCTCATTCATTCATTCATTCATTCATTTTATTTTAAGCACAAAAAAAATGTTTTTGTGTTTTCAACAAATACTTGTTTTATTGTATTATTTTTTTTAAATGTATGACTTTTTTATTTTATCGTAAAACATTTTTGGTATCATTTTTTTTTTTTTTCAATATTCACATTCTTTACAATTAATGAAAAAAAGGGCCTGTATTTTTTAAATACCGTATATTTATGTCTTAAAAATATTTTACATACAATAATTTATTTAGTCATTAAAAGCTTTAAATATTTATTTTAAACAAGTTAATATTTACTGATATATAAACGCCTCCCTGGGGAGGTGTTTAGGGTGCGTCCGACCGGTAGGAGACCACCGGGAAGAACCAGGACACGGTGGAGAGACTATGTCTCTCAGCTGGCCCGGGAGAGGGAAGTCTGGGCTTTCCAGCTTAGGCTGCTGCCCCCGCAACCCGACTTCTGGTTAGCGGAAGAAGATGGTTGGATGGATAGACGTATAATTTTCCTTTTTTGAAAAATGTTGTCGTTATTCATTTATATTGTAAACTTTAGAAAGAAAAATTTATTATAGAATAGTGCTTTTAAAATGTAAATTATAGTGTTTTTAATATGCACAATATATATTATATCTTATTGTATTATTATAATTATTCACACATATATGTTCATTTGTCAAACAATTTTCACACGTTTAAATAAACATGTATTATTTATTTATTTTTATCATAAAAATAAAAATATTTTTAAATATTTGTTAATGTCAAAAAATGTTTTTGTATTTTTTTCTATGTATTTATTTTCATATTTTTTCATTTTTAAAAGTTTGTTGTGGCACTAAGAAATAGAATATATCAATGAATTTTTGGAAAACTTTAGCACAAAAAATGTTCTTTAATCTTTCTTTAAAATGTTTAAAAAATATTTTTATGTCATTAAAGTGTTTTTCTTACAGCTTTTTAAAAATGTTGCATATGTTTGAATTATATATCTAAAGTATATGTTTGAAAAATAAACACAACTCGTTCATGTAATCAAAAAGTCTGTATTTTTAAATGCTATATATTTATGGTTTATACACGTTTACTTATTTATTCAGTTATTTATTTATTAGGAGCTTGAAAATAATTATATTAATTATTTACATTGTAAAATTCTAAACATTAAAAAAAATTTAGTTTTATAGTAGTGGTAGTGATCACTGTAAAATAAAAATAAAAATAAATATATATATATAATAACACAAAAATTACTTTCAATACAATACAAATATTGTAAATTATGGGTACTTTATCATTTTAAAAGCCATATTTTAAAAAAAAAGCATTAGTTAATGTGACTCTGATTTTTGCATAGATGTTGAAGTGATTTTTATTTCATCTTGTTTTTTAAACCAATTGTAAAACAATTCCTAATACAACCTCTTTGTCGTATAAAAAGATGACACTTTGTGTGACAGTAGTAGCTACAGATCCAAAGTACACATCATGAGTTTACAATTTGCTGAATGCTAAACAGATCATCACAGTGAAGAATTAACCATCCAAAATCACATGTTTTCAGGGAGGAAACAACAACTGTCATCACAAAGTGCAGTCGTAAACATGCGGCTATAAACAGCGGTCCGGAAACATAACTGCTGAAAGTGTCTTTTTTTCTTTTTTGTTGTATGTTTGAGTTGAATGTGCAAATTATATACTGTAAACGTGAATAAACATGTGTGTTATCCCGCAGAGAGCTGTGGAAGTGGGGAGTTTCAGTGCACCAGTGGACAATGTATAAACATAGCCTGGAAGTGTGATGGAACTAAGGACTGCATCGATGATTCGGATGAGCTCAACTGTCGTAAGTATTTTTTAACCGTGCAACAAACAAAATACACCGGTAGGTCCAATCATATTAATGTTTTTTCTTCCTTTCGACAGCTTCTCCATCGTGCAGCGCACAGCAGTTTAAATGCGTTACAAGCGGTGAATGCATCGCTTTGGGTTTCGTTTGCGACGGGGAGGAAGACTGCAAGGACGGCTCAGACGAACAAAGAACATGCGGTAAACATACATAACATACATAACATACATCCGTGAACGTGAATGCATATGCAAAAGTGCAATATATTTATCTGTACAGTAATCTATCTATTTACATCTGCACCTTATTTTGTAAATGCAAACACTCTGCACCTTATTACTCTTTTATCCTGCACTTCCACGAGCTAATGCAAGGAAATGTTGTTCTTATCTGTACTGTAAAGTTCAAATTTGAATGACAATAAAGGAAGTCTAAGTCTAAGTCTAAGTCTAAATAAGTGCAGGAGGTCGTGACCTGATGGCAAGCAAGAAAATTCAGATCTGACTCCTCGATTTTGGAATCTAACAGGCGATCGAACCTGCAGCCCGGACCAGTTCACCTGCCAGGAGGGCCAGTGTATCCCCGGCAAATACAAATGCGACCATGTGAAGGACTGTGTTGACAACTCTGACGAAAACAACTGCAGTAAGTTTTCATTTTGTTTTACAGTGCTATGTGTTTTCTATAAATTCACTCAAAAATATTAATAATATTGAATTTCTGTTGATTATTTATCAATTTAATGATGTATATATTTCACAGACTATCCGCAGTGCACCGATAAAACATGTGCCAATGGAGCGTGTTACAACCACTCGCAGCATTGCAATGGACGCCAGGACTGCAGAGATGGCTCGGATGAGTATAATTGCAGTGAGTTAAAAGTATTTTCTAATCACAACAAAAGCACAGATACAAAATACCAGATAAATGTTATGTTGTGATGTTGTATTTTATTTTTTATTATATTGTGTATGTATAGTGTGCTCTTTTTCTCTCTTTTTCTTTGAAATTGTAATTTTACTGCCTTTTTTTTACCCCATGGCCAGGGAACTACAGATGAAAACTAGCCATCTGGCTAATTCTGTTTTTTTAACCATGTGAAGTCATGGTGTTTTATGCAATTGCATTGTCCCCTTTGAAATAAACTAATCTTAATCTTAATCTTAATCTTAAAATTATGAATCAGTATTTTACAAACAAATCATAACCATATAACTATAACTTTGTTGGGGCCAGCACAGTAGTACAGCACATCTAAAGAACAGAACTGTTGGATAATTGTTGTTGTTGTTGTTGTAGTCCCATTCCAAACCTGTAGAAGGCGGGAACGTGCTTTACAAATGGTTTAGTATACCGCCAATTAACTGAAGGAGAAGAAGACCGAGCTGCCGTTTTATGAAGGTTTACATTTTCAAAAAAGATGAATAAAGTAATATAAAGTTTTTCATCAAAAATGTCTCCCATATTCCTCCTTTAAGACTGGTGTGAATTGGGTGAGTAGTTTTGGCGTAATCGTCAACGAAAAGAAAACCGGAAAATGCACGCAAACCCGGAAGTTGTTAACAATTAAACAATGTAGTTTTTCATCTGTTTACCAGAACGATCAGAATCAGAATAATCTTCATTGGTCAAGTATGTAACACACAATTAACTAGTCCTTATTACTGTGCTCTTTTTGTTTAATGCAAGAAACCCAATACTAAATCAGCTTTTACTATTTCTAAGATACATAAAATGCGATTCCTACTTCATTACTTGCTTTTACAACAATAATAGTGCTTAGTTTTGATTGACACTGTCAGGTAAAAGGCCTGTTATTGTTGTTTGAAGTGGTTTCTGTTGCTAAAAAAAAACATTGTAAACACCTCTAAGTCTGATACTAATCAAAATTGTGACCACCTTTTTATTCATTGCTTTACTGTGTGTTGACTTGCAGCCAACAAGCATTGCTCCATCCACCAGCATCAGTGTGCCAATGGCATCTGCATACCTATTTCCTTCCTATGCGACCACTGGAATGACTGTGGGGACAACAGCGATGAGCAAGGCTGCGGTAAAAGGACACTGGATTCCATAAAACAAGCTGGTTGTGGACTTCAAACTTTTTCCATGTGACCCGTGCCTGTTTTTTCTGCAGTGTACCAAAGCTGTAGAGGCGATCAGTTCACGTGTTCGAGCGGCCGTTGTATTCCCCAGCGCTGGGTGTGTGACCACTTCAATGACTGCGGAGACTACAGTGATGAAAAAGGCTGTGGTGAGAACAAACAACCTAAAATACATAATTAGGAATTGGAGGAGGCCTTCCAAATTTTTCTTTGTCTGCATTGTAACTTGATGAATGGTGTTGCTTGCAGACAGTAACTCCCGAGATTGTTACCCTGGCGAGTGGGGCTGCCCCGGTTCACCAGCTTGTATACCAGTGGGGAAAGTTTGTGACGACAAACCGGACTGTCCTGGCGGGACTGATGAGACCAACTCCACCGCTCAGCGCAACTGCAGTAAGTAATCAAGGTCATACGATCTTCAGACTCTTCATTGGGTAAACCCGGCTGGGAAGAAACACTGGCTGTATGCGTGCGTCATTTTTGCAGGAACACCAGAGATCATATTATTATTATAAAAATCCTATTAAAAAACACTGGTGCGCTCGAAAACTACAAAAAATTATTGTTACTATTTATTATCAATAGTGCTCTTTCTATTGGTATTTGTATTGAACGAATGAATGAATGAATGAATGAATGATCTTTATTGTCATTGTGCATGTACAGGTACAGGTCCAACGAAATTTAGGTTGCTTCCCTAAGGTGCTTTGCATTTGCATTTGCATAAGGTGCTCCATTTGTAGTGTAATAATGTTCATTGTCATTTCTGTATTATTATTTATTTCACTAACTGCTTCTTTGCTATCACTTTTACCATCATATTTGTATATATCCTATTTGCTGATGTTGTTCTATTGTTGTTGTTGTTGTTATTATTATTTTTGTGTTTGCTGTTGTTGTTTTCTCTCTGTCTAATCCCCCTCTTTTCCCCACAATTTCCCCCTCTGTCTTCCTTTTTTTCCTCTTTCTATCCCCTCCTGCTGCGGCCCGGCTGCACCAAATAATAATATAAATCCATTTAATAAAGTCAAATACAAATAAGGCAACAAGAGAAGTATCCCACACTTCTCTTTTGTAAAGTACATTTGTTCAGCCGATATGGGCATCTACATCAACAATATGATTTGCCTGAGTAGCTGGACAAAAAAAAAAAAGGACAACTCGTCCGATGTCCTTCAAAGGCCCGAGAGGCGCCAGTTGATTATCTCTTCTTTTAAAATGTCCCTAACTTTCATTGAGCTCTAAATGAAAGTCCAAGGGTTGTCAACTCATAAACATTTTTCACAGTGGCTACTGATGTTTTGCTTATCTCAAGCCTCGCAGACACACACTTGGTGTAACATTAACTTTTTTTCCCTGCTAATCACCGCCAAATTAGGTGCGTGATAGCCGTAAAAAAACGCTCACAAAAATGATAGTGACACCCTTTGCTGAGATTAGAGGCTTTAACCTGGAAATGAGTGAGGCGGATGTATTGGTAAACTTGATTTTTTATTGATATCGCTCGCAGGCCTGGAACGCTGTTCGACCTTGAGCTGCGAGTATCTATGCCATGTGTCTCCACAAGGGGGCACCTGCTACTGCCCGGATGGTTTCATCGTCGGCAACGACAGTCGCTCCTGTGTGGGTGAGTGGAAATACATTGGATACCTGATGCTATCGTATGGTTTGGTAGTAATTGCGTCTCTTTGCATTTAGACTACAATGACTGTCAAATCTGGGGCATATGTGACCAGCTATGCGAAGACCGGCCGGGGACGCACCGTTGCAGCTGTGCTGATGGCTATTTCCTGGAACAAGGTCACGTTTGCAAGGCCAACCTGTCAGGTACTGAGGTCTTCTTATCGTCATTCAGGACACAATCTGTATTCTTATCCACAACTTGTCTTCCAGGTGGAATGCCACAGCTCATTTTCACAGACGGAGGAGAGGTGATGATGGGTGACATCCACGGCCGCTACGTCCGAACTCTGGTGCCAGCTCAAGGCAGAGGCTCTGCTGTCGGCGTGGCGTACCACAGGCACAGTGAGACCATCTTCTGGAGTGACACGTACACCAAAAAGGTCAGCCAAGATGATAATCGATCATTCAAACTTTATTTTAATGGCACTTTTCATGCACAGGCAAGTTGCAACACAAAGTGCTTTAAAAACAAGAAAACACACGCGTCCGCGTCCGCGTCCGCTTCAACCCTTGACTAACACCCTCCCCTCTCCACATCCCACCTCCCCGGATTGTAAATAATCAAATGTAAATAATCAAATTTATATACTTGCTCTTATGCTTTCTGAACTCACTATGTTCTCTGCTCGCTGTACATTTCCTACCAAGTCAGACCTACACTGTTTCAATGTCCATTTCTCTGATGATGCAATTGTTGATGACTGAAGTGCTGATATCAACCAAACCTAACACCCCCTTATTGTAAATAATGTAAATAATTCACTGTTTATACTCTGATGATTAACTTGTGTGATGACTGTATTATGCTGATAGTATATATATTTGTACCATGAATTAATTTACGTGGACCCCGACTTAAACAAGTTGAAAAACGTATTCGGGTGTTACCATTTAGTGGTCAATTGTACGGAATATGTACTGTACTGTGCAATCTGCTAATAAAAGTTCCAATCAATTCCAATCAATCAATGCACACACATCACAGTTGACAATAATAAAGTATAGCATGTCACTGAGGATTGAGGATGAACCCCACATTTGAGGTGTCCACGTTGGAGGTTTACAAAAAAATTATATAAAATGTATATTAAAATTTGGGCTGTCACAATTAACGAGTTAACTCGTGAATAATCACAACAAAATATATATTTTTAAATTGTAAACACTTAGAGTAATCATGCAATTTATTTTGACCGCACACGCTCTTTAACCTTAACCGCTTTGCGGTCAGTAATCAGATCAATGCATACGTCAGTACAAAAATGAGTGAGTAGACCCCGACCGGTGTGCTCGCTGGCGAATTTCACTCTAAAATTCAGCCTGAAAAAACTTCAGATAAAACTGTTAGCAAGTTTTGTGCAAATAAATTACATTCATTGACATAAAACGTTTAAAAACATCCTGGATGACATTCTCACTATAAAATTGCATTTGTGTACAAATATTTTGGTCTTTTCTTAGGAACATTTTAAAGGGGGTGTTTGCAACTTCCTCACAGTAACATTTTTCAAAGTAAAACAATATAACAAGAACACCAGCGGCGAGCTTATGATACCATTAGTTGTTTGACAGAACACATTTGTTTGAAAATTGTCTATATTTTTCCACAATTGCAAAGTTAATGTAATAATTTTTTTTACCAGCCTAAATAAATGATTGGTGTTTACGGCGGTCACTCACCCGGGAGCGCGTGCACACATACAAAAGGCCAAGAGAAGCAACAAACAATTTGCAGTCATGTTGTTGTTATGATAGAACATACTTTCAACGACAGCTAACGCTCGCTATCCAAATTGCTATTATTAGCTAACAACACCTAAAGCTAATGCGCGTGCGTGTCACGTACGTACGTAATTACGTCATTAGGTAGGAAAAGCTGTGAGAGGGCGGGATATACTGTAGAATTACATTGTAAAGTTAGCGCCCTCTAGACATCTGTATAAATGGTGCAAGCAGTCCTCTTAATTATGCAAGCGAGTGAAAAATTATGATTTATGAATAATCCAAATTCCAAAATATGATTAATCTGATTTTTTTTAAAAATCATTTAAAGTTAAAGTACCGATTATTGTCACACACACACACGAGGTGTGGTGAAATTATACTCTACATTTGACCCATCACCCTTGATCACGCTCTGGGAGGTGAGGGGAGCAGTGAGCAGCAGTGGTGGCCGCGCCCGGGAATCAGTTTTGCTGATTTAACCCCCAATTCCAACCCTTGATGCTGAGTGTCAAGCAGGGAGGTAATGGGTCCCATTCTTATAGTCTTTGATATTACTCGGCCGGGGTTTGAACTCACAACCAGTGTTGGGTTAGCTACTGAAAACCAGTAACTAGTTACAGTTACTAGTTACTTTATTTCAAAAGTAACTCAGTTACTAACTCAGTTACTTACACCAAAAAGTAATGCGTTACTGTGAAAAGTAACTATTTAGTTACTTATTTTTTTCTTCTTCATTTTTTAAAGCTCTCATTAATGCCCTTTTAGCCTTCATTTCAGTACTGTTATTGCACTGGAGAATAATACAATCTGTTGATCAACTTGACATGCATTTGCATCACTGAACTCTGCTAAGCAATGTGGTCTACATACAACACACAAAAGACAAAGATATTTATTTCAGGCCAGAACAAATTGACAAAACTATTTTAAATAGCTGCAACATAACATACATAAGTAACAAACAGCATAATAACCACATAGCTGTAAACCAAATAAGTACTTTAACTTTATTTTTACATACCAATGCCTAACCAGGCGTTTTTTCTCTCAAGGAATTCTGAAATTAAATCATGTCTGAAGCCCAGAACACTCAACACATTTCCCCAGTTTTAGTTTAGAGATAAGGAAATATTGGCCTGGCCCACTAGGATCCCTCTTTATGTTTGTGAACTTTATATTCTATACATTTAGAGTGATGTGATAATCAAACACTCTAGAAGTCTAGAATGAAAGAGTATATAAGAGAATTGACAGAGTGTGTGTACTATAATTCATAATAACATTGATTTTGATTCAATATTATGTTTTGAGCAATGACAGTTTGAAAGAAAAAAAACAGCTTTGCTTTATTAGTCAACATTGCAACTTTTTCTAAATAACATTTCACCTTTAAGCTTTTTTATTTCACTTTTGTTATGTTTTTGTTTATTTTAATAGTATTTTTAGAATGTGCTGTGGGCCTTTAAAACATTAGCTGTGGGCTGCAAATGGCCTCCGGGGCACACTTTTGACACCCCTGCTATAGATAATAAAAAATTAAATCTGATAAATCTATCGATAAAAAGCTGAGCCTGGCGACGCATGCGTGTTAACAACTCTCTCGCTCTCTCTGTTTCCGCCCCTCCCTCACGAATGCTGCTGCGCTCACCCCTCCCCTCCCTCCCTTCCCACACTCAGACGCACACACACAGAGCGCCTCCTCCGTGTGACACAAGAGATTCAGAAGAACGACACCGTAGCGCAGCCACAAAACACACTCAGATCTTCTGTTTCTAGTCGAAACTACATAAAAAGTAACGTAAAATAACGCAGTAACGCATCATGTAGTAACGGTAACTGAGTTACTGAATATAAAAAATAACGCGTTAGATTACTAGTTACCGCCGAAACTAACGGCGTTACAGTAACGCGTTACAAAGTAACGCGTTAGTCCCAACACTGCTCACAACCTACCGATCTCAGGGCGGACACTCTAACCACTAGGCCACTGAGTAGGTTTTTGACAGCCTTAATTAAAATATATGTCAAAATGAATTATAAATAACATAACAAATATAATAGTAGTAATACCGTATTTTTCGGACTATAAGTCGCAGTTTTTTTTCATAGTTTGGCGACTTATACTCAGGAGCGACTTATGTGTAAAATTATTAACACATTACCGTAAAATATCAAATAATATTATTTAGCTCATTCACGTAAGTGACTAGACGTATAAGATTTCATGGGATTTAGCGATTAGGAGTGACAGATTGTTTGGTAAACGTATAGCATGTTCTATATGTTATAGTTATTTGAATGACTCTTACCATAATATGTTACGTTAACATACCAGGCACGTTCTTAGTTGGTTATTTATGCCTCATATAACGTACACTTATTCAGCCTGTTGTTCACTATTTTTCATTTATTTTAAATTGCCTTTCAACTGTCTATTTTTGGTGTTGGGTTTTATCAAATAAATTTCCCCAAATAATGCGACTTATACTCCAGTGCGACTTATATAGTTTTTTTTCCTTCTTTATTGTGCATTTTTGGCAGGTGCGACTTATACTCCGGTGCGACTTATACTCCAAAAAATACGGTAGTAGCAATAAATAAAATAGAAAATAACCAAATAAAAATTAAGAACCTAAAAATAGTTTAAAATGATCAATAAAAAGCCTGATTAGAAAGATGTGCCTTTAACCTTTTTAATATTGTAATTATTATTTTTTTAATATCAATGGTCTCTGCAGTCCTGAGGCACTCTGGCAGGTGTTCCACAGGTGGGGGGCCATAGTGACTAAATGTCGCTTCACCGTGGGTCTTTGTTCTTCACTGCCATCCATGACTTGATGTCTAAAATGCAGTTAAAAAGGGTATCTATTGAAAAAAAGAACATTAGACATGGGTTTAATTGTAATTCTGGACTGTTTATATGTCAATAATCCAAAAAGTCATCAGGAATGACGGCAATGTACAATTGTGTATCATCAACCTCACTGTGGGAACTGATGCCGTCCCCAAGTGGCAGCATGTAGAGATTAAAAAGAATGGGACCTAATATTGAACCTTGGGGATCCCCACATTTTATTTCATGGGTTCCTGTGGAACATGTAAAACGATAATATCAACCTTTGCATACTAACATGCCCCCCCCCCCCCCCCCCCCCCCAGGTGTATTCTGCCAACTATAATGGAGGTAACATTAGGGAGGTTCTGACCACTGCAGTCCAGAACGTGCAGAACCTGGCCGTGGACTGGATCAACTTCAAATTGTACATATTGGAAGCCATGGTGGAGCGCATTGACGTGTGCGACTTTGAAGGAGGGAATCGAGTCACGCTGGTCGCTGAGAACCTGCAGAGTCCTCATGGCCTGGTCCTGGACCCCACAGTGGGGTGGGTTTGAATTGTCATTCTGCTGCACACATTCTGTTTGTTGATATGTTATGTTAGGGCACAAATTTGAAAAGAAATTGCATGTATGCTGTAACACTTACGCACTTGGTTCTTTGTGTCGCATACTTCTACAACAGCAAATATACAGCCCTCCCTTATTTATTGCGGTTAATTGGTTCCGGACATGACCGTGATAAAATAATTCACGCAAAGTAGGAATTATTCATTATAAATCAAATATCATAACTAGAGCATAACAAAATATTTCTGACCTTCTAAATATGCTTTTTAACATTGTGGGAGCCATGTAGACACAAATTACTTCCCTTTAATCACAGTTACACTCTTTTAATCCAATATAGTAATGCTACCTGAGGCTGAGCCAATCAGTGGGAACGAGACTGAACAACGTGCTCATACTGGTTTAGTGTCCTCTAATGGCCAATACTAGTGTAGTATTGACTAGTCATTTACTTAGCCATTCATGTGCTTGAAAATGTTTAATTCAGGACCCATTTTTTTTAGAATATGCTTTAGAACAGGGGTCGCCAAACCGTCAATCACGATCGATCGGTAGGGTCCCAAAGAGCCCAAAAATTGTAGAAAAAAAAAATTAATATGAGACGTCCTTCAGTGAGACCTCCACTGGCCAATTGACTGGTAAACAGGCACGCATTTTAACCCCTGAACACTGAACACGCTTGCACACCTCTGTCTCTCTCTCTTCAGCCTCAGATCCCGCGGCCATCTGTGGCTCGGGACTCGATTGTCATTGGCTCTAGGCAAAAAAAAAACAAGAAAACAGCAAGAAACACATTGAGAAAAAGCCTAAATGTTGACATCTGCCAATAACAATGACACAAAGCTTTAGAAAAATAAAATAATATCCCCCAAAAATCTGCGATGTGATCGCAAAGTTTGAAGGACGATGTGGCGAGGCACGACTGTACAAGCATTGCAATTAGGAGTAATTCATTTAATTTTCTGTTGTAATAATTTTTTTCAAACTTTATTTATTTCTCTAACTCATTTGATTTATTTTAATTCTTTTTTTTTAAACTTTTGCTTCATTTTAGTTTAATTACATTTTCAGATTTACTTATCTAATAATAATTAATACAATTTCTGGATTGTATAATTTTTTTGTAATCTTCCATCTATCCATCCATTTTCCACGGCTTGTCCCTCTCGGGGATACAGCCAGATATTTTAATTTCATTTATTTAAAACTTTTGATTTAAATGTGTTATCCATTGTATTGTATGTATCTGTTTAAATTAATTTCATTCTAATTTAATTAAATTGTCAGATTTATAATTATTGCATTAAAAAATCTGATGTATGGTAATTTTATTTTCTAATTGAATTTAGAGTAATGTAGTTTTCGAATTGAATTTAATAGATTTTTGATAAAATTAAACTAAAGTAGAGATGCCAATAAATGCTTTAAAATGTAATATCGGAAAATATCGGTATCGTTTTTTTAATTATCGGTATCGTTTTATTTTTTGTATTTTTTATTTTTTTTATAAATCAACATAAAAACACAAGATACACTTACAATTAGTGCACCAACCCAAAAACCTCCCTCCCCCATTTACACTCATTCACACAAAAGGGTTGTTTCTTTCTGTTATTAATATTCTGGTTCCTACATTATATATCAATATATATCAATACAGTCTGCAAGGGATACAGTCCGTAAGCACACATGATTGTGCGTGCTGTTGGTCCATTAATAGTACTAACCTTTAACAGTTAATTTTACTCATTTTCATTAATTACTAGTTTCTATGTAACTGTTTCTATTTTGTTTTACTTTCTTTTTTATTTAAGAAAATGTTTTTAATTTATTTATCTTATTTTATTTTATAAATTTTTTAAAAAAGGACCTTATCTTCACCATACCTGGTTGTCCAAATTAGGCAAAATAATGTGTTAATTCCACGACTGTATATATCGGTATCGGTAATTAAAGAGTTGGACAATATCGGAATATCGGATATCGGCAAAAAGCCATTATCGGACATCCCTAAACTAAAGCTTCGTCTGTCCATTCATTTTCTACCGATTGTGCTGGAGTCCATCTTAGCTGCACTCGGCGGAAGGCAGAGTACACCCTGGAAAAGTTGCCACCTCATCGCATTCATTTTAAATTATGTTTTCTTTCATGTTTTTAATATTATTAATAATAATAATACCAGATTTAAATAAAAAAAAAAACTAATTTGTAGATAACTGCTTTTCAGAAGAGGGGTAAAATTAAAAACCTTAGTATGAGTTCATTGTTATTAAAATATTTTTTTATACAATTTTTATGAAATTGTGTTGCTTGTGATTGTATACTGCATGTCCAGAATGGCACTTTTGACTATTTGTTTTTGTGTGTGCAGTTACATGTTCTTCACCGACATGGGCGTTAGCAATAAGAACATGAAGCTGGAGCGGGCCTTTATGGACGGCAGCAACCGTGTGGAGCTGGTAAAGACCAGGCTCGGCACGCCAACCGGAATTAGCGTTGATATAATCACAAAGAGGGTCTACTGGTCTGACAGCCATTTTGACACCGTTGAAACTGTCACTTATCATGGTTTGGACAGGTAACAATTATTTTTTGTTGAGAAGTTCATCGTTTGCTGTGTTTGACGGCCATTGTGTGGCGGTCCGTGCAGAAAAGTGGTCCTCAATGGTGGAACCCAGTCTCCACATCCTTTCGGCATAGCTGTATTCGAGAACCACGTGTTCTTCACCGATTGGACCAAGATGGGGTTGGTGAGAGCCAACCGCTTCAACGGTAGCAACCCGGCGCTCCTCTTTCGTACCGCCAAGCGACCGGGCCATGTGGTCGTCTCCCACTCAGCCCTGCAGCCTGTTGGTAAGTACACAAACCTCCGAAGTCGAACAGTGTTTGGCTTGACTTGATCGACCTCATCCGACAGTGATGAACCCCTGCGGACGGCACAACGGCGGCTGTCAGCACATTTGCGTCCTGAGCCACCGCACAGACAATGACGGTTTGGGATACCGCTGCAAGTGTCGCCACGGTTACGACCTGGAATCAGACTTTCACAGTTGCTTCAGTGGGGAATTACTACACTTCTTTTTCTATATTCCTCAAGAAAAGTGTTGGGTAGTACACGGTTAATCCTATCTCTTTGTAAACAGAGGTAAAGCACTACTTGCTGGTGGCCTCCACTGTAGCCCTGCGAGGGATCCCGCTCACCGTGTCCCTCCAGGAAGACATCACCCTTCCCCTCACAGGGCTCGCCTCGTCTTTTTCCGGCTCGGCTGTAGAGTTTGACGGGCAAGATGAGGTTCTATTCTACAACGACAGGTCGAGAGGCCTGATCTATAAGTCCAACCTCAATGGCACCGGTGAGAGTTGATG
>NC_084738.1:16245224-16472724 GCF_033978785.1 Entelurus aequoreus
CACCCCCCCATGTCCCAAATGTGACTTCAATAATAAATATGGCAGTGCCATGTTGGCATTTTTTTCCATAACTTGAGTTGATTTATTTTGGAAAACCTTGTTACATTGTTTAATGCATCCAGCGGGGCATCACAACAAAATTAGGCATAATAATGTGTTAATTACACGGCTGTAGATATCGGTATCGGTTGATATCGGAATCAGTAATTAAGAGTTGGACAATATCGGAATATCGGATATCGGCAAAAAAGCCATTATCGGACATGTCTAGTTACATTATCACAGCAATTTGCAGTATTTTGCCCAACTAAATGGCAAACTAAATTTGAGAAACAGCTCTTATTGTAAACACAAACATTTGTGTATAATTAATTGATATAAAGGTTCCTATACTATAGAAAAGTGCAGGCAGTATGTACTGATGAAATTGAATCAGAATAAAATAATTAGATAAAGAATTGTGATATACTGTATATTTTTTAAATAAATAACTCATGTAGTCGTAGACCCAATTCCAAAATTCGAAACTATTGCCAAGTTTTGAACAAAAAATTGCATAATATAATGGCGCTAATATAATGTAGGGCTGCAATGATTAAACCAGTTCGAAAAAAGCTTTGGTTTATATTCTGTTGCTTCGATTAATCGCTCAATAAGTGTAATTAAAACAATTTGATCAAATCCGGTGAACGTGGAGTGCCCAGAACTTTAAACATGCAGACAGTTTCCACACGGCCGCTGCAATAGAGTGCATAAAAGAGCCGCGGTGTGTCTGCAATGATCTGTATGGCATTGGCTTTCATAACAATTTTTTATTAATGCACACATGTTACAGTGCAATTTCAAATTGTTGTTCGCCTCAATTATTCTCCCCAAAATACATATTCAGGCTATAAAGTGAGTTTTATCTAATAACATGATTTATCGAACAAGTAATCGATAGATTACTAAATTACTAAAATAATCGATATCTGCAGCCATAGATAGATGCAATAATTAAATCAAATATAATCACATTTCAAAATATGAATATACATTGATATCTTAAATTTAATTATACCTCTTCATGAAAAAATATAGTGTTGCAGATGCAGTTTTTTGTGTGAATTTGATATTGCACCTTACTGGATTGTTAATGTGTACCTTATGTTGTGGTTTATTTGAAACGTAATGATTACCACCTGATGTAGTTCTATAGATTATGCTGGAATTTCTAAAGCGCTGTGATAATTAATTGTATATGTCTCAGTTAGGTGCACCTAATGTTGTGGTATACCTGCTAATATTATTTGATGTCATGCAACCTAATGAAACAGACGTAGGTTCAAACCATGTATTTGTGCCCCATAGACTACCTGTATGTGTCCGATACACGTAGCAGAGCGATATTTGAGATGAGGAAGAGGGATGGAGGAGGAAACAAAATGATCAGACAAGGAATCAATGGAATTCTGAATGTCAAAGCCTACACAGCTGACCTCTACAGTAGTAAGTTCTCATCAAGTGACGTCTGTGACACTCCTCCAATGAATACCTGCTGACTGCCATGTCACTTTTCTACTTTCAGGTATCAGTAGTCGCTGTGCGGTGGCAAATGGGCGCTGCAGCCACTTCTGCTTCCCGACTCCGTCCTACAGCCGCGTGTGTGGCTGCCCGTACGGCATGAAGCTACAGGTCAACCAGATGGACTGCGTCAAGGACGACAGCGTTCCGCCGCCGGATAACAATTGCGGCGACTACGCCTTTGAGTGCGACGAGGGGCGATGCAGGCCCAATTCCTACCGCTGCGATGGCTACTTGGACTGCGTGGATAAGTCTGACGAGGCCAACTGCACAGACACAGGTGCGTTAACATCACAGCGCTGTGTTTCCCACAGATTGGCGATCTATTTGTGGCAGCGGTAGCGTCAATATGGCGTCATCATAGTATTTGCATAAATGACTATGACGCATGTATTTTTTAAAAAGGCTAAAAAAAAAGTTATAAATATATTTAAAGGCAAATCTGTGTTATTAGTATTAGTAAAATATATTTTTCGTTACATATATCGTTTTGCTGTATTATTAAATTTTACTACTGCAATGTTACACAGTCTGTACTTTGTACACCCATGGTTTATTTACATATATTTCTGCCCACTCTGAATGTTGTAATTTAGTTTGGCAGATCGATAAACAGTCCTTTAAATTTGAGGTTGTTTAAAACTAGGCACGCACAAAGAAAGTACATTAAAATACATATCAAGTCGGAAAGAAGTTTAATCGACAATACAGTGTTACATTCTGGTCGCTTTGCTGCGATGGCGCTGTTCTCACGATGCCAAAATGACAGGAAGCAGCGTGCAGATAAGAATCTTCTTTAGTTCCACATGGCAAGGCATGAATACAAAAACAAACTGCGTGTCGCCCGGAAGTGCACAGGAAGCCCAAGGCCAAACTTAGCTTGAGGCTAATAACAAAGAACTGAAAAGAATACGCAAAAACTTACGGAAAGCTAACAGCGTACCTGTTGCCAGTGGCGAACATTGATCAAGCATTTTAGGCCGGGTGACAACAGAATATAAAGTTAGTGATGAGTGACGGCAACAGGTAGAGACACTAATCAACAAACAGAAACCAGAGTGTCTTATCAGGGCACCTAGCTACAAGAAAGTAAACAAAAGGAAAGATCGCTGAAACAGACTCAAAACTAGAAAAAACATAACAAACAAAATTAGACATGACCTGACTGACAGGACATGACATACAGCGTGATATAAAGTGAAAAAAGAAATGCAACTATACAGTGTTAATGCTATCATACAAAGGACGCGCCCATTGACAGGCTAAATAAAAATAGCATTGTTATTGATTTAGACTTGTACAAACGTTTAACAAATTAAATTTTTTACATAATATTGCAATTGCATTTCTACACCGCAGTAACTAAACTCTGTGGAAACAAATATTGATGACTCATACCCTTAAATACAAGTTGCACACCTGTACTGGTACACAGTTAAATGAATGTATGGGAACCGTTGCAGCAATCGTAGCAAACTTAGTCACAATTACATCCCATCATCCAGGAGCGACCTGCTCTCCCAGCGCCTTCACCTGCAACAACAAGCACTGCATCCTGTCCGGGTGGCGTTGTGACGGCATCGACGACTGCGGCGATGGTTCGGATGAAGTCAACTGTCCCACTCGAGAGCCCACCACCTGTCCGGCAGACGCATTCACCTGCGATAACTACAGATGCGTCTCCAAAGCGTGGCTGTGCGACGGCGACAACGACTGTGGCGACGGCTCGGATGAGCACAACTGCAGTAAGTTCACGTCAAGCCCACGCATTAGACACATTTCAGAAACCCTTTATATAATCTTGTCCAGGGACAATACTAGAGAAATGAAACTTGGATGTACTTTAAAGTAGGGGCGCCCAAACCTTTTGCCTCACAGGGCCGAAGACAGCAATTATTAGCGTGAAACACAAATAGCCAAATTGTTAGTTTATTTACTTGGGGTGTTAAAAAAAATCTATTTTTGAATTAATTGCGATTCTTTTTTGTAACAGATTTAAAATATATATATATACAGTTGTGCTCATAAGTTTACATACCCTGGGAGAATTTATGATTTCTTGGCCATTCCTCAGAGAATATGAATAACACAAAAACCTTTCTTCCACTCATGCTTAATGGTTGTGTAAAGCTATTTATTGGCAAACAACTGTGTTTACTCTTTTTAAATCAAAATGACAAAAGAAAATACCAATATGACCCAATCAAAAGTTTACATATCCCAGTGACTTTGATCTGATAACATGCACAAAACTTGACACAAACAGGTTTGAATGGCTAATCAAGGTTCCAATCCTCACCTGTGACCTGTTTGTTTGTAATTAATGTGTGTGTATAAAAGGTCAGTGAGTTCTGGGCTTCTGACAGACCATTGCATCTTTCATCCAGTGCTGCACAGATGTTTCTGGATTCTGAGTCATGGGGAAGGCAAAAGAATTGTCAAAGGATCTACGAGAAAAGGTAATTGAACTGCATAAAACAGGAAAGGGATATAAAAAGATATTCAAGGAATTGGGAATGCCAATCAGCAGTGTTCAAACGCTGATTAAGAAGTGGAAAATGAGGGATTCAGGTAGACCAGCAAAGATTTCAGCCACAACTGCCAGGAAAATTGTTCGAGATGCAAAGAAAAATCCACAAATAACTTCAGCTGAAATACAGGACTATCTGAAAAATTGTGGTGTGGCTGTTTCAAGATGCACAATAAGGAGGCACTTGAAGAAAAATGGGCTGCATGGTCGAGTCGCCAGAAGAAAGCCATCACTCCAAATTACTTTGTTCCAGAAGCTTTGAGGCTTGTCTCTGTGCTGTTTGGCGTAACGTAAGCGGGATACTTTGTGACATTTGCGCAGAAATGGCTTTCTTCTGGCGACTCGACCATGCAGCCCATTTTTCTCCATGTGCCTCCTTATTGTGCATCTTGAAACAGCCACACCACAACTTTTCAGATAGTCCTGTATTTCAGCTGAAGTTATTTGTGGATTTTTCTTTGCATCTCAAACAATTTTCCTGGCAGTTGTGGCTGAAATCTTTGCTGGTCTACCTGAATCCCTCATTTTCCACTTCTTAATCAGCGTTTGAACACTGCTGATTGGCATTCTCAATTCCTTGGATATCTTTTTATATCCCTTTCCTGTTTTATGCAGTTCAATTACCTTTTCTCGTAGATCCTTTGACAATTGTTTTGCCTTCCCCATGACTCAGAATCCAGAAACATCTGTGCAGCACTGGATGAAAGATGCAATGGTCTGTCAGAAGCCCAGAAACACACTGACCTTTTATACACACACATTAATTACAAACAAACATATCACAAGTGAGGATTGGAACCTTGATTAGCCACTCAAACCTGTTTGTGTCAACTTTTGTGCATGTTATCAGATCAACGTCACTGGGGTATGTAAACTTTTGATCAGGGTCATTTGGGTACTTTATTGTGTCATTTTGATTTAAAAAGAGTAAACACAGTTGTTTGCCAATAAATAGCTTCACACAACCATTAAGCATGAGTGGAAGAACGTTTTTTTTGTTATCATTTATATTCTCTGAAGAATGGCCACAAAATCATAAATTCTCCCAGGGTATGTAAATTTATGAGCACAACTGTATGTTTTTAAAATTCTGTCCTGTCCAGCCGCTCAAGCAAATCCTATTGTTGATGTAGATGCCCATATATGCTGTACAGATTTACTTTAGAAAAGAGAAGTGCAGAATACTTCTCTTGCTTTATTTATATTAGACTTTATTAAATGTTTGGGTATACTTTTTTTTAAATTAAACCAGTTTAATATAGAAACTTATTAGAGCTGTTTATATATTTTATGGAAGAATGTAGTTAATCATAGAGCTGGCACCCAATGTTGATGATTTTGAATTGAGAATCGTTTTGAATTGGCAATCGAATCGTGTGGTGCCCAACGATTCACAGCCCTAATATTTTTCACAAATAACAATTAAAAATGACAAATAGTTATCCAACTAGTTAGCTTTGTGAACACGGCATCTACTTTATTATTGTGTGAGCGTTAAGGGTGTCCCAAACTTTTCCCCTTCCGATACGATATCGATATTAATCCGATCTGATAGGAAATGGGGATAGGTTGATTGGCAACACTAAATTGTCCCTAGTGTGTTAATGTGAGTGTGAAAGTTGTCTGTCTATCTGTGTTGGCCCTCTGATGAGGTGGCGACTTGTCCAGGGTGTACCCCACCTTCTGCCCGAATGCAGCTGAGATAGGCTCCAGCGCCCCTCGCGACCCCGAAAGGGACAAGCGGTAGAAAATGGATGGATGGATGATAGGAAGTGTAATGGTAACTGTTTTTGGTGACACCTAGTGATCACAAAAATTGATCAAGTTAACTTCATGACACATTAAGTTAAATGATGCTGACACATTTGTTACTGGATACTTTTTAATATGCTTTTCTGCCTCGCAGAAGTTGTATGTGTAAGTAATAATGCAACTATAATTATTTGATACTTGTTTATATTGACAAAGGTGGTGTTTTAGACATTGTTAAATTATTATTACGTATATCTAGCTCGTGCTTGGGCGGCGTGGCTCAGATGGTAGAGCAGCCGTGCCAGCAACCTCGAGGGTTCCAGGTTCGAATCCAGCTTTCACCATCCGAGTCACAGCCATTTAGTCTTCGGGCAAGACACTTCACCCACCTTGCTCCTGATGGGTCATGGTGAGCACCTTGCATGGCAGTTTCCACCATCAGTGTGTAAATGTGATGTATAATGTAAAACGCTTTGGGTATTGTTTTAGGTATGGTAAAGCGCTATATAAATACAGACCATTTCCTGTTTATTGTGTGCTTAGCTGTTGTGTAGCTGCTTGCTCCTAATAGCCTATAGTCTAGCATGTTTACCTTTTGTAAAATACTTGACTAAAATAGAATAAAAGCTTATTGGAGGACATGAAGATGTTAGCTGGCTGTCCTGCTTTGCATGGTGCAGGACTGCTTGTAGTAAAACACATTTTAGAAAGTTTAGATACCAGCCGACGCTTGTTTTTTTTCTGATATTGGATCCATACTGTTTGTGGTATCAATATAAGATTGGGCACCCCAATTGAGCTTAAAAGGTCAAAATGAATATGTATTACCACCCTTTGGCAGGCCAAATCAAACGACTCAACGGACCAAATTCGGCCCTCGTGCTCCATTTTGGGCACACCTGCTTTAGAGTAGTCGGTGTACGGCCTGTACAGCAGAATATATTTACTATCTACTGTAAATAAGCAAACACAGCCATTTAAATACCTTGCAAAGTTGCTTAATTGTGTTTAAGTCTGGAGGAGACGTACCTGGCAACTCAATCACCTTCCTATAGGTTTCTTAAGAAGGCACTCGATCATCTTGGAGTTGTTTGGACTTCTTATCATGTTGGATATCCAGCGTATGGCCCAGTTTCCTGATTCTGATTCAAAATGTCACATTGCATGTTGAAATGTATGTTATCGCAGCTTCTCCAGTGCCGACTGCACTCATACAGCCTAAAAGACTACAATGCCCTCACCATTAATTATGTGTATTTTATACAGGTGAAACAAAAACAAATGTAATATTGTGCAAAGGTTTGTTCATTCCAGCAATTAGATATTTACAAGGTGAAACTAGTGTGAAGGACAGTGCTGAGAAGAAGAAATTAATTGGATTAAAAAAAGATGTGTCGCCAAGTTGGTGAAGCAATTCGAGCGTATCAGTGCTAGTCTGCACTATACTGAAGCACAATGAGTAACCGCAGCCAAGAATGTTAAAATACTATCTAAACGGCAGACATTTATCCATAAAAATTAGGAAAATCTGCTGATAGTATGTTTGACGAATAAGCAGCCGGAAGGTGATACTGTAGAGGTCTAATCTCCAAGATAAATGTTGTACATTATTATTACATTAAACTACTGTAGTTGTCAGTAGTACATTCTATTGTATTGTTTTTATACAATATTTCTTACAAAACCAGTGAAGTTGGCACGTTGTGTAATTCTTAAATAAAAACAGAATACAATGATTTGCAAATCCTTTTCAACCTATATTCAATTGAATAGACTGCAAAGACAAGATACTTAACGTTTGAACTGGTAAACGTTGTTATTTTTTGCAAATATTCAAACGTGTCAAAAAAGCTGGCACACGTGGCAAAAAAGACTGAGAAAGTTGAGGAATGCTCATCAAACACTTATTTGGAACATCCCACAGGTGAACAGGCTAATTGGGAACAGGTGGGTGCCATGATTGCGTATAAAAGCAGCTTCCATGAAATTCATTCACAAACAAGGATGGGGAGAGGGTCACCACTTTGTGAACAAATGCATGAGCAAATTATCGAACAGTTTAAGAACAACATTTCTCAACGAGCTATTGCAAGGAATTTAGGGATTTCACCATCTATGAGCCGTAATATCATCAAAATGTTCAGATAATCGGGAGAAATTACTGCACGTAAGCGGCAATGCCGAAAACCAATATTGAATGCCCGTGACCATCGATCCCTCAGGCGATATCACCACAAGGGCTCAGGAACACTTCAGAAAATCACTGTCAGTAACTACAGCTCGTCGCTACATCTGTAAGTGCAAGTTAAAACTCTACTATGCAAAGCGAAAGCCATTTATCAACAACACCCAGAAACGCCACATTTCAAATTGTTTTTCAAAACTGTGGACGTTGTGTCCTCCGGACCAAAGAGGAAAAGAACCCTCCGGACTGTTATAGGCGCAAAGTTCAAAAGCCAGCATCTGTGATGGTATGGGGGTGTATTAGTGCCCAAGGCATGGGTAACTTACACATCTGTGAAGGCACCATTTATGCTGAAAGGTACATACAGGTTTTGGAGCAACATATGTTGCAATCCAAGCAATGTGTTTTTCATGGACGGCCCTGCTTATTTCAGTAAGACAATGCCCAGCCACATTCTGCACGTGTTACAACAGCTTGGTTTCATAGTAAAAGAGTGCGGGTACTAGACTGGCCTGCCTGCAGTCCAGACCTGTCTCCCATTGAAAATGTGTGGCGCATTGTGAAGCGTAAAATACCACAACGGAGACCCCAGACTGTTGAACAACTTAAGCTGTACATCAAGCAAGAATGGGAAAGAATTCCACCTGAAAAGCTTCAAAAATGTATCTCCTCAGTTCCCAAACGTTTACTGAGTGTTGTTAAAAGGAAAGGCGATGTAACACCGTGGTAAAAATGCCCTTGTGGCAACTTTTTTGCAATGTGTTAAGTTTAAATTAAGTTTCTCAGTTCGAACATTAAATATCTTGTCTTTGCAGTGTATTGAATTGAATATAAGTTGAAAAGTATTTGCAAATATTTGTATTCTGTTTTTATTTACGAATTACACAATGTGCCAACTTCACTGGTTTTGGGTTTTTGTATATAAAAGTTGTTATTCTTAATACAGGGTGACACAAAAAAAACTTTCATCAATAAAAATCGAATAACTTCCAAAATGTTATTTAGATTAACACAAAAATTCAGCGACATTAGGTTAAGTCTATGTAGCAGACATCTCTAAAGTTTCAAGTCTGTACCACAAAAACTCTTTGTTTAACTGGCGCTCAAAAAATTTGCTCTAAATGAGCTCCCCGTTGCTGCAAGCACATTTGGATCCGGCGGGCAAAGTTCTCGATGACCCTCCCACATTCTTCCCTTGGGATCGCTCTTATTGCTGCCTTCAGATCAGGGATAGTCTGGGGGTTGTTGCCATACACCCTGTCCTTAAGGTATCCCCACAGATAAAAATTTGGGGCCTTCAAGTCCGGTGAATGCGGCGACCACTCCGGGTCACACCTGCGGATGATCAGTCGGTCAGGGAAACGATGATGTAGCCATGCCAATGATTAGTTTGAGGGGTGGGGGGTGGCACCATCCTGCTGGAACCACTTGAGGTCCCTGACGACCCCTCTTCGTCGACCAAGTGCTGTCCAGAATCTGCCAAGCACCTGAACATATCGCTCGGTGTTGATTGTCACAAACCGCTCGTTGTCGTCCTCGAACCAGAATGGTCCAATGATGCCATGTTTGGAGATGGCGACCCATGCGGTGCACTTGACAGAGTGTAATGGCCTTTGCAGACAGTACTCAGGGGGTGTGCTACCCCAGAAGATGTTGTTCTTAGAGTTCACATGACCTGAGAGCAGAAAATGTTCCTCATCCGAAAATCAGACATTGTCAAGGAAGTCTGGCGCAGCGTCAAATTTTATCGCAAAACCACTGGCACATTTTCACTTGTTCCCTCATGTCGGCAGGTGTAAGCTTTTGTTTAATCTGTATCCTGTAAGGATAGAGGTCGAGATCTGCGATCAAAATTCTCCGCACAGACTCCCGGTTCATTCCAAGCTTCTGACTTCGTCGACGCACAGACTTGCGTGGGCTGCGAACAACAGAGTCTCTGACTGCATCAACGTTCTGTGGTGTCCTTGATGATTTCGGTCGTCCAGAGTGTGATTGTCTGTTAGTATCTTTACGATTGAGGTTATTAACAGTCCCATGGGTTCGGAACTTGTTGACCCATCTGTAGATCATTGTGTGGGCAGGAAATTCACAACATCCAAACCGTTCTTTGAATTGCAATTGAACCGCGTGGATAGAATTCAGCCGAAAATAAGCCTTAACTGTAAATGTCTTTTGTTCAGTAGTCCATGGCATCTCGAAGTTTAAATTTTCTAAACTTTTAGAACATGAATTCTTCTTGGTAAATCTGAAAAATAAAAATAATTGATTAATTATTTCAAAAATTATTCAAGTTTAGGTGATGAACGCTTTTTTTGTGTTCCAGGGTAAAATTATGCTGTTTTGGGGGGGCTAGCACTAATTACAATAATTAAAATTCATTTAGCTGGGAGACGTTGATTTGACATACAAGTTATTTTCAGTTTAGAGTTCCATCAGAGAACCAATTAACCCAGTAAGTTGTGGTACTACGGTACTTAAGATGTCCACATGGGCCAAATATGGTGCCACTAAAAGTGTAATGTACCAGCTTCCTCTCTAGGTAGCTTTCCAGTGTGTCATGTTCCCTTTCTATAGCAATGTGGAATGGAAAAAACTCCAGATATGTTGTGGTTGTCTGCGATCATACATTTATTGTTTAGTACTGCGAATCAAAATGGAAGCACCGACATTAATTTTACGATAAAATATGCTAAATTTCTTAACGCTACATTTGAGTGCTGTAATTTTTTAGCGAATTCAAACAGGACACGGGCAAAAATATCACACCATTTCACCGGAAGATCATAGCACTTACTGATCCTCCATGTTGGATGGCGTCAACAATATGCTGTCTTCACTTCAGACTCCACCATCACCACCTGCCCGCCTGCCTACTTCCTGTGCCCCGACCACCGTTGCATATTCAACTCCTACGTGTGCGATGGCGACCAGGACTGCTTTGATGGCTCGGATGAGAAAGACTGCGGTAAAAATAACTCATTTGTTGTCAAAGTTGTTGGTTTTGTTGCATGGTGATAATGAATGTGTGCGCTGTTTTCTCCACGCTAAGAGATTTCCTGCGCCTCCTATGAGTTCGCCTGCGTCAGTGGCGACCAGTGTGTCAGCAAAAGTTACCGCTGCGACGGCGTGACTGACTGCAGGGACCACTCCGATGAGCAAGACTGTCGTAAGTGAACGCTCTTGTATTTGAAAATGAGGATTTGTTACTGTCATGAAGCCATACATGTAGTTTGACAATGACAACCATTGTGTCCGCCCAGCCACTCGAGCGCCGGGCCTGTGCCACAAAGACGAGTTCCAGTGTCAAATCGACGGCGTCTGCGTGCCGGACACTTGGGAGTGTGACGGCCACCCCGACTGCGAGGACGGTTCCGACGAGCACATCTCCTGCCCTCCTGTGACCTGCGGTGCCAGCTACTTCCAGTGCCCCAACAAGATTTGCATCCCCAAATACTGGCTGTGTGACGGCGAGAACGACTGCCGGGACATGAGCGACGAACAGAACTGTCCTACGCCTCCGTTCAAATGTCCCGACAGCCAGTGGATGTGTCCCACTGACCAGGTGTGCATCGAGGAAGACAAAGTGTGCGACGGCAAGAAGGACTGTCCCAACGGAGCTGACGAGTCACCCATCTGCAGTAAGTCATCTTTATTTCTGCTTTCATTCATAATAAAATGTCCAAACTTTTTCCACGAAAACTATCAAAAGATGCAGGGTCTCATTTTCTAGCATCATTTTCCCTTTTGGCTGTTTTCTTCTATTTTGTTGTTGTTGTTGTTTTTTAATTCACAAGGGGCCAATCAAAACTACACTATATTGCCAAAACTATTTGGCCACCCATCCAAATGATCAGAATCAGGTGTCCTAATCCACAGGTAAAAAAAAATCAAGCACATAGGCATGGAGACTGTTTCTACAAACATTTGTGAAAGAATGGGCCGCTCTCAGGAGCTCAGTGATTTCCAGCGTGGAACTGTCATAGGATGCCACCTGTGCAACAAATCCAGTCGTGAAATTTCCTCGCTCCTAAATATTCCAAAGTCAACTGTGGGCTTTATTATAAGAAAATGGAAGACTTTGGGAACAACAGTAACTCAGCCACCAAGTGGTAGGCCACATAAATTGACAGAGAGGGGTCAGGGGATGCTGAAGCGCTTAGTGCAAAGACTTTCTGCAAAGTCAAACCTCTATTGTTGGAACAAATATATATCATATATTGTCTATATTGCGCAACCCTAGTTCCAACTAAATGTAACTCAAATAAAATGTTAACTTTTTACCATTTATTAAGAAAGCTTTGTTATATTTAATTGTATTATATTGTACTAAACTGACCCTTTCTTAAGTCGCTGTAAGTGAATTCCTGGTTCTATGGTTATCACACTCTCTCCTTTGCAAATTCTAATGCACCAATCAAGCTTGCAATACTAACAATAGGCTTGATTGTTATTATACTTATCGGGCAAGGGGAATTCGTGAGTATTTAAAAAAAAAATTGTATCTTTTTGGGGTCCATTTTTATTCTTATTTCAATTAATCATTATTATTACAATAATAAATTAATGTATATGTTTATTTTTTGTGTTATAGTATATTATTGTATTTAGGGCTGCAACTAACAAGTAATTTGATAATCGATTAATCTGTTGATTATTACTTTGATTAATCGATTAATAATCGGATAAAGGAGACGTACTACATTTCTATCATTTCCAGTATTTTATTGAAAAAAAACATCATACTGGCACCATACTTATTTTGATTATTGTTTCTCAGCTGTTTGTAAATGTTGCAGTTTATAAATAAAGGTTTATAAAACATTTTTTTAAAAAGTAGCCTCTGCGCATTAGTCATAGATCCAACGAATCGATGACTAAATTAATCGCCAACTATTTTTTTAATCGATTTAATCGATTAGTTGTTGCAGCCCTAATTTTAATGCTATTATTAGCATCGGTATTAGTGTCATTGACATTAAAGGACTGTTTAAGTACACACAATTTGAATGTTCTAATGCACCAATTAAGCTTGCACTAATAACATTAGGCTCGATTGTTTTATACTGATTGGCTGTTGCCTCATTTCACAAAGATGAGAACGACTGTATACTACACAACGGCGGGTGCAGCCACATCTGCATTCAAGGACCATATGGGGCGGAGTGCCGCTGTTTCCCGGGTTTCCAGCTGCTCAACGACTCCAAGACCTGCGACGACATCAATGAATGTCTCATCCCGGGTTTCTGCAGCCAGAAGTGCTACAATGAGAGAGGAAGCTTCCGCTGCTACTGCTCTGATGGTTACCTCCTGGAACCTGATGGACGCACCTGCAAAGTAACAGGTGGGTTGGAGTGAGGAGCGAATGCAGCATCTAATGCATATGATTGAGCTCTTATTCTCCCTCTTAGACCCTCTAGCAGCCGTACTTCTGTTGGCCAAGCGTAGCCAGGTCATCGCCAACAGGATCAACGCAAAACCCCCACAGATCAGTCCAGTGGTGAGCGGTTCAAACATCGTGTCCGTGGACTTTGACCGCGTGACTTCCAGGGTCTACTGGGCCGACGCCTCCCTGAAGAAGATTTGGAGTGCTTACCAGAATGGAACTGACAGAAAGGAAGTAAGTTAATATGGAGTGAGTCAGTCACTTGTCATTAAAACAGGTGGACATCCAACTCTTCCTTTACAACGAAAACCAGAAGCGCATAGTCGTAGGTGACCACAACATAGCCCACTGGGAATCCTTCATATTCATAATAATGATTATAATAATTAGGTCGGCTCAGGTTAAACTGTAAACAATTTTAAATGACCCTCGTTTACTTTATAATTATAATTTTTTTATAGTAATCCATATAGTAAAATTCACTGATCATTTGTATTACTTTTTTTTTTATTACTGTGTATTATAAACAATAATTATATAGAAGTATTCATCAATTGATATTCAAATATGTATATTGCAGGATATAGTTGTAATAGTAGTAATGATAAAATATAGATGTTATACTTACTATAATACATAAAGGGTATTTTGCTAGTTGTTTATATTTTTATGTTGCTTTTTTAGTAGTTTAGTTTTTTATTTTATTAACTGTTCATCAATTAATATTCATAACTCTATGTTCTATTACCATTATTATTAGTACCCGGTAGTATACTTATTCCTCAGGGGAAATTTACTTATGTATAATAAGTACATATAATGCAACAATATATAATTACATTTCATCAAATAATATTCATAATTGTATGTTTTATTACAAATGTTGTTATTATACTTATTATGTACTAATTGTTATATTTTTTAATTGCTTTTTTCTAATTGTTTAATTAGTAGTTTCAATCTATTAACTGTTCAGTAATTAATATTCATAATTATATGTTCAACTAGCATACTTATTATTATTATACTTATCCCTCAAAGGAAATTCACAGTTATTTATTTAATGTTTATTTGTTTTAAACCTATTCATTGTTATTAAAATAATAATTGTTCATCAATTGATATTCATAATCTTATGCTATATTACCATTATTGTTATTATACTTATCTGGCAAGGGGAATTCCCTCGTATTTTAAATTTTTTGGATTTCTTTTTGTGTCCATTTGTAGTCATATTTCAATTCATCATTATTATTACAATAATGAATGAATGTATATGTGTAATTGTATGTTGTAGTATATTATTGGAATGCTATTATTAGCGTCGGTATTAGTGCCGTTGACATTAAAGGACTGTTTAAGTACACACAATTTGAATGTGATCCAAACAAAAGTATGACTTGAAGTAAACAAATTAATACATTACTCCACAATAGAACATAATAATATATTCTAATGAGTTTGTGCAGGTGTACCTAATGTTGTATCCCTTGAGTTTATGTTCAATGTGTGGCTTTCTTTCGTTCTAGATTTTTTCTAGTGGTCTGATGGTGCCAGAGAGCATCGCTGTGGACTGGGTGGGCCGGAACCTCTATTGGACCGACTCTGTCATGGAGAACATCGAAGTGTCTACTCTGGACGGTCGCTTCCGCAAAGTGCTCCTCACCGAAAACGTCACAAGCCCCCGCGGCTTGGTTTTAGACCCCCGTAACCAGTAAGCCCACATTATTTTGGAATATTTTTGCCTGATTGCTTGTTCACGAAACATTTGTTCACATTTCACAGTACCAACATGATGTTCTGGACGGATTGGGGTCAGAACCCCAGGATCGAGCGGGCCGATATGGATGGGGTCATGCGAAAAGTCATTGTCAGTACAAAGATATACTGGCCCAACGGCTTGGCGCTGGACTACACCACACGCAGGGTGTACTTTGCAGATGCCTACCTCAAATACATCGACTACTGCGATTACGAAGGGAAAAACCGCTATCAAGTCATGGCGAGCGACATGGTGGGTTCAAATTAACAGATCTAATAAGGGGATTTAAAGTTAAAGCACATTTTTGTGGCCACCAGGTCCTCCAGCACCCACATGGCATGACCATCTTTGAAGACAGCATTTACTGGTCGGAGCGCTACACCAGCAAAGTGATGAGAACGAACAAGTTCCATGGTGGCAACGTCACCACATTGTTAAATAGCGTGTACCAGCCCATGGGCATCGTTATGGACCATCCTGTTAAACAACCTGCAGGTGACCTCTCATAACCTAACATGAATGGCTAAAACAGTAAAGTAATTTTTTTACTCCAAGGAATACAGAAACAATTAAGAATGTGGTTAAATGTTGATGAATAATTTAGTTGAATTTAGCTGAACTATAAGTGACAAAGAAAATTAGTGCTATCTCTAATAATGTATCTCATTAATAATAAATTGATTTTATTTTTGCAATGTGCTGACAAAAACATGAGCAGTGGATCGAGTAGGACCTCTGGGCTGCACTTTGTTAAAGAAAAAAAAACAAACATCACAGCTTCATGTTATGGTTTATAAAGTCAACACTGTAGTTATTATTAATGGTCTGAATTGTACTTTGACTTTATCATTTATTTTGATCACAACAACCAGAAAGACTCTCCATCTATACAATTTTAACAAGGGAAAAAAAACTGAATAACATGGTGTGTGTCGGAAAAGGAGCAGGAATGAGCAAAAGCGTATAATGTCCTGCCCCATCACTCCGCTATAATAATCTGATTCTTTATCAACAACAGAATACATGATGACCTTATTTAACCAAATTCCTTTAGTATATATTATAGTATACATTTTATTATAATACATAGTATATTGAGTATATCAGTGGTCCCCAACCACCGCGCCGCGGCCCGGTACTAGTCCGCGGACCGATTGGTACCGGGCCGCGCAAGAAATGTAATTAAATTTAATTAAATCAACATAAAAAACACAATATATACATTACATATAAATATAGATCAATACAGTCTGCAGGGATACAGTCCGTAAGCACACATGATTGTATTTCTTTATGAAAAAAAAAAAATACAAAAATCCCCCGCCCCCCCGGTCCGTGGGACAAATTTTCAAGCGTTGACCGGTCCCCAGCTACAAAAAGGTTGGGGACCACTGGAGTATATGATTACAAAATATAAAATAAAAATAATAAATAAAATAAACACTCATTTCCTCAAATGTAGTTTAAATGAATAAAGTATATCCTTAAGATATGTATATATTTTGCACATTCAATATACTAAGTAATAAATAAACATAATTGCATTATACATGTATTCTACATGTTTATTTCATACAGTTATTTATTCTGCATTTATTAGTACATTGTTTTTGATATTATCAAAACATTTTGTCATAACTATTTTTTATTTTCTCTTTGGCCATTAATAATACATTAATATAATTAATTACATTTTATATTTACAATATGACACAGGCTAATAAAATCTGAATTGGAACACTAAAATGAAAGACTAAAAGTTTTTACCCAGTTTTAACTAGATCAAAGGTCAGGAATGGTCCACACTAAACTCTTAATGGACTTTGTAATGTGCCCTTTTCAGACACAATAAAACGCTGATTGATGATATCATTGTCTAGATACTTTTGTCTACGTAATCATTTTAAATCTGCTTGTCAGAGATACATTTAAAAAATATATAATTTATTTTAAGGTTTTCAATTTTAACTGCAACACAATAATATTAATGATAAGGTAAATATAAAAAGGCTGGTGAAACATTTTTTGTACATTTTTGTATTCAGGCCTCAATCCATGCAGAGAACATCTGTGCAGTCAGCTGTGCCTGCTGTCAGGCTTCAGGCCAAGATACTACACCTGCCACTGTCAGTCTGGATGGAAGCTGGATACTGATAAACACAAATGTGTCAAAGGTAATAATTTTGTATTTTTTAGTTATTTTCGACTAGGCCTTGGTCTGAATTAAAATGAACTCGATGAATTGCTATGTTAGTGGTTGTTTTTGTATTCTCTTCCTTTTAAACGGGGTGTTAGAGGGTTCAGTCTGTGCATCACTCTCAGCACCTGAGCTCGTTTATTCATTAGCAGAATTAAATGAACAGAGTGAACCTTTTTGTCAGTCATTCACAATATTTGTCTCTGTGGGTGGAGGCGGGGCCGCTACCTTACACACACAGGACAGAGAACCTCGCTCGTTGCGACGAGCTTCTGAAAATCACCGGAAGGTGACAAAAATTAGGAGTAAATATCATTGCTAAACCAGTATTTTGGCTTTAAACTAAATGAGCAACATGAGCTCATCAACATGGACGAATGAGCCAATAAGTTGAATTTTTTAGAAAGTAATGGCATCAAAAAAAGACAACAAAACAAGTTTTTCCAACTGAGGAAAAAACTACACAAGATGTTCAATATTTATTGAAGTGCAATCTTTGCTAAGACAGATTGAGAGTCCATTGTGTTTGTATTGTTGGCTTACTTACTAGATAATTAGAATAATACAAATGAGAAATAAGTTTATTGTGGTTACTTGCATTATTTGTATTACCGTACATATCATGATTACAATAATGCTTAATTTGGTCTCAAAATAATGCTGCCAATAATATTCTTTATCAGTAATCATTTATTGTCAAGCAAAATTAGTTATAGGCCCAGGCCTATTTTCAACACTTAATGTGTAAAAAAACATTCAAGCATTGACTCCATTATAGATGAAACTCCTTTCTTGATGGTGGTGAGTGATTCGGTGATTTACGGCGTTCCTCTGGACCCCGCCGACTCCTCCAACAATGCGATGGCGCCCGTGTCAGGCATCCGTCAGGGGCGGGACCTTGAATTTGATGACCGGGAGCAGTTTGTCTACTGGGTTGAGTTTTCGGTAAGTGGATGTATTAAATGTAGTGTTTCAAAAATGGATTATTTATACATCATGCACAATTTACTTTTTATGAAACAACATGACTGTCCTTTGTTTGAATCCTTCCTGTCAGGGTTCTATTTGGCGAATTTATACCAACGGCACCAACAGGTCTTTGTTTGCACCAGCTGCTTTTATGGGCTCCCCATCTGGTCTGGCGTTTGACTGGATAAGCAGGATAATGTATTATACCAACCCCACGGCTAAATCCATAGAGGTAAGCGCAATTGAAGACAATGTCAAATTATGTCTTAGATTATTAGGAGCTTCTGCTAGCTAAAAGACAACATAACTGTCGGGGTCTCTAATTAGCAGCGGGTCAAAATTTGCACACTGGTATTGACATCTGTGCTATAGGCAACCTATTGATGTAGTTATTTATTATAATTTTACTTCAGGTCATTCGCGTTGATGGAAAACAGTACTATCGAAAGACCATCATCACCTCCACAGGGAAACCAGAGGGAGTGGGAACACCAATCGGAATAGCCGTAGATCCAGCAAGAGGGTAAAGCATTTGCATACCAGAAATTATCTAGAAAACATTTTAATTTATATTTCCCCGAAACAGGAAATTGTTCTGGACGGATGGAGGGTCCATTAATGGTGTTCCTCCGAAAGTGGCCAGCGCTGACATGGATGGGAGCAACATTACAATCCTTTACAAGGGCAACCTGGCTAACGTGGGCTACCTCGCTGCTGATATTTCCACCAGGAAACTCTACTGGGGAGTGTCAGGCTCAGGAGTGGTACGTCCAGGACACTTTTTTTTTTTTTAAATATAGTGTGTGTGACTGTCAGTCTACCATCTTGGTTGTTTTGTGTTCTAGATCGAGAGCGGCACCATGGATGGGGCGAGCCGAGTGACAGTTGTCAGTGGCCTGTCTTACCCGGTGGGGTTGACCATCTACCAGAACTACCTCTATTACGCCGACAAGGACTATCAGGTCATTGAGAGAGTGGACAAAGACACGGGTGCCAATATGGTGGTGATAAGAAGCGGAATGCCCCAACTGCGTGCTGTCAAGGTGCACGCCAGAGACAGTACGTGGCTTTGTTGGTTATATATTTAATGCAGCAGTTTACTCTAACAGTATGCAGATGTACTTACTGCTAGTAGCGTCAGTAATCAAGGACTAAAGCAACTACCGTATTTTTCGGACTATAAGTCGCTCCGGAGTATAAGTTGCACCGGCCGAAAATGCATAATAAAGAAGGAAAAAAACATATATAAATCGCACTGGAGTATAAGTCGCATTTTTTGGGGAAATTTATTTGATAAAACCCAACACCAAGAATAGACATTTGTATATAGTATATAAATTGGTGCAAAGGTTTAACATGTGTACAAGGATATTTCACATGCCTTTACTGTGTATATAATTGAACTGTGTTTATGTTGTGTATAATGTGTATTTATAATATGTTGTACAAAGGACATTTAATAATTTTCGGAAGTTCATCTTGTACTTGACATTGTTTATAGGGTTAGGCGCAATAAGTGTTCAACTTCAGCCTAAACCCTTTCGGTCTGCAACATTTTCATTTTCAATTTATGAATGTACAACTGTTTGTTTATTTTGTTGACGATTGACCGAAGAATAATAAACAATTATAATTATAAAAAGGCAATTTAAAATAAATAAAGAATAGTGAACAACAGGCTGAATAAGTGTACGTTATATGACGCATAAATAACCAACTGAGAACGTGCCTGGTATGTTAACGTAACATATTATGGTAAGAGTCATTCAAATAACTATAACATATAGAACATGCTATACGTTTACCAAACAATCTGTCACTCCTAATCGCTAAATCCCATGAAATCTTATACGCCTAGTCTCTTACGTGAATGGGCTAAATAATATTATTTGATATTTTACGGTAATGTGTTAATAATTTCACACATAAGTCGCTCCTGAGTATAAGTCGCACCCCCGGCCAAACTATGAAAAAAACTGCGACTTATTGTCCGAAAAATACGGTAGTTGCATTGCAAACTACATGCAGTGTATGTAAATGTTTGTGTAAGCAAACTCTTCTACTACCTTTAAAAAAGGTAAAAGTCTGTCAAAACACCCAGCTCTACTGTGCTATTACTTCTCTGTTTCAAGAAACTTTATAGCCATACCTGCACAACTGAGACACATGAGATGGTATGGAATTTTGTACAATTGTATGCAGATAATAAGTTAGTTAGAAGAGGTTATAAATAAAGTACGTTATAATTAGGCATTGGTTAATAGGAAAATATAATTAATAGAATAGAAAATATAATAGATTGTGATCCTTTAGTGCAAATAGAATGTGAAAACAATGACCACAAACCAAACCAAATAAAAGCCCAGTTCAGCACGTGCAAGTTAAGCGTTCCTCATGGATGGGGAGGAGCTGTTTTTAAACTCTCATTAGATTGACTTGAAAATTTTCACACAGCTCATTGCACTTTACAGAATACCCCGTGTAACTTTGGTGGGTTTAGTCGTATCACCATAGAAACCCCATAGACACCTTTTATGGCACTGACAAGTACATTTGTGTACAATTTGAGCAAGATAGCCGCCAGCAATCAAATTGTCTTTGAGACTCAGAAACTACAGTAATTGTCCATACGTCATTTACCATTTTTCTAATAATGATAAAACTTTGAGGATATCTATATTCTGATATGTAACCCATAGGGGGCACCACAAACATAATTTGCAGTTTGCAAACCTCCACCAGAACAAAACAATGTTAATTTAGATCACAATCCAATTGTACACCTTTACTCATACCCAGCTTTTGATTTTTGATTTAAATAGAAATGGCATCCAAAAATCCTGGTTCCATACTTTTCCTGAACTTGCACCAAAATATGTGATCTTTTTTCTACTTTAGACTCTGCAGGGACCTCCAACGCCTGCAGCTCCAACAACGGTGGCTGCCCTCACCTCTGCCTGCCCAAACCCAACAACCAAAGGGTGTGCACCTGCACTACGGGCTTCTACCCGTCTCACGATGGCTCCGAATGCGAAGAGTTTGACTCATTCGCCGTGGTCTCCACGCCCAGCTACATCCGCGGCTTTCACATAAATAGCTCCGATCACTCCGAAGCCATGGTGCCCATCGGTGGATGTATGTTAACTTTATATTAGACACTTTTAGCGTGTCGTGTTGACGATTTTGCAAACTTTTGTTTTGCAGCTCCTTCTTACATGAGGCAGAATTTAGGCCTGCACGTGGAGTCTGGATTTATTTACTGGACTGAGAACGGCACCTCGTCCTCCTACAAAAGCATCTCCAGGAGAAAAACAGATGGATCATACTACCAAAGAATTGTCTACTCAGGAGTTGGAAGAGGAGGAATCCTTGGACTAGCAGTGGACTGGGTTTCCAGTAAGAAGTTTAGTCTATCCAGTTATTATCATATCATTTTTGTGGTCTAACACATCTTTCTTGATCTACTTAGACAACCTGTACTTCACCAACGCCTTCAAGAGCGAGACCTACCTTGAAGTGTTGGCCATCAACACCACATACCGAATGATCCTACTCAAGTCCGCTCATGACAGGCCCACTGACCTGGCTGTCAACCCCAAACAGCGCTACATTTTCTGGACCGATGCTGGCCAAACTCCCAAGATAGAGCGAGCCTTTCTGGACGGCACCAACCGCACGGTGCTGGCATCCGAGAGCCTGGCGTCACCTCGCGGCCTCACCGTTGATCACACCAATGACTTCCTCTATTGGACAGATGACGTTCTGGACATGATCTCGTGTATGGCTGCAGACGGCTCACAGAGGCAGATAGTCCGCTACGGGAGTCGTTATCCCTCGCCCATGGGGGTTGCTATACTTGGAAACTACATGCTGTGGGTGGATAAAAGGCTAGCGAAGCTCTTCCAGGCCAATAAAGATCCAGCCAACACTAACCAGACAGAGGTGAGAGCTACTTAAAGGTTTACACTGTTTTTAGTGTGTAGATCGCTCGCTTTAATGCTAATGAGCGGTGTTTGTCAACAAGTATGTGGCTCCAAGAAGTGCTATTGTGCACTTGATCCACATTTTACCTACACACTACTGTAACTGTGCAATTGTCCAACATAATATACGGTATGTCATATAGCTCAACATGACAGAGAAGGGATGCGTGGATAGTTGCTTAGTAGTTTTATGTCTGGTAAACCAGTGGTCCCCAACCACCGATTGGTACCGGGCCGCACAAGAATTAAAAAAAAAAAAATATATATATATATATATATATATATATATATATATATATTTTTTTTTTTTTTTAAAAATGAAATCAACATAAAAAACACAATATATACATTATATATCAATATAGATCAATACAGTCTGCAGGGATACAGTCCGTAAGCACACATGATTGTATTTATTTATGTTAAAAAATAAAAATAAAAAATAAAAAAATTTTTTTTTTTAAAAATACACCCCCCCCCCACAAATTTGGGACAAATTTTCAAGCGTTGACCGGTCCGCAGCTACAAAAAGGTTGGGGACCACTGTGGTAAACCATGATGTGATCATTTTAAGATGCATAACGAAGCCTGCTTTTTTAATTAAATGTTTTTACAAAGCTTTGCTCCTCCTGGGTGTAGACACGGGACAGAGGTGGTTTCATGTCCATGTCGAAGGACTTTTTTTTCCATGACACTTTTTTTCTCAAAAGCGGAGGGAGGCAGTGAGATAATATATATTTTTCATGATTGGTGCGCATAAACAGGTTGTAGAGACACATGTATTATTATCAGAACATGATAAAAAGTCACTTTTCCATAATAGTTGAACATTATTAAGAAGTAAAATGCATTCTCGAATTAAACCCATTGTCCGGTGTTATCAGGTAATCCGAGACACCCTCGAAGGCGTGTGGGACGTGGCCATCTTTGATCCTCATGTGCAGCCTACAGCGGCTCACCAGGTGGGCTTCAACCCATGTCAGGAAGACAACGGCCGATGCCAGCAAATCTGCTTTGCTATACCGGAGCAGGACCACCCTAAATGCGCCTGCGCTCATGGGTCGCTCCTCAATAACGGAGTAACATGCGGCTATGGACAAGATGATTTCCTAGTTTTCACCACCGGCTACACTCTGAACAGTTTGAGGCTGGACCCTCAGGATCACAGCACTCCTTTCCCGCCTTTGAACCTGGGTTACAACTTGATGGCGCTGGATTTCGATTACAAGGACAGGCGTATTTTCTTCACCCAGTACATGGGGATAGGCAGGAGCAAGATCGGCTACATCACCACCACATCCATCAGTAGCTCACCGACCATCATAGCTTCAAGTGAGTTCAGAGTCAATGATCTGGTTGCGTGTTGATTTTTCTAATGTTATCAAATTGATTTCCTGTCAGATCTGGATGACCCCGAGGGCTTGGCGTATGACTGGGTCAACAAACGCCTCTACTTCACCGACTACTACCGCAAGAACATCCAGTCTATAGGAATGGACGGGTTGAACCGCACCGTCATTGCCCATGCAAACCGTCCCAGAGGCATCATAGTCGACCCCTGCTATGGGTACCAATTTAAACAATTTTTAGATTGTGATGATGATAATGAGGATGATAACCTTGCACATTTTGTCCAGTTACCTCTACTGGACTGACTGGGGCAGGCCTGCCAAGATTGAAAGAGCCACACTGGGTGGAAACTTCCGGATTCCCATCATTAACACCAGCTTGTCCACACCTAATGGCCTCGCTATCGACTTTGAGGAGAGGATGTTGTACTGGGCTGATGCTTCACAGTATGTTCATATAATTTGATTGATTGATTGAAACTTTTATTAGTAGGTTGCACAGCGAAGTACATATTCCGTACAATTGACCACTAAATGGTAACACCCGAATAAGTTTTTCAACTTGTTTAAGTCGGGGTCCACTTAAATTGATTCATGATACAGATATACAGTATACTATTATCATAATACAGTCATCACACAAGATAATCATCAGAGTATATACATTGAATTATTTACATTATTTACAATCCGGGGTGTGGGTAATGGAGGGGGGCGGGGGGGGATTAGGTTTGGTTGATAACAACACTTCAGTCATCAACAATTGCATCATCAGAGAAATGGACATTGGAACAATGTAGGACTGACTTGGTAGGATATGTACAGCAAGTAATGGACACAGAGAGAGAGATCAGAAAGTATAAGAAAAAGTGTCTACATTTGATTATTTACATTTGATTATTTACAATCCCAAGAGGTATGATGAGGAAGGGAGGGTGTTAGTTTAGGGTTGAAGTTCCCTGGAAGTGTTCTTTTAGTGCGGTTTTGAAGGAGGATAGAGATTCCCTTTCTTTTACACTTGTTGGGAGTGCATTCCATATTGATGTGGCATAGAAAGAGAATGAGTTAAGACCTTTGTTAGATCGGAATCTGGGTTTAACGTGGTTAGTGGAGCTCCCCCTGGTGTTGCGGTCATTTACGTTAAGGAAGTAGCTAATATTCACTTCACATCGTCACCGTCTTGAATACATAATTTCAGTCTTCAATATTACTCGTATAACGCATGAAGGGGGTTAGGCTGACTGCAGCAGAGGTGGGAATCTTTGGGCACGATTATGATTCAGGAGCTATGTTTCGATTAAAAATTGATCATTGATGCATCTTTATTAATGTATATTGATGTAGTTTTACATTTCATTTCTTTTCACTAAATAAGCGTTTATCACTTGCAGCTTTTAAAAACAGTGCATTTGTAATAAGAAACAGTTAAATTAATTCCCATTACATTTATTAAATTTATAGAAATGTGTGGGAAAACTGGACCATAAGTGCCCTGTAATAAAGAAGCTGGTCGGATCTCTCGGTGAGGTGGCTCGCTGCAGTCAGCCAAATTTTAGAACTGTCTGCATTATTTTATTTACAATAAACAAATCGATGATTGATTATTGATGTTTACTAATCGATTTTAGAATCGTCCATATCCGAATTGCGATGCATCTAAAAATCGATTATTTCCCCCCCACCTCTACTAGTGAGTATTGTAATAGAGTCGTACCTCACCACATGACGCTTCAAAGTTTTGTCTGGTAAAGGTGACTACAAGGGTGCTATTTCATGTCTAAAATATTCTCTTTATTTAAAAAAAATATTTAGAAAGTCCTAAAAAGTTTTTTTATACTTTAGCGAAAGAATATAATATTTGCGGAAAATTGCTGTATTACTATTACTATTACTGTATTACTCATTGTTTGACTATAGGGGCCAAAGTGTGTGCATAAAAAGACACAACCAACAAAAATGCCGTTCAAGCATCTTTATGATTAGATATTAAGAAGTAATATATGAATAATGTTTTGCAAACAGAAAGATCACAATTCATTTCAATCCAATTTGTTCAATAGTAGTGTGTGTTTATTCCAGATAATAAAAAAATAGGTGGACAGAAAAGTGTTTGACTACAGGGAAGCCAATTGAAAACGGGTATACCGCCTTGCTATGAATTGTAAAAAGTAAACAAAACACAATAATTGAGCAAAACCTCTGAAAAAACAAATGTTCTTCAGACACTGTATCCTTTGGGAAAAGGTTAGGCTGCAATATACATTTAAACAGTATGGCGGGCTCGGGATCTTTCTGTGTGGAGTTTGCATGTTCTCCCCGTGACTGCGTGGGTTCCATCTGGGTACTTCAGCTTCCTCCCACTTACAAAGACATGCACCTGGGGATAGGTTGATTGGCGACACTAAATTGGCCCTAGTGTGTGAACGTGGGTGTGAATGTTGTCTGTCTATCTGTGTTTGCCCTGTGGTGAGGCGGGGACTTGTCCAGGGTGTACCCCGCCTTACGCCCAAATGCAGCTGAGATAGGCTCCAGCACCCCCCGCGACCCCAAAAGGGACAAGCGGTAGAAAATGGATGGATGGCGTCCGAAGCAATGTTAAACTAGCAATTAGCTCCAAGGGCTTTTGAATGGACGCGGGTGCCCATGCTGCTCAACCAAACTAAAACTATTACAAAGCACATGTTGACTCACCGCTGAATAACATTTTTGCAGAAAAAAAGTATAGTTTTATCCCTAATTTAGTCCATCAAAGTAGAACAAGCCTGCAGAGCACGATGACTACGTTGATGACTGAAGTGAGCGGTCGCCATAATCAATGTGGACCCGATAATCAACGTGGCCCTAAACAAGCGTAGAATGTTTATGCCAGGGTCTGGCCTTGATCTTGACTATGTTCCTACTGATTCCTCCCTTCTGCAGAGACAAAATTGAGCGCTCCACCCTGACGGGAGCAAACCGGCAGGTGATTGTGCAAGGTGTCCAGTACCCCTTTGCCATGACGGTTTTTAAGCAGGACATCTTCTGGACCGACTGGACGGAAAGAGCCGTCTTCAGAGCGGGGAAAGATGACGGCTCTGGCATCACCGTGTTGACCCAGGAGCTTCAGTATCAACCTAATGATATTCACGTCTATGCTGGGTCCAAGCAGGAGAGCTGCTCCAGCCCCTGCATGCAGTTCAACGGAGGCTGTAGCCACGTCTGTGTACCTGGTAAGACGGAAGACTTTTACAACCGGTGCTGGAAAAAACCACGCTATAGCTACAAACAGATTGAAGTACCGGTACTAAGGGGAAAAGTCAGTCCATTTTCTGGTTATTTCTTATATCATCAGGTCCGACCGGACCCGAATGCCAGTGTCCCCACGTCGGCAAATGGTACTTGGCAAATAACGGCAAAGACTGTGTCAAAGACGACGGCAAGCGCTGCCAGCCCAATCAGTTCACGTGTCTCAGCGGAAAATGCATCCCAGCTGGCTGGACATGTGACGGCTTCGACGACTGCAAGGACAACACAGACGAGCTGGAGAGAGTGTGCGGTGAGGGGACTTTGCATCAACCTCTAACAGCACAACTTTTTGAGGGTGAACTTGGAATCCTCCTCCGCAGCCTTCCACACCTGCTCTGGTGTGCAATTCACCTGTGACAACGGCCGCTGTGTGCCGCTCAACTATGCCTGCGACTACGTGGACGACTGCGGCGACAACAGCGATGAGCACGGATGCCCCTTCCCCACCTGTAACCCCGACACCGAGTTCACTTGCGGCAACGGACGCTGCATCAGCGCGTCTTTTCTCTGCGACGGCTACAACGACTGCCGCGACAACGCCACCTCGGATGAAATTAACTGCCGTGAGTTATTTATTTATCAACATTTCATTTTTTGTTGATGATTAGACATTATACAGTATATATCTATTCTCAAACTGTGCTACAGTGGAATACTAGCAATTTATTTTTTTAAACGAAATCAAAATATATTACAAACATACATGTACAGAATATAATATTCAAAAATTATATTTTCCTTATAGTTAACTTATTAAAGATAAAAATGTGACAGTACAAGATTTTCTACTTTTAAATTTTATCTCATCACAATACTACTCAGTGGCCTAGTGGTTAGAGCAGGGGTGGGCAATTAATTTTTACCGGGGGCCGCATGAGCAACCCGAGCACTGCTGGAGGGCCACATCGACAATATTTCAATTAAATTTTGCTCAATATTATTTTTGATATATACCGTAAGATAAATAATAATAATAATAATAATAATTAATAATAATAGTAATAATTCAACATAATGTGTGTAACAGCATTCCATGACTAATATAAACAAATTAACATTAATAATAAATGACAGTAAAATAAGCACACGTATGACTGAGGAGTCATAGTGTAACTTTGTGTGGTGTTTGAGTTGTCCGACTTTTTGTGTGGCCATAAACGCACCAGTGGTTTAGTGCTATGCGTGTTGGTGACAGATGACAAGTTGGTTTTGGCCTGGTTTGTACGGCAGAAAATGACTAGTTTTTCGAGATTGAAGTGTTTTACTCATGTTTTTGGTGTGGTTATGTCCGAATATAAACAGTTTTGCTCAATAAAGTGATCGATATAATTCCTGTCCTCGAAGCATCTCGATAGACGTTACAATAATTGAACGGTGTTCAATTGAACGGTGTTGACGAACACCGTTAGGGCCGCTTGTTGTCACTGTCACTCAAAGTTGCATTGCAAAATTACATAGAATAAATATGTTTATTTTGTTTAGAATTCAGATGGGATTTGATTTGGTGCGCGACATATATTTGCTGCGCGCAGCGGACGTTTGAGCAGTGCGAAATTGCGCAGGCACGCACCTTAGAGGGAACGTTGCTTGGCAGTCCATGTCTTGTTGAAAACACGCCATTCGTCATCAACTTTTCTCTTTTTAGCGTCTCGGGTGTAAACCGTGCATCACTTGTCGCTGCATGTGCACCTTCACTCGCAGGTTACACACGGACACACGCCCATAAATAATACTTTTCAAAATAAAAGCAGCACAGTTGTATTGCGCGCACGACATAGATGTTTTTTCAACTTTATTTTGTAATTTGTGATTGCAGCTGTTCACATTCACTCACAATCACCCACGCGCATACGTCCACACGGAAGTAATACAAATAACGATTTTAAAAACAAAAGCAGCACCGTTGTATTGCACACTCGACATAGATACTTTTTAAAATGTATTTTGTAATTTATAATTGGCCTCACGCGGGCCGGACAGGGACGCACAAAGGGCCGGATGCGGCCCGCGGGCCGCAGAATGCCCAGGTCTGGGTTAGAGTGTCCGCCCTGAGATCGGTAGGTTGGGAGTTCAAACCCCGGCCGAGTCATACCAAAGACTATAAAAATGGGACCCATTACTTCCCTGTTTGGCACTCAGCATCAAGGGGTTGGAATTGGGGGTTAAATCACCAAAAATGATTCCCGGGCGCGGCCACCGCTGCTGCCCACTGCTCCCCTCACCTCCCAGGGGGTGATCAAGGGTGATGGGTCAAATGCAGAGAATAATTTCGCCACACCTAGTGTGTGTGTGACAATCATTGGTACTTTAACTTTCATAGGTATAGGGTTAGGGTTATTATGTAATTGATGATAATTGCACCGTTTTTTACTTCACCTTTTTTTTTCTTGTAATTTTGTCATAATTTCAGATATGCTGAGTTTTGATTGTCACGATTCAAAAGTGTTTATTGTCATTACATGAACATAACGAAATGTTAGTCAAGGCTCTCAATAAAAGGAAATAAGAAAATATATTAAAAAAACACTCTTCAAATAGAACATTTTAAATTGCAAATATTGCACTTAGATGATAGGTGGTAAGTCAAACAGAGGCAGGAAAAATTGCATAAACAGTGACAGGTAGCAGCATAATGACAGGTTGGTGACATGATCAAAGTATACTGTAGCAGCATGAGTCATAACAAAGCAGCGTAAATGCCTCAAAATGATTAACACACGAATGATAACCTGCCAGCGAGAAGTAGCAACATAAAGTAATTATTAATTTAAATTAATCATTAGGCTAACAGAGTAAAATGTTTTTTTTACTTTTAGATTATCTAGTTGTTATCATTATAGGTGTCATGAAGGTACATTCCATACAGTAACTGGATATCCAATACATCATTTAATATAATGTATAATAAAACAGTACTTAATCATGTATTTTTTTTGTCATTATTTCATATTTTTCATCATTCATTTTTGTGTTTTTTCTTTTATATACTTGTGTTTTGTTGTTACTCATCTGTATAGTTGGTGTTTTTGCACAATTTTAAAATATTTTGATTGGACCTGCTTATCCTCTAGCATCATAATAAGCATGTTAAATGAATACTTGCAGTGTCAAACAAAATGTTATTATCTCACCCCGAGAGGGACATGCGGTAAAAAATGGATGGATGGATGGGATGCATTGGATGTACTGAGTTATTCAAAACACAAGTCACAGGGTGATCAGTGTGTTTTATTATTGCGGTTCCATTTGCATGGAACTGTTCTGCATCATCCTAAGAGCTGGTTGTAATATTTTATAGTAGAATATAATATAGCTTAATGAGGTTAGTATTTTGAGTGTGTTCTCCAGATTATACAGTTGATACGTAACCCTTGTTGACCCTCTTCAGCTGACAGGGTCTGTCCCTCGGGCCAGGTCAAATGTGACAACACCAACATCTGCATCTACCCTAACAAGCTGTGCGACGGCTACAACAACTGTGGCGACAACAGCGACGAGAACCCTCTCTTCTGCGGTAAACGAGTTGTGCCTTTTTTTTTCTAAATCTAAATCTTTAAGTCTCTAAATGTAGATATGTGTTGCACAAAAACCCACAGTGGGTCGTACGTGCCCTCCGAGCGAGTTCCAGTGTGACGTTGGCAAGTGCATCCCCACCTCTTGGGTGTGTGACTTCTACAAGGACTGCAGCGATGGGACTGATGAACCTTCCACATGCGGCAAGTCAATTTTAGCCAGGGCATGACACATGACTGGCCATGCTGAGCCGGCATTAACCTAATGTGCGCTCTGTCTATTTTTCTAAAGAGCATATAGTGAAAACTTGCAGCGCCAGCCAGTTCACGTGTACCAACGGGAACTGCATCCCTCAGTCCATGCTCTGTGACGGCAACAACGACTGCTGGGACAGCAGTGACGAGGCTCCTGAGCTGCAGTGTGGTCAGAAAGCATTTTATTCATGAAAACCTTTTAACAATGTGTTGATTGGACTTGTTTAACATGAGGTTTCACTATCTACTGTAAGTAGTGCATTGATTCTCAAACTGTAACACTTGTGTCTGGGTGTCCCGATCTGATACAGATATCTGTCTGATATCAGCAAAAATCGGGTGTTATCGGCTTGCACTTGAGCAAAATTGGACAGCCAGTTAACATTTAAATGTCCTCCAATAAGCACACAAGGTTGGTCTTCTCTTGTATTTTATTCAAGTCATTTACAAATGGTAAACAGGTTACTAGGATTGAGCAGCTACACAACAGCTAAGTACACAACAGCACACAAGCTAGACATACGCAATAACTCTCCTTAAAAAATATTGCTGTCTAAAAGGCCACAATTGTCAATTTAAACAAATATAGAGTAATTATAGTTGCATATTACTTACCAGACAAAGTTTCCAAGGCAGAAGCGTATTAGAGAGTATTGAGTAACAAAAGTGTCTGGATTATTCAACTGCATCATGGGAGTCATACGCCTAACTTAATGAAATATTGTGACCATTAGGTGTGGCCAAAAACAAATTACCAATCCACTTCATTTTTAGGACAGCATAGTTAATATATCACACCTCCCATTATTCTCTGTTTGAGTAATTTCACTTGCTCAAGCCTGTGCTAACATTTCACACGACAAAAATAATAAAATTATGTGCTATGATTTGTGCTAATATCAAATCGGATTAATATTAGGTATCGACCAATGCTCAAGGCACTATTATTGGTATCGTATCAGAAGTGAAAAGCCCTACTACTCAGTGGCCTAGTGGTTAGAGTGTCCGCCCTGAGATTGGTAGGTTGTGAGTTCAAACCCCGGCCGAGTCATACCAAAGACTATAAAAATGGGACCCATTACCTCCCTGCTTGGCACTCAGCATCAAGGGTTGGAATTGGTGATCAAGGGTAATGGGTCAAATGCAGAGAATAATTTCACCACACCTAGTGTGTGTGACAATCAATGGTACGTTAACTTTAAATTTACTATTGCCACTTGTGGTACTTGTCTTAGATTTTTTAATTTAATTGGAGAGCATCGGATTATTGTTAAAAATGACAGAGGAGGGTTTTCCACCTCTCACTAGCCAAAAGTTGGGCAGCATTTACAGAGTAGACGTGTGACTATACCGCGTGACAGTCACACTTCCTGTCCCTGACTTAATGTCGAAACTTGGTACACCTCTGTATCGTACGGAATGTTCTGCAACGAAAAATCTGATTACATACTGTCACAACGCTACTATTTGTGTCTTCGCAGGTCAGCGTACATGCAGCTCTAACCAATTTACCTGCCCTACCTGGTCCCCGGGTCACCCACGCTGCGTGCCCTTAAACTTTGTGTGTGACGGCGACAAAGACTGCGTCGATGCGGCCGATGAGCTTCAAAACTGCCCCAATCGGACCTGCCACATGAACGAGTTCGCCTGCAAAAATGGCCTATGCATTTACCTCCCCTTCCAGTGAGTAGAAAATATGCCCCTGCTGATGTTATCGCTCATAAGAAATTGACCAAATATTGCACTCTTACCTTAGTTGCGACCGCGTGAATGACTGCGGAGACGGCAGCGACGAGCTGGGCTGTACTTACGACACATGCAGCAGCTACCAGTTCACCTGCGGCAACGGGGCCTGCATCTACTCGGCTTACACCTGCGACGGCACTAACGACTGCCTGGACGGTTCCGACGAAGCGGACAGCTTGTGCGTCACGGCGCAACCCACGTGCCCGCCTAATCAGTACTTGTGCAAGTCGGGCGAGTGCATCGACGCAAAGAACGTGTGCAACAGTGTGAAGGACTGCCAGGACAACAGTGACGAAAAAGGCTGCGGTGAGAAACTCAACTCAGTAGCTCAAAATAGAATCGTTCAAAACATGTCTAATGTTGAATTCCAGAAAACTGGAAAGTTGAAAAACGCTACTTTTATGGCAGTCGAATTAGAACTGAGTAATGTGATGCCAAATAATATATTAAAAAACTTATTTGTAATACTAAATGCCACCATTTAAATCAGTATACATTTTAGTGTACAAATATTGCCAAACTGTATGATTGTTTTCTTAAAAAAATCCAATGTTTTTAAAATGTATTTTACTAATCATATTTATATTTAATTAAAAATTAATTAACAATATGTTGTGCGGACTTGAAATTTGACAGATTATAACATAGTTGTCCCATACTTGTGTGGGTGGCACTGGGTACAAGGTAGGTGAAGTGTCTTGCCCAAGGACACAATGGCAGTGACTAGGATGACAGAAGCTGGATTTGTACTAGGAACTGCTCCCCGAGACCAAGTGGGACACTTTATCCCTCTTTTGTAATGAACATTAATGTCACCTGCAGGACTCCAGAAGAACATTTTTGCTTGTACATTCAAATTAATCGGATATAATTATTTAGTTGTAGATTCTAGTTTTAATTATTTTCAGGAAGTTACAGTATGTAATTTAAAGTAATTAAAAAGAAAAAAAATTTGCTATCGTAAATGAGAAATTAATTTAGTTTTGAATACTTTTAAATGTAAATTTGTATCACAAATAGCCATCTATCTATCTGGGTTTTTATTGTAAATTATTCAATTTATAAAAAAATGTTATTATTGTAGGTATTCAATTTGATTTAATGAAAATGTTTGATGGTAAATTATTTGACTTGATTTAAAAAAAAAAAAAAATTCTATTCAATTACATTTAAAGCCAAGTGTAAATCTTTTTCATTTAGGCATCAATGAATGCCGCAACCCATCAGTCCACCAGTGTGCCCAGCTGTGCACGGACACGCTCACAGGCTACTTCTGCTCCTGTAACCCTGGCTACCAGCTCATGCCCGACGGCAAAGCCTGCGAGGACATCAACGAGTGCCTCAGCACGCCGGCCGTCTGCAGCCAGCTCTGCGACAACACCGCAGGCTCCTATCACTGCAGATGTGCCCCAGGATACCTGCGGGAACCCGACGGGCGCACCTGTCGGCAGAACAGCGGCGTCGACCCTTACCTGTTGTACACCAATCGCTACTACATCCGCAACCTGACCACCGACGGATCCCAGTTGAGAATAGTCCTGCAGGGCCTCTCCAACGTGGTGGCTCTGGATTATGATTATTCCGAAAAGAGGCTTTATTGGCTCGATGCCGGAGTGGGAAAGATTGAGAGGATGCGTTTTGACGGGAGCAACAGGGAGGTGCTGGTGGATAACGGCATTCTCGGAGCAGAGGGTCTGGCGATTGATTGGGTTGGAAGGTAGGGTTAGTATAACAAGTATGCGTAGAATCTGTATATGCTATACTGTACATATAGCAAAGCATTTATTATTTTATATATATATGTATATATATATATATATATATATATATATATATATATATATATATATATATATATATATATATATATATATACATATATATATATACAGTATAGATAGATACATATGTATGTACAGTATATGTGTATATACAGTATATAGATACATATGTATGTACATTTGTATATATACACACACATATGTATGTATATGTGTATATATATTTACATATGTATTTAGATAAGGGTATATATATATATATATATATATATATATATATATATATATATATATATATATATATATATATATATATATATATATATATATATGTATGTGTATATGTGTATATATATACATATATGTATGTATATGTGTATATATACACACACATATGTATGTATATGTGTATATATATTTACATATGTATTTAGATAAGGGTATACATATATATATATACATATATATATATATATATATATATATATATATATATATATATATAGTATATATGTATATGTGTATATATATACATATATGTATGTGTATATATATATATATATATATATATATATATATATATATGTATATGTGTATACAGGTATATATACATATATGTATGTATATGTGTATATATACACACACATATGTATGTATATGTGTATGTATTTTTACATATGTATTTAGATAAGTGTATACATATATATATATATATATATATATATATATATATATATATATATATATATATATATATATATAGACATATATATAGACATCTATGTATGTATATATAAGTGTGTATGTATGTATATATATGTGCGGAAGTATGTATGTGTATATATATATGTACGTATGTATGAATATATATGTATGATAGTCATTGTAAACAATTTTAATAGACAATTGTTTTTAATAATGATAACTTTTACTAACAGATTGATCGATAACTTGCTTTGAAATCGTAGGTCAAGGTAACAAGCAGATATTTAAGTGTACATTTTTAGTAACCCCCAAAAAATGCTCAGAATATCTTTTTGCACTGTCAGATAATAATTAGGTTGAGAATATTTGTAATTGCATGCAGTACCTTCTCTCAGTCAAAATTGAAAGAACAAATACATTTAACCCATAAGTGCTTTATTTACATTATTTCCAGCCTTTCACGGGCCACGTAAAATGAAGTGGCGGGCCAGATCTTGAGGTTGACACCTTTTTGTCTAGCAGTTAAAAACTGGGTATTTTTTGTGTAGTGTTTTTATTTTTAATACATATTAATAATACATAATTTTCATCAATATGTTTCAGCTTTTTGTCTGCATGTACACATTCGTGTGCATTAATATAATTTTCTGCAAACTTTTTGACACTATTTTTTCCCAAAATTTTGACATGGAAAAACTTACGTTTTTTTAAATTTATTTGAGGTTTTTTTATTTATTTGTTCTTGTCTTTTTTGAATGATATGACAGTCTAACATATTCTCATTTTTATTTTTTATTTAGTTTTTTTTTCTTAACAAATTTTCACGGTCAAACCGTTATTCGCCGTTTGTTATTGTGCCTCTTCCGGAAATGACTTTCTTCAGGTATCTGATTGGTTAAAATTGCCTTACAGTTCAAAGTAGGTTTTTTTGTGTTTGTTTTGGTGAAAGTACCCATGTAGTGATAGACATAGCCAAAGTATTCTAGTAAAATGTTTCAAATCCAATGCCTCTGAAGTACTAAGCTGCTGTGTTACGTCCGTCACAGGAAGTTGTACTGGGTGGACAGTTACTATGGCTCTGTGCATGTGATGGAGCTGGATGGGCGCTACATGAAGAAGCTGCTGACCGGCCACTTCACAAATGGAAACAACACTTACACCATCACCCGGCCTCGCGCTGTGGCTGTGAACCCCAAATATGGGTACATGCAAACATGAATCATCTGTAACTATGATATTGTAGCAGCTGGGATGCCTCATTGCTCTCCTTCTGTCCTCCTTTATCCACAGATGGCTGTACTGGACCGACTGGGCTGACACTCCATATATCGGCAGGGCAGGCATGGACGGAAGCAATGTTATCGCCATTATAACAGCCAAGCTGGAGTGGCCCAGCGCTCTGACTATAGACTACACCACCAATAAGATCTTCTTTGCCGATTCCCACCTCAACTTCCTAGAGTGAGTTGACATATAAGTCACTCCCAGCCTGTTTCTTCGTGCATATATCTGATTCATCTCTGCATCCACCCTTTGCAGCTTTGCAGACATGGATGGCAAAAACCGACACAGAGCCATTGCTGGCTCACTGCCGCATGTCTTTGCAGTGTCCCTCTTTGAGGACTGGGTCTACTGGACAGATTGGAACACACACGATGTGGAAAAGGCTCACAAATACACCGGCGAAGGGCGCATGATCATGGGCAACAACACACACCGACCTTATGACCTTCATGTGGTCCACCCCTACAGGCAACCACCAAGTAGGACATTTGTACATACCTTACTTAAACTAGAATTTAATGTATTGAGCTATTTTATACCATTTTACACTAATGTTAAATAATACACAATATGGTATTAGAAGTGTGTTGTCCGAAAACTCACCTTGATGCCGGAATTTAGACAGTTTTTAAATTGCTTTTAGTAATGACAGCAGTCATTTTTGTGTTTCTGTAGCTTTAATGCTAGTTAGCTGTGTTTGTCCACGTTTGTGCACTTTGTAAGCTAACTAATACGCTGTAACTGCACTTGACTAACCCAATAGATGCCTTACATCATTTACAGTTAGGTAACATTAAGGAGTGGGACAGGAGGACACACACAATAGCTTGTTAGCTGCATGCTAACATTACAGTAAAATTTTAACAGCAATATCATGTTAGGCTAGCCTGTTTGCTGAAGAGCTACAAAATGATCAAACTTAAAGCTCCCACATGTTCAGCTGTATTTTACAAACCCCGTTTCCATATGAGTTGGGAAATTGTGTTAGATGTAAATATAAACGGAATACAATGATTTGCAAATCATTTTCAACCCACATTCAGTTGAATATGCTACAAAGACAACATATTTGATGTTCAAACTGATAAAAAAAAATTTTTTTGCAAATAATCATTAACTTTAGAATTTGATGCCAGCAACACGCGACAAAGAAGTTGGGAAAGGTGGCAATAAATACTGATAAAGTTGAGGAATGCTCATCAAACACTTATTTGGAACATCCCACAGGTGAACAAGCAAATTGGGAACAGGTGGGTGCCATGATTGGGTATAAATGTAGATTCCATGAAATGCTCAGTCATTCACAAACAAGGATGGGGCGAGGGTCACCACTTTGTCAACAAATGTGTGAGCAAATTGTTGAACAGTTTAAGAAAAACCTTTCTCAACCAGCTATTGCAAGGAATTTAGGGATTTCACCATCTACGGTCCGTAATATCATCAAAGGGTTCAGAGAATCTGGAGAAATCACTGCACGTAAGCAGCTAAGCCCGTGACCTTCGATCCCTCAGGCTGTACTGCATCAACAAGCGACATCAGTGTGTAAAGGATATCACCACATGGGCTCAGGAACACTTCAGAAACCCACTGTCAGTAACTACAGTTGGTCGCTACATCTGTAAGTGCAAGTTAAAACTCTCCTATGCAAGGCGAAAACCGTTTATCAACAACACCCAGAAACGCTGTCGGCTTCGCTGGGCCTGAGCTCATCTAAGATGGACTGATACAAAGTGGAAAAGTGTTCTGTGGTCTGACGAGTCCACATTTCAAATTGTTTTTGGAAACTGTGGACGTCGTGTCCTCCGGACCAAAGAGGAAAAGAACAATCCGGATTGTTATAGGCGCAAAGTTGAAAAGCCAGCATCTGTGATGGTATGGGGGTGTATTAGTGCCCAAGACATGGATAACTTACACATCTGTGAAGGCGCCATTAATGCTGAAAGGTACATACAGGTTTTAGAGCAACATATGTTGCCATCCAAGCAACATTATCATGGACGCCCCTGCTTATTTCAGCAAGACAATGCCAAGCCACGTGTTACATCAACGTGGCTTCATAGTAAAAGAGTGCGGGTACTAGACTGGCCTGCCTGTAGTCCAGACCTGTCTCCCATTGAAAATGTGTGGCGCATTATGAAGCCTAAAATACCACAACGGAGACCCCCGGACTGTTGAACAACTTAAGCTGTACATCAAGCAAGAATGGGAAAGAATTCCACCTGAGAAGCTTAAAAAATGTGTCTCCTCAGTTCCCAAACGTTTACTGAGTGTTGTTAAAAGGAAAGGTGATGTAACACAGTGGTGAACATGCCCTTTCCCAACTACTTTGGCACATGTTGCAGCCATGAAATTCTAAGTTAATTATTATTTGCAAAAAAAAAAGTTTATGAGTTTGAACATCAAATATCTTGTCTTTGTAGTGCATTCAATTTAATATGGGTTGAAAAGGATTTGCAAATCATTGTATTCCGTTTATATTTACATCCAACACAATTTCCCAACTCATTTGGAAACGGGGTTTGTAAGATGTTTAGCGAAGCTTTTTCCGTTAAATTTTTACAAAGTGGTTTACAAAGTTTTATACATAGGGCGGGCTCATCTAGCTTGAGGCGGTCATGTTGTGTTTTCTCTGACATGGACAGCAGCTCATAATCTACCTCATGTTTCCCAGGTGAGAACCCGTGCTCATCCCACACCATGATCTGCAGCCATCTGTGTCTGATTGCGGCGGGTGGGCAAAGTGCCACGTGCGAATGCCCGGATCACTTTATCGGCATTTCTATTGGTTTCAAGATCCAATGTGTTGCCGACTGCTCCAGCACTCAGTTCCGCTGCGGGGACAACGAGAGGTCTGAAAACAGTCGTTGGTAGTGTAGCTTATAGGAATAGACAGTTATTACATGTCATAAGTGTTTCATTAACAGGTGTATTCCTATATGGTGGAAGTGTGACGGCCAATCAGATTGCGGAGATGGCTCGGATGAACCTCAGACCTGCCCGCCCCGTTATTGTCCCGTTGGCCGCTTCCAATGTAAAGACGGAAACTGCACCTATCCTGGCTTCATCTGTGACGCCCATCCAGACTGTCCCGATGGTTCCGATGAGGACGCCGCCCTCTGCAGTATGTCCACTCACACTTTAAATTATATTTATTTTTCATGTACCCTAATTGCTCTAAATATTGCCTCGATTCAATTAACCACCAATTAACCTACAAAAGCAAATAACCACCAGGATTTCCAATTAGCGCCAAGTCAGAAAAGATTAGCACTAAAAGCTGTGGCTGTAGGCAACCTCCTGTTTAAAAAAATACAGTGTTGTCAAGAATAGCTATGTTTTCCTTTCACTTTCTCATGCACTCTATTGTTAAAGGGAAACATTTTGGTTGTTTCTAGGGCATTGAGCATACATGGGAAGCGGGACTAACATTTCGATTCCAAAGGAAGCGTTCAAATGTTTTCATTTCGATGCATGACCGGAAGAAATAGCAATCAAACAACTACCGTATTTTTCGGATTATAAGTCGCAGTATTTTTCATAGTTTGGCCGGGGGTGCGACTTATACTCTGGATCGATTTATGTGTGAAATTATTAACACATTACCGTAAAATATCAAATAATATTATTTAGAAGCGACACAGAGGAAGAAGTTTTCATTGGATTTAGCGATTAGGATTGACAGATTGTTTGGTAAACGTATAGTATGTTCTATATGTTATAGTTATTTGAATGACTCTTACCATAATATGTTACGTTAACATACCAGGCACATTCTCAGTTGGTTATTTATGCGTCATATAACGTACACTTATTCAGCCTGTTGTTCACTATTCTTTATTTATTTTAAATTGCCTTTCAAATGTCTATTCTTGGTGTTGGATTTTATCAAATAAATTTCCCCAAAAAATGCGACTTATACTCTAGTGCGACTTATATATGTTTTTTTCCTTCTTTATTATGCATTTTCGGCCGGTGCGATTTATACTCCGGAGCGATTTATAATCCGAAAAATACGGTAAGAAGAAATAGCCGCCACCAACAAAGAGGAACTATGGCCGTCACCAACAAAGAAGAAAGAGCTGCCGAAACAGCCAAGAAGAAATAGCTGCCACTAATGAAAAAAAAATAGCTGCCGCTAACAAAGAAGAAATAGGCATCACTCACGAAGAGGAAATATGGCTGCCACCGATGAAGCAGAAAGCGCTGCCGAAACAATGAAAAGAAAAAGCTGCCACTAATGAAGAAGAAATAGCTGCCACACAACAAAGAAGAAACAGCAGCCACCAACAGAGAATAATCAGTCGCCACCAACAAAGAAGAAATAGTCGCTGATCAACGAAGAAGAAATCGCTGCTACCAATGAAGAAGAAATAGCCGCTACCAACGAAAAAGAAATAGCTGCTGACAACGAAGAAGAAATAGCCGCCGCCAGCAAAGAACAAATAGCCGCTGATCAACATAGAAGAAATCGCTGCCACCAATGAAGAAGAAATAGCTGCTACCAACAAAAAATAAATAGCTGCTGCCAACGAAGAAGAAATAACTGCCGCCAGCAAAGAAGTTCTAGCCCCTGCTAACAAAGATGAAATAGCCGCCGCCACCGAAGAAGGAATAGCCACTGCTAACGAAGAAAAAATTGCTGCCAAACAACGAAGAACATATAGCCGCCAAACAATGAAGAAATAGTTGCCGCCAACAAAGAAGAAATTTGACCCCTGCCAATAAAAAGAAATAGCTGCCGAACAATGACAAAGAAATAGCCGCCTTGAACGAAGAAGAAATTTGCCGCTGCCAACCAAGAAGAAATAGCCTGTGCCAAGGAAGAAGAAAGAGTTGCCGCCAACAAAGAAGAGGCAGCAGGTTTCTTGACCATAACAACAGTTCTCAGAAGCGCTGTTTTTTAAAAAAAAAAAAAGGTTGTATTGTGCAAAGGAGGATGCATGCAAACTTTTATGATGACTCTACCTATTTAAGAACCAGAATCTTTAGGAACTGCAATTGAAATGAGGAATCGGAATCGTTGAAATTCAAACGATGCTTAACCCTAGTTGTGACTTCTGGGATTACAAATTCACACTAATGCTTTAAGGTGACCATCGGTGCGACGACAATCAGTTCCAGTGCAAGAACAAGTTGTGCATCCCCATGTCGTGGCACTGCGACGGCTTCACTGACTGCTCCGACGGCAGCGACGAGGAGGCGGACACTTGCGCCCAGAGGACCTGCCGACCTGGTCACTTCCAGTGCGCCAATGGCAACTGTCTGCCGCCCAACTACGTGTGCGACGCGCAGGACGACTGCGGTGACGGCTCCGACGAGCCTTACGAGACCTGCAGTGAGTGATGCCACTTCCATGCTTTCTCCAGCCTCTCCTCACGCTTCTAATCTGCCCCTCCTAGTGGGCCCCGACTACAAGTGCGACGAAACCGAGTTCTCCTGCAAAACGAACTACCGCTGCATTCCTCAGTGGGCCCGCTGCGACGGCACCAACGACTGTATCGACAACAGCGACGAGCAAGGCTGCGGTCAGTACTGCAACCACACAATTAGGTCTGCCATTGAACTCCATTTAGTACCTTTTTAACCTTATCTTTTTAACAGAGGAGGTGACCTGCGACCCTCTGGGCGATTTCCGCTGCGACAACCACCGCTGCGTCCCCATACGCTGGAAGTGTGACGGCCGCAACGACTGCGGTGACGGCTCAGACGAGCGAGACTGTCGTGCGTGACTTTGCCAGAATTCCGCCTACAATGTTATGATGTGATTTATTTTTTTATGTAAATATCCCTCCAATTTTGTATTTAGAGCCAAGGCCTTGCTCGGAGAGCGAGTTTAAATGCGACAACGCTCAGTGCGTCCCCGGGAAGTGGGTGTGCGACCATGACAACGACTGCGGGGACAACTCAGATGAGAGAGACTGCGGTGAGCGGATGCTTTTTACTTTTATTCAGAACATAAAAAACACGAACACTCCTATGTTTTGTTGTCTCATGAGTCCTAAAAGTGTAAACGCAGCATAGATTCCTTAAATAGTGGGTCAACAATCCAGCAATTAGATTTAAAGGGCCAGGTGTCCCAATACTTTTGTTCACTTTGCGTATGCGAACGCTCTTCCAGAGTTGCAGACGTGCCATCCGGGCTCGTTCCAGTGCGACTCGGGTCATTGCATCCCGTCTGTGCTGCAGTGCGACGGCCGCCCTGACTGCGAGGATCTAACAGACGAGACCAGCTGTCGTACGTAAACATAATAAAATTGTTTGTTGTGTGAATTAAACTCTGTTTATATTTCACCATTTTAGCACGCACTTTGTTATGTGATGGTTTAAATTATGCCTATCGCCCGCTCAGCCACTCGTTACCCAGGAGGCCGTTGGTGCCCACTGGGGCAGTTTGAGTGCGCCAACCATCTGTGTCTGTCCCCGAGCTGGGTATGTGACGGCACTGACGACTGCGGCGACCGCTCCGATGAACAGCTAGCTTTATGCCGTGAGATTTACCGTCCATAAAATAGCAATCATCAATAATGGGAGGCTAGTAAAAAATGATTAGTGTGTTTTCTTTTGTTTTGAACAGTGAACATTACCTGTGAGATGCCGTCTAGATTCCGCTGTGCCAACGGCTACTGCATCTTCTCTGGCCTGCTGTGCAACCAAAATGATGACTGTGGCGACGGGAGTGACGAGAAGGAGGAGCTATGTACGTCTCAATTGACACTAACATCAACTAATGTGTCAGGTCGCTCTTGAAAAAGAGGTTTTAATCTCAATTAGTCTTTACCTGGTTAAATAAAGGAAATTGATTGAACTTATATATTTGTAGTTAACTTTTATTCATTACATTTTAAGTCAAAAATACTGTTGAAAATTTCAAATAATTAATGCATTTAATTTGAAAAATGTAAGTCATCCAGACAGGGTCCTTTAATAAAGATATTTTACTGACATTGTATTTAAAAATATTACAAAAATAAATAAAATAAATTACCGGTACATTGAATTAATAAACAAATTATATAATTAAAGTAAATGAAAGTAAATAAATTGTTGAAATAACACCTCTCTGACAGAATCAGTATGTACAGATAATTATATAATTTAATTTAATTGTATTAAAAATATATATATATTCATTGTTTATTTAAATTGATATGAATAGAATCAAAATGTTTTCAAAATAGGACAGTGTTTTCTTTTACCAAGATGAATGTTATTATTCAAATGTTATTACAAAATCTATTTAAAATACTAAATAACTAATATCAACAATAATGAATACTGATAAACAATAAATAAAAGTTGTTATAAATAATTGAATTGATTAAAACAAAAGTAAATATTGCTGAACCATTATTGCTCTGACTGTCAAAATATTATCTTTGAAAAATGGGAATAATTGCTGAAACCAGGCATTTAATTGTGCAATTATGTATATATATATATATATATATATATATATATATATATATATATATATATATATATATATATATATATATATATATATATATATATATATATATATGTACACGTGTGTGTGTGTGTGTGTGCATATATATATATGAGTATAATATTGATAGTAGCAACGCATCAGAAGAATATGAATATTAAAAATAATACAAATTCAATATACATACTGTATTTAAAATAAAACATGTACAGTACAATAGTATGTATCATCAAATAAACATAAATAAATACATGTCATTATTTAATAAACACATAGAAATACAGGACTGGTAATGTACAAAATCCACCATAACTATTTAGCAGCTGTGATTTTAATTCTATACAAAGATGTTTATTGTATACAGCATAAAACACTACTAAAGAGAACATATCAATATGAATGTACTGTTACATGTATGATGAATATATTTTACAATCCCATAACAATATGTAATAAATTGAAATTGAAGCTAACACACTATTATCAGCAGGTTGCGGCCTCACAAAAGATTAGTTTGAGCATTGTTAATACCAGTCCTGCTCTTTGCCCTTTTAGGCTGCGGAAAATGGGAAATCACAAAAATGACATCAGTGTCTGTGGCAGGATACAACAAAGCCGTGCAGGAAAAAAAATGTACAAGAGATAAGAAAATTTTATGGAATTGTTGCACAATCAGCTTAAGCAGCAATCAGAACAAATTATTTTAAATCTGAAGGGAGATTAAATAGCCATTGGATTTGGATGGAGGAAAGAATTACAGTATGTACACCTTTCATGGCAGCGGGCATGGGTTCGATTCTTGCAGATTCAATTCCTGGAAAAGCATCCGATTTACAAACAAAACCAAACCATTCATGTAATTGATTCGCTGTGTTGCCCCCCTTAAAAAAAGAATTACAGTATGTTTATTGCGTCCATGTTGCTAGTAGTTTGCAGATTGATTGTTGTCAACTCAAATTGGTGTCCTCTGCAGGTCGCCCACCTACCCTGCCTCCCTGCACACTGGACCAGTTTAAATGCACCAATGGACACTGTGTGCCTCTGCCTTATGTGTGCGACCACAACGACAACTGCGGGGATCGCACTGACGAGTTGGGCTGCAGTAAGTTGCACACGAATGCTCCGTATAATCGAGCTGCTACGCAATACCGGACACTGCCATGTGGTTTGTCTCCAGATTTCGGCCAAGATCGCAATTGCGAGGAAAAGGTTTGCCAACAGAATTGTATCAACTTGAACGGCACCGGATTCATCTGCTCCTGCCGGCCCGGATACATGGTGGACCTGGACAACACTTACACTTGTCTCGGTACACAATAATAGTGTCTTTTGTTTTTGTGCTGTTAACATTCTAAGTTTATAAAGTAAAAAATTTTACAGTCTTACAATATGTTATTATTAAAAGGGGATTAATGATGATTTTAATCTACATTTAAAACACTTCCTTGTGGTCCAAAAAATACTCATTGTGCAAATTTTGCGCCACAGTCACAACTTTTTTAAGTATGTCTGCAAGATGTTCAATTCTGGAGACGTTCCCAGATTACAAATAAAACCACTCCCCCATCCTCATAACTCATCTTTTGAAAATGTGCACTGTTTGAATATAAATCTTGACGTCGTCACCACTATTTTTTTTTCCTGAGACACGGTTGAAAATAAACTTTATAAACATTATATATATTCACCCGGCCACAATATTAGGAATACTTGTAGCAGTGGCCAGCCAGTGCAGCTTCAAGAGTTGGGCTTTTATTCCAGTGGTCAGCACACTCGCCTCTTAATACGAACGACCACGGAACGCGGTAAAAATGCACGGTGGCTGAACCTGCCAGGTTTTATACCTACGCACTGCTTAGAAAGCGCTGTTTTAGCCGTTCTTATGTCACTGCATGTTGCACGTGTGCGTTATTACGTGCTCTTACACCTCCAGCTGAGAGCTTAACTTAATTTCCAAATAAGTACGTCGACATCGCTGTGACGTCACAACATAGTCAGACTGCAAATCCCTGCGAACAGAAGCATCCAAAATTGCGTGCAAGCTCACGCCAAAATGCATGAACCTTATGATTTGACGCTTTGGCAAGAGTATCCAACATTGTAACATTTATAAGTCAGAAAAGATTAAATTCATCATAGGTCCCCTTTAAGAATGTATACACCACAAAAAATTTGTTGACCGTACCAAATGTTTTTCCACAATTTCTCCTTGCCCCTTGCAGATGTCAATGAGTGCGAGGTGTTTGGCACCTGCCCTCAGCTCTGTAAGAACACTAAGGGCAGCTACGACTGCGAGTGCGCTCCCGGCTACCGCAAAGTCGGCAACGGCGACTTGTGCGAGGCAGAAGGTGAGCAGAGTCAATACTAACTAATACCTACTGATATCACACCTCTATCTCCTCCTCCTAGGCCCCGCTCCCTTGCTGCTTCTACCCGAGAAAATTCGTATCCGGAGGTTCAACCTTCAGACGCAGGCCTACCACGACTTCATACAGGAATCTGAGCGCATCGAGGCGCTGGACTACGACTGGGATCACAACAACACCGGATTCAGTGAGTGTCATTTTAATCAAAAAAAGATCAGGAGGAAAAACTCTCAGAAGTCATAAGTTGACGTTCTCCTTTAGGTATGGTCTACTTCACTGTGGCCAGCGAGGGCTCTGTCTGGGGCGCCATTAAGAGAGCTTATATACCTTCCCTGGATGACGGCAACAACAACATCGGCGCAGCTGTTGACCTCGGGATTAAGTACATCACCAGACCGAACGGCATTGCTGTGGACTGGGTGGGCAGGTAAGCTTTGGACCTTAAGTGAGGCTTTTTTGTTGTGTATTGTTTTTCAGGCTCAGTAAGAAGTACTTTTGTTTGTCACTCTTAGGAACCTGTATTGGGCTGACTCCATAGTGAGGAGGCTAGAGGTGGCCATGTTGGATGGACGCTACAGGAAGCACTTGGTCAAGACTGAACTGGGCCAGCCGGCTGCTGTGGCGGTGAACCCTCGACTGGGGTAAGACCAGCTTCTACTCCTGAACCGCTGCACAAAAAAGGGTGAAAATGTGTTAAAACATGCACCCTAACTGTGTGCTATTCAGACATATAAAACAACAGTAATTGTAACTTTAGGGTGTTTAGTCAAAACACCACACAATTTATGGTCTTTTGTGGACAAATGTTTCTGCAGGATGTTGTACTGGACCGACCGAGGGGAAGTACCCAAGATTGAATGTTCCTGGCTGGATGGTCAAGAAAGGAAGGTCTTAGTGGGGGGAAACCTGGGTTGGCCCACCGGTCTCTCCATTGACTTCACCAATAACGACAGAATCTACTGGTCAGACTACAAGGAGAGCCGCATCGAGTCGGTTCTGCCCTCCGGAGAGGACCGCAGAACTGCAGTCTACATAGGTGAGGACAGTCAGACAACTGTACAAGACGATTGCGAAACTGCTGATTCTGTCCACAGACGCGAGGAACCCCTTCAGCGTGAGCGTGTTCGAGGACCATGTTTACTGGAGCACAAGTAAGACCGGCGAGGTGTTCCGGCAGGACAAGTTTGGCACTGGGACCAAGACCAAACTGCTGACTGTTGGACCGTGGTTGACCCAGGTGTCTGTGTACCAGCAGCAGAGATACAACTCCATCAACAGTAATATTATTTTTCATAAAACTTTAATGTTTGGTCACCTGCCACTGACACACTTTCATTCTTTTTGCTATAGTACTTTATGAGACACACTTTCACAAATTCATCATACCCTATTATTTTGACCAAATGTGCATGAATAATAAACATCAGTCATTTATCAATGCTTATAATAATAATTGTTTTTATTATCTGTACCTCTGGGTTAATTAATGTTAGTTATCAACGTAGTTTAAAAAGTTATTGGCGGATTCTCATGAAACTTTCAAGAAGAGTCCGAAGTGGGATACGTAACAATTTTGGGGGTGAAACGGATCATTTTTATTATGTTACCTCAGGTTTAAGTTCAGACGCTCAACTTCTCTGTGTGTGTATGCTAACGGCCCCACCTCCACCCACAGAGACAAAGAGAGTGTATAAGTGCATTCTGTTTGGAAGCAACAGACAAAGAAACATGGCGGTTTCATTCATCCTTCGATTAATTACCTCTGCCAGGAGGTTATATATTGGCTAAAGGTTTGTTAGTAACATTGCTCAAAACGTTTTGGTGAAAATTTCAGGAAATGTCAGAAATGGGATAAGGAACAACTATTAACTGTTTGAATTCAGTATTTTTAAAGGATTCTTTAGTAATGGGAGATAGTGTTTTTATTTGTTATTTGTGATCATTATGTTAATAAAATATTTTATTATGTATATAGCTAAAATTGTACATTTTATTTTATATCAAGATAATCAAATACGACCTAAAGCGTATGTCTCATTCAAATAATAATAATAATGATAATTTAGTCTTACTGTTGTTGTTAGTATTACTATCAATTATGTGTAATATTATAAAAATGGGTAAAGAAAATGAAAATTAAAGAAACAAAGGAAAGGAAATGTCAGACAGGAAAATTAATTTTTACAATACCAATATTTTTAAATAAATACAATTACAATAATTCATTGTTATTAAAATAATATATATTATCAAATTTAGATGAAAATCAAAATAGATTTTAACAGCACCACATAAAAATGACTTGTTGTTTGGCAGATAAAAATAACAAAAAAACTATCGGAATATAGTCTGTGCGTTGGATAAATATGCTTTACTGTTTATAGGAGATTGATTGCATTCATCGTGTCTTTCAAGGGTGTCTAAACTTTTTCCACTGAGGGCCGCATACTAAACAATAAAAGAATGCAGGGGTACACTTATTTGATACATTTGGAAATTAAAGATGCTAACGCCAATTCAATGTACATCACTATATGCGAAGCTATTTTGTAAAAATAACATGTTTATCTTAGTTTTTGTGCTGTATTGTAAGTTGCAAAGCATATGGTTGTTAGTTGTATATCTATACATCCCATTAATAACTAATTGTTGAGAGCCATTAAAAAACAAGCTGTATACCGATTTTTTTTTAAGTGCTTGTCATTGTGTACAAAGAAATGACTAAATGTTTACATTTCTTGTGTCTGCAGTGAAGAATCCATGCAAAGGAACGTGTAGCCACTTATGTCTACTGCGTCCAGGGGGCTACTCCTGCGCCTGCCCCGAGGGCACCGAATTTGTCCCTGGAAGTAACACGCAATGCGACGCAGGTATGTGATGTTAGAAAACACCTTTGCGTGAACTATTGTCAATATTGTTACCTAAAGAGCCTATGAGATGATTTTTTTTTTTTTAAGGATTGGAACCACCACCCACCATGCCACCACCCTGTCAGTGTCAAAATGGCGGCACTTGCTACTTTGATGACAACCAGGCACTCTGCAAGTACGGAAAAAAATGTCTCATTAGGATGGATGTGTTGAAAGTAACATTTGTGTCCTTTGTCTCAGGTGTCCTCCAGAATGGCAAGGAGATTACTGCCAAACGAACATATACGACGTGGTGGCATCATCAAGTACAATAATAGAAAATAGAACACTACTACTGAATGTGTATGTATTTGTACTCACAATCCATGTGTCCTCCATCATTCCTACAGTCGGCATCGCCATTGGAGTGACGGTGGTCATCTTGTTTCTGCTGGTCACTCTTGTTTATGCTGCGAGGAAGAAGTCCAACCTGATGGAGGTAGTAAGGGACACCTTTCCCTCCATGCCCTCCATGCCCTCCATGCCCTCCATGCCCTCCATGCCTTCCATGCCCAGCCTCTTCAGGTGAGAGGCAGCATTATGTTTACACCACTTTAGTCAATTATTACATGGAAGGCAGCATTATTTTTACACCACTTTAGTCAATTATTAGTGTTATTATTATTATTATTATTATTATTATTATCTTTTGTATTGTTAGTATTAATAATAATACCATACCATACCAATTTATAGTAGTATTATTTTGATTATTATTAGTAATATTATTGTTCAATCCATCCATCCATCCATTTTCTACCGCTCGTCCCTTTCGGGGTAGCAGGGGGTGCTGGAGCCTATCTCAGCCGCCATTACAGTTGAGTTAAAATAATAAAACATTTAGATGACATTTTATTTTGACATTTTATTTTGCATAAGGACATGTGTTTAGATTTATTTCAAAAGTACATAAATAAAATAACCTTTACAAAATATTTATGTATAAATAGAAAAGTACACAGAATGTGTACTATTTATATATTTTCCTAAAAATCTATACATACTTATTTTATCACCATATGATAAAAACTACTACAATTTTGAATGGTATGTTTTTTAGACATGAATAATTGCCATACCATAATTAAAATGAAATCTGTTGATTTGTCATCACTTATTTTAATAGGAATATTGATAACATATAGACTGTGTTTGTGTTTATAAATACATTTATCAATAACTATTGTTGTATTAAAACATACTGTGTAGTAAAACGTCGGCGTGGCAATGTTGGGAGAGTGGCCGTGCCAGCAACCTGAGGGTTCCTGGTTCGATCCCCACCTTCTATCAACCTCGTCACGTCTGTTGTGACACTTCACCCCTGCCCCTGATGGGTCGTGGTTAGGGCCTTGTATGGCAGCTCCCGCCATCGGTGTGTGAATGTGTGTGTGAATAGGTGAATGTGGAAATAGTGTCAAAGCGCTTTGAGTACCTTGAAGGTAGAAAAGCGCTATACAAGTATAACCCATTTACCATTTAATATTTGATCAATGAATAGTTGGATAGGAGTTATTGGTCTACAAAATAAATAAATACATTTTTAATGATGTTGTCTTACAGCATGTCTCAGATTTATAATACATTCTTTAGAATGTATTATAATGATAACTTAATGATGAATAAATACAAAATTACTATTTTATTAATATTGATAAATATGAAGTAGAATCTTTTTCATCCCTGCTGGTGATATGGTACATGCTCCAGCCATTAATCGCATCAGGCATGGGTTCGATTCCCAGCCATGGTTCAGGTGTATAAACTAAGTCAAAACTGTTCATGCGATTTACCTGATGTGGTGACAACCAAAAATGGAAAGAATGTATATATACAGTATATTTAAATATATATATATATATATATATATATATATATATATATATATATATATATATATATATATATATATATATATATATATATATATATATATATATATATATATATATATATATATATATATATATATATTTATAATATCTGTACATTAGTTGGAAAACATTTTTATATAGACTCAATATATTTATTTTTTTATTTTTTTTAAATTCTAGCCTCAAACTAATTAGTTTTGTTTTCTAGTGTTGTGTGCATTGTTTTTTGACACCCTTATTGTATTACATATTATGTGAACTCATAAACATTTTATGATTACAGCTAAGTCTTGAAATATTTTTATAATGTTTCTGTTTTTAGAAAACGTCCGTCCCCAGATTTGTCAAGAATAGAAGACCCGGACACAAGGCTGAATGGAGATGCGGTAGATAAAAATGGAGGGAAAAAAAGCTGTTATGTGCTTATTAGATCTTTTTTGATGTTACTTCCTGGTGCCAGGTTCCATGCTTATCCTTGGTGGAGACGGAGCAGAAGAGTTTTGATAATCCATTCTACAAGGCTGAAAAACAAGCTGGAAGTAGGAGCGTGCCGACCGCTGCTGCACCCAACGGAAACACCAAGGTCTATAAAGCAACATTACAGTCATTGCAAATTGCAGTGTCTTGTATTCTGTGGTTTATTTCTATGTCATATTTGTGCAGAAGAGTGTCACCAATCCACTGTATATGGAGGAGGAGCCCACAACAATGAGCAATCCTGCCAACAAGGTGATTGGACTTATCATCACCATTTTCTACATCTATATAATTCCTGAGTCCTGAATTGTACTCTTTATACTGACATTGGCAGGAGGCCTTTGAGAACCCGGCGTACAGCTCAGACACTGAAGATGCTGACGTCCCTTCACAACCCTCTAGTGCGCAGGTAATTACGCAAACACATGTTTACCTAAGAAAATAATATCAAGGAAGGGGGTATCCAAAGTGTGCTTAATGTTGGCGCCCGGCACATTCTAAAAATACATTTAAATGAGAAAAAAAGTGATATTATTACCTATACCATGAATGTCATCTATAACACAAAGCTGAGCTACTGTATTTTGGATTGTTTTTTTAGACAATCCAATTAATTATTTTTTTTACTAAAATAGTCCCTGCAGTTGTTTTTTAATTTATTTATTTAAAGCCTTAAAAAGGGCTATCCATGCTAAAGCCATCTACTATCTAAGAAACAAGCCTACATGTTAACATTTATCAAATTTTTTGTCCTAATCTAATATTTATTTTCCATAATCCTCCCTTGTAATGTTTAATTTTCTTTTTAGAATAGCGGGCAGACCAATAAAAAAAATGCAGCCCACAAATTGCCCCTGTGCTGCACTTTGGACACCTTAACTAACACTTTTTTGTTTGTGCTCAGCTTTTAACTTGATTTGATATCTTGACAGGGATTTGAACCCATCGGGGATGATGGTTTTGTGTCTTTCAAAAACCCTGCGTACACGGTAAGTGAATATACGACATTTGCAAAGATAATAATGAGTGTTTTCATTGCTGTTTGTTAGATTTGTGGCAAAAAACTAGAGGAGTGTGGTCTGGGTCTAGGAAAACTTTAAAAAATTGTAAAATATCCAATATAATAATATTTGTTTAACTTCTTTTATTTCAGACGCCCTCTGATTCCGACATCTAACATGACGTCACCATGCTTGTTTCCACCTCTTTATTTATGAATGATAGCAAATGTGTTAAATAAGTCACGTATGATTGCACTGTAATTCATTGTAAGAAACCTATTTTATTGTGAATTAGCTTTGTGTAAACCTTGATTCAACATTATTCAATGCTTGTAATTGTTTTTTTAAAAGCTGTAAACGTTTCTGAATGGTTCATCTGTGATTGAACAAAACATGGGGTTTGTGTGTCAATAACAGTTCTTTGCTCTGGACCCTGGGCCAGGAGGTACAGTAATAAAGACATAAAATAAATTTGCTTTTTAAAATAACAGTATTTTTTAATGACAAAAACACATGTATTTATGGTAATAAAAATAACATAAAATACAAAGATGTATATCGTGGCGAAGTTGGTAGAGTGGCTGTGCCAACAATCGGAGTGTTGCTGGTTACTGGGGTTCAATCCCCACCTACCTTCCTAGTCACGTCCGTTGTGTCCTTGGGCAAGACACTTCACCCTTTGCCTCTGATGGCTGCTGGTTAGCGCCTTGCATGGCAGCTCCCGCCATCAGTGTGTGAATGTGTGTGTGAATGGGTAAATGTGGAAATACTGTCAAAGCACTTTGAGTACCTTGAAGGTAGAAAAGCGCTATACAAGTATAACCCATTTATCATTTATCATATAAGCAAGGTAACGATCAAATACATTGGTGAAATATCAGAAAATAAATCTCCTCTTGATAATGTAAAATAGTATTTTACATTATCAAGAGGAGATTTTTTTCACTTTAGTTGGATAAATTATTGTATTTTAAAAATACAATAATTTATCCAACTTAAGTGAATAACTAATACAATTACAATTATAAAATAAATTAACAATCATTTTTATACAAATATATATGTTTTTCTCATGATTGTTCCCTCTGCAGCAGTATATGCGTTTGTGGAACAGTAACAAAGAAGAAAAAATGGCTGGATCTGAGTGGCTTGCTGCTCGAGTACATGGTGATGCTTTCAGGTGCAGGCGGAAACACATAATTTGGTTCCCTCCCTCGGTTTAAGATCCATTAAGCATGTTTATGTTAATGCTGTTATTTTAACATATAAACATACTTATTTTTACTTCATACTTGCGTCGAATACAACTTTATTAACGATTTTTTTTTAAAAAAGCAACATATCGTCATGTTATCGCTTTCAACTAAACTCTTTATCCTTCGCTCGAATCGGATAATGTTCAGAAAAAACGAGTTGTACTTGAATGCACCCCTAAATGCCGTATGGCAGCCGGCCATGACAGGAGGGTGTATGGTGATGATGACGATGAGATGATAATGGTAACGTGTAGGGAGGAGGAGGAATAGGAGTGGAAATAAAACCTCGTGTGTGTCCGTTCACGAAGAGCGAGTAAAGAAGAGCGACATAAACGCGCTCAGACACTTACGAGGAGGAAGGAAAAAGAAAAAAAGAAGCTTCGAACAAGGTAAGGCAAGCTTGCTATTTCTATGGCGTCCAGAAATACAACACACCTGTTTTTATTTACACTAATGTGTGGATGCACTGTTTATTAACTCAAACGCACATTATTCACTTTTTACTAACCCTCCAGATATTTTGTGCCATTCACTTTTTATTTTCAACATATTTTGGCTGTGTTGAATGAATAAAGTGGTTATATTTGTATAGCGCTGTTCTACCTACAAGGTACTCAAAGCGCTTTAGGTTAAATTAGCCAGAGGGTATTAATTGTTATAATGTAACACGTTTGTTCCTTACGACCATAAATGTCCCATTGTAAACAGTTGTAAAGTGTCTTATTTGAGCCAATATTTACAGTTTGTTAACAATATCTAATGTAATCATTGTTGAGCTTTTAATTGTTTAAAATGTTCCACCAGATGGTGCTAATTTTTCCCATTCAAAGCATGCAGTAAAATTTCACATCATTTACGGTTTTCTGAAAATTGCTCCTGAAATAAGTTCTGTGTCTCTATTGATGTTTGGAATTGTGTGTGTGTGTGTCCTTTCGGAGTCACGGGGGGGGGGGCTGGAGCCTATCTCAGCTGCATTTGGGCGTAAGGCGCGGTACACCCTGGACAAGTCACCACCTCATCGCAGGGCCAACACAGATAGACAGACAACATTCACACACTCAATCAATCAATGCTTACTTATATAGCCCTAAATCACAAGTGTCTCAAAGGGCTGCGAAAGCCACAAAGACATCCTCGGCTCAGATCCCACATCAGGGCAAGGAAAAACTCAACCCAATGGGAAAATGAGAAACCTTGGAGGGGACCGCAGATAGACAGACAACATTCACACTCACGTTCACACACTAGGGCCAATTTAGTGTTGCCAATTAACCTATCCCCAGGTGCATGTCTTTGGAGGTGGGAGGAAGCCAGAGTACCCTATAATATATATATATATATATACCGATTAACTCGATTGTTAGAAAACTTTTATGTACATTTATTCACAAGTTAAAATGCATAAAACTAAATACAGATGTGTTCTTGAGGATTGTGAATGATGGGCACAATTCAAAAAAAGTGTAGTTCACCTTTACTTTTTTTGTTTATATATATTATATATTTGTTTATATAAAAAAATATATATACTTTATTTGTTTATATATATATTTTTTGTTTTTTTATTTATATATTTATAAACAAAAAAAGTAAAGGTGAACTACACTTTTTTGGAATTTTGCCCATCATTCACAATCCTCAAGAACACACAGGTCTTTTGTATTATGCATTCATGACACAACTGTCTATTGCGCCCAGAAAATCCCACTAAAAAAACATCCAAAAAGTGCCAACAATTCTCAATTTATATTTTGTGACCTGAATATCAACCACGTTTTAGCAATATTGTTATTATAACTGGTAACGTTAAGGACCTACGCATTGATCACAGTGAGGTTGCTAGCTTACGCTGCTATGTCGACATCATGAGCCGGTGAGCTGATGCGTCGTCTCTGAGCTGGTGAAAGTTATTCTAGAATATAAATCATCCCTCTCACCTGAATAGTAGAAAGATGTAGCCATAAACCGAGAAGTTAGTCAATTATGACAGCCAAATTAGACACGGAGATGGTGAGAAAGACACAAACACCCTTATTTGCACCCACCTTTTTTTTTTTTAACCCCTTTGCAAGGATTATGGTTAATTTGTCATCTAAGTGGGAAGCTATGAACATCCCATCAATCGCCATCTCAGTGGGAGCAGACGTTGTACAGTAAGTTATTGCTTTATGATGTTTGTTTGTCTCTCACGAAGGCTGCCGTGAGTAGCCGTAGTAGTTAGTTGTTTTTGAAGGAAAACGCAAACGTTATTAGGGATGTAACGATAAACGGTATAGTAATAAACCGCGGTAAAATTCCTGACGGTTAGTAATACCGTTTACATTTTTAATTACCGAAAAAACTTCATTTATTAATGCATTTTAGGCAACATTGCTTACTTCCATGAACAAACTCACAGCTGCGCTGACGCATGCACACATGCGTCGTTCAGCTTGGAATAACATGGCGGAACACAGCTATACGGACTTTGTGACAGAGCCAAGCGCTTGGTTTAACTTCATTTTCCCTCGTTTCATTTCTGTGGAGTCTCGTTGTGCATTTAGGAGTGCACTGCTGTTTTTTGATGGCGACAGGTGTGGACAATATTGGAGACGGATGCATTTGTCTCACACTAAAAGTATACAGCGAAGGAGAAAACTTTGATGTTGCTTTCATTTTCTCAATACGGCGTCCATCAGCTGCTGTGACTGAGAGTTAATGACGTGAGGAAACATGCAGCAGGCGATGTGTCGGGAATGTTGCCACACCTTGTTTATAAAGTCTTTTGTTTGTTTACTGGGATGCTCATTTGTCCTTTTGTTTAACTGCAAACTTGATCAGTGTTCAAATAACAGATACTGTAGTCGCTATAATGTTTTGTCATCTCATTGAACTGAACGCAGGCTGTGATAATTGTGTATTCAATGTGAGATGTATCACTCCTGTTTATTTTTGTTGGCCAAACTGTTGGTGTTGTTGGAGAAGAAAAAAACTTGTTTATTAGGCTTTATTTTCATTAGCCAAACTGCTTTTTGTTTTATATTTTCTTAATATTTTATGGTGTATGGTTAATTTCTATACGACATATTTCTGCTCAAACTCTTAATGGATCTGTCCCGATACAGCATGCACATGTACTTATATTAGTACATATACTGTAAATGTACATATTTTAAAGAATACCTCTCTCTATGAACATGTAAAAAGAGAGATAAAGGCATCATGTAATGAGAAAAAGATGACACATTGATACTATCAATGAACATAAAGACAAATATTTGTCTTTAGATATATGGATAACGTGCATCTATGGCCTTTTTATTGGACATTACAAACTGCATGATGGTGTCGCATTCACACCCCAACACTGTTTTACCTAACATAATGAATAATCATGATTTCAATATTGATAAAAAATAATCTTAATTATTTTGGCCATAATGGTGCAGCCCTAAGTGTAAGACTAGACCTCATACATGAACACGATTTTATGTGATTTAGGGCTATATAAATAAACATTGATTGATATCTATATGGACAAAAAGTGCAGTTACGTCTTATGGCCATCAGGTGCCAACATGCAAATGTATTACATTTTGTTTTTATTTTTTTTATCTCTTTTGTCCATAAAGTGCTATCTTGCACAATGTTCACATTTATTTATTTATTTTTCTAACATATTACTTTGTTTATAAGACCTTGTGTTGCTTTCATATGCACATTCAATTTCTACTCGAGGTCCATGAAACAGTATTTTTATGTACAATAATGTTTCTCCTACAAAAGGAAATCATTTTCAATGTGTTTTTTATTTTTTCTTGGTTAAAAGATTTCAGTTGAAGTACTTTTTGAAAATTTGGAGCACATTTCAAAAATATTGTGATAATTTTGGTCACAATAACCGTGATAAGAAATTTTCATACCGTGACATCCCAAGTTGTAATGCGTTTGTGAACTCAATGTGCTCACAAAGAAATGTTCCGGCAATGCTTAAAATGACCAAAATATGGTAAAAAATTACATTCTATTATAAATGTGCTTGTTACTACACTATGTATTACTTACACCATGTATATAAAGTTAAGTTAAAGTTAAAGTACCAATGATTGTCACACACACACTAGGTGTGGTGAAATTTGTCCTCTGCATTTGACCCATCCCCTTGATCACCCCCTGGGAGGTGAGGGGAGCAGTGGGCAGCAGCGTAGCCGCGCCCGGGAATAATTTTTGGTGATTTAACCCCCAATTCCAACCCTTGATGCTGAGTGCCAAGCAGGGAGGTAATGGGTCCCGTTTTTATAGTCTGGTATGACCCGGCCGGGATTTGAACTCACAACCTACCGATCTCAGGGCGGACACTCTATAAAATCTTGATGAAGGCTTCTGAATGTTTTAGTGCGCCTTATAGACAAAATAGAGTGACTGCCGTTGGCTCCATATCTGACTTTTTCCAGCTTTTATTTACAAGTTAGAATGCATTTAAAAAAAAGGGTAACATGTTTTTGTCTCACATAATAGAGGATGTGATAGACAAAATTCCAAACCAGAATTGCAGTTCATCTATAAGCATGGTTTTTCTGATTTAAAAAAACCAACAAAAAACAATATTGCCTAAACATAGCTTTAAAAACGGTAAAAGTCCCCAAAAAATAATAAATTTCAGGCAATATTAGTTTACAGCGGAATATGATGTTTTGTTTCTGTGATTTTGGGACGCAGATTTCATGTTGTCTTTAATAGGAGTGAAAGACACGTGAGAGGATGTTTTGCATGCGTTTACACACATGATAACAAGTCAGAGGGCGTTTGACCAGTCAAAAGCTTCTAATGCTTGGCCACACGCCAAGCAGACTGGCACTGAGTCAGGGCCCTTGGCTGTGAAATTGCAAACTGCTTTCCCCAAACACATACAACGCTGCGCCTGTGCTCGGCTTGACCCTCCATCCCGCTGTGTGTTGCACAGTGGGGTGTGATGATGAAGGTGTTTGGAAATCGTGTTCTTCGTGTAAGCCTCTTTAGAGCCTTCTGATCTCTTCTGCACTACATTTTCTTTTATTTCCAGCACTTCTAATTGTGCATCATCAAAAAACGGCTGCAAATCTCCAGACTAGAGAGAGAGAGAGAGAGCTTTGCGGGAATAAAATGCTGCTCACTGACCGTGTCGTCTGTGCAAAAATGATTTATTATGTTTGCATGTCAATACTTCATACATTGGATGTCCGCTCACATCTGATTTCCTCCCTCACTGGGACACGAGAAGCAAAGGCTTAATCTGTAAATGTATATTAGAATAAAACATGCCACCAGTACTACAACTAACGCTGCCATTACAAACCCTTCAAAATGTGCATACTGGTTCAGATCCCTCCCAAAGTTGCCAATATGGAGAAACAAAACTTTTAAAATCAACTCACACTTTTGTCTTTAGTGACAAAAACTATATGAATATTTTATATCTACTTTAAACCAGCCAATCTTTTTTAAACTACCTATATGACTTCCATAACATGCAGTCCTGGCTCTACGTAGTGGCAAGGGCCACCTCAAAGCAAAATGTTTGAAGTTGAGAAAGTACATTTTAATATACAAAACAAATTTATTACAAGTTGACAAAATGATCCACAGTAGCGGAGAAATCCGCTGTAAAAGGGACAAAATACAATTTTCTGATTGGCTAAGGACCGGACAATATGTGATTGGCCATTTGGGTCATGTGACAACATGATAGTGTGATTGCCAGGAACAATGTGTACGCGTGTGTGTTTTTCTTGTTTTTCTACCCTTCTTGAGACATCAACAAGGAAGAGTACCTTCCATATAAGGACCGGTGAACAAGTTAGGACATAAATCCTGGTCCCAAAACGGAAAACCATTGCATCTAATAGAGAATGTCTCATTTGCACCCCTGGTGGTGAAAGCTATCAACATTAGGGTGGTCCCAAAAAGGAGGGATTTTTCAAATTGACAGTGTGTCTGTTTTAAGAAGTAAAATAACAAGTTTGTGTAAAAATTTTAAATGCTCCCCCTCTGGCCAACATATGTAATAAGTGTGTGTAAGAAATTGAAATGCGCCCCCTTTGGCCAAAATGTATTTAAAAAATGAAATAATTATGTATATAAAGACATACTGTAATAACTTGAAGTAAATAATGAAGATTAAAAAACAATTACAAACAAAACATTTTAAGTGCTCCCCCTCTGGCCAAAATATGCAATAACACGTGTGTGTAAGAAATTCAAATGTGCCCCCTTTGGCCAAAATTAATTCAAAAAATTTAATAAATATGTATATAGAGACATACTGTAATAACTTGAAGTAAATAATGAAGATTAAAAAACAATTACAAACAAAAAATGTAACTTTTATATTTGCATAGTATGTATATATTATTAATGTTGTAAATACAAATCTTTATATATCTAGAAAGGGTGGTCTTAAAGAGGTAGGCAATTTTCGGAGGTCTCAAGAAGGTAACAAATACAAGTATTTGCGTGTGCGTGTGCGTGTGCGTGTGTGTGTGTGTGTGTGTGAGAGAGTTTGTGTACATGGAGAGTTTGAGTAATGTGCTTCACTCTGTAGTAGGATGAATGATTGTGGCCACACACAAAATTTGCTACATATCCCTTTCTTTACCAGTCAACTGCTACTTTATTGTCTAAACTGTATCTGTTGAAGTCCCCAGCAGTGCCAACAGGGCCATCTTAAATAGAAGGCGAGATAATACCACCATATGGCCGACGGGAAGCCAGCTCATGGAGTCAGTGTGATGTGTTGTTGGCTTAGTGCTCTTGTAATTAGAGAGCGTAAAATGAAGGGAGGAAGAAGTGAAGTAAAAGATTTAGATTTATTGGTTCCCGTTTGGGAAATTCATTTTCACCGCCGTACATTTAAACAATAGACATTACACATCACAAAACAAAACACAGGGCTTTTGTTCCCCGTTTAGAAGATGAATGAATAATATAATGCTCTCTGTTATTCAGGTTAAGAAAAAAGGTGTGCGTCTTTCTCACAATGTCTTCAGTTGAGTTGACCAACTTCTCTGCTTATGGCCACAGCCTTCTAATATGTGTGAGACATGAATTATAAACTAGCACAACATTTGGCCAACTCCGAGGCAATACAGTAGCAGCTGCTGTTTGATTTTTTTTGTACTTCTTGGTGATCAATGTGCCGTGTTACTAAAAGTAGTTTCTCGGCATTAGCTCTTATAATAACAATGTTGCTAATACTTGGTTAATATGCAGGTCACATTGCTGGATTCTGGATGTTTTTTAGAGGGCTTTGTCGGCGCAATAGATGACTCCCATTAGCTACGTTGTTAGCTGTCTTGTACAAGCCGTATTTGGCAATTTATAATACACCACACAAAAAGACGTACAGTATGTAATATTGTCTCAAATGAGTGATAGGCAAGATTTAAAAAAACAAAAACTGTCGCCTTTGAATGTAAATATACACTCAATGATAAAGTTTACCGACACTCAAAATGTTGGTACACTATAATTGCCATATCTTAATTACTGTGTGGAAGTGTGGGGTAACATACAAGGGTACGTTAAAAAGGTTATTCAAGATTCAAGATTGTTTATTGTCATATGCACAGTTAAACAGACAGTTTGCCGTACAATGAAAATCTTACTTTGCTAGTCCACCCTTCAACAAGTCACACAGTACTTAGCTAAAATAAAAAATAATAAAATTAAAATTAAAATAAAGATGTATATACAAGGCACAGTAAGTTGATTGACGGTATATAAAAGAGCACTGAGAATAATACACAATGTTGGGAATCGGAAACACACAAATGTACTCTTTATAAAGTCGCAAACAATGAAATGTATGGATCTGGTCAAATTCAAAACTGCACAAGGAATTTATGAAGCAAGAAATAATCTTCTGCTGCCAAATATCTAAAAATCTTCAAAGACAGAGATTGAAAATATAATTTGAGGGGTTAATTGAATCTAAGACAGCTATGTGTTGACTCAACTCTTAAAAGTATGTGCATTTCAGTTTGTGGGGTAACTCTGTGGAATCAATTGCCTGAGCAAATCAAAATTGAGTACATGGCGAGGTATTGTGATGTAGACAAATGCCATATTTTTACCAATTTTCCAAGGAGATTTCCTATATTCTGATCCGAAGAATTAGTCATACGTAATAAAGGTGTTTGTGAAATCCCCTGATATTTTTTGGTGCTACGTTTACCACAACATTAGCGCTGCATGAAGCATTATGTCGCTACTGGCCCGACATTTCTTAAAAAATTATGTTAGAAAAACTACCTATAGCCTTATCCAGCTGTTTACTGATGTATATTATCCATGGTTAAATATATTTTACTGCATATTTATATCTGCTCCAAATATTGGTTATCGGACTGCTTGAATAATTATCGGCCCTAAAAAAAAACCCGGTAAATCTCTAGTGAATAATAGAAGCAGTAGGTAATATCCCTGTGAGGAAGGAGGTTTTTCCTTCATGATGACATGACAACCTGCAACTTTAAAAGTGAGGGAGATGGTAATTTTGCTGCTCATAAACATGTTCTAAGGGCACACGCTTTTAAACATGATTTAAAAAGTACACTTTTGTTTTGACAAAAACAAACGGTTATTTTCATGGAAGACATTTTGAAGCTACGAGGAATTCTGAAGGATTACGGATTCTGTTTTATTATCCCAGCATGAAAATACATCAATAGAAGGCATTTTTTGTTTTGTGTGAAGCGACTGACAGATGAGCTAGTGTAATCGATGATAGTTACATGACCTCCTTGGCCGAGATTAGCGAGGAGATGCAGACGGCCAACGCACTTTAATCACCAGACTGGACCTTTTGAGAGACTACTCGACCCTTCGATGGTTTGTCGAACTCCTAATCTCACACACCATGTCAAACTAATTCACAGTTTATGTATAAACATAGTTATTTTACAATAAGAGAGGGTTCTTGATATACTGTTGCCATGGAGACAAGTTGAGTTTCTCTAACAGCATTCAGTGTTGTATTAGAACTTTATGTTAGCAGATTGTTAAGAGAAGTGAGTGTGTGTGTGTACACAAAATAATAATTCTGACATTTGGTTGTTACCTTTTTTTCAAATTATGATTATTTCCAGTGATTTCTGGCATTTTTCACCTTGGCTGACATCGACGAGCATCAGGCATCAGTGGAGAGACCTCACAGCGGTCGTGGTTTACCCTCCTTCCCTTCTCTTCCCCCTCCGCACCCTCCTTGCCTCCTCTGAATGACTCAGCGAAACATGCCTGTGGTGTCTACAATCACAGGTGGGTACCACCTAACCTGATCAAGGTATACCGCAGGGGTGTTCAAAGTGCGAACCGCGGATTGTTTTTTTTATGGCCCGCGACACATTTTACAGACATAATAAACGCGTCCCAGATTACATTACATAAACAAAACTAGGAAAAAAACGCAAGCGGCCCAAATCCCCCAAAATTTTACTTGTTTGTGTAACTTTGTATGGTCTGTCACGATTTGCATGCATCCTGTCATGATGAACTTGTGTACAAATATCCTGCCAGATAGAGTAAGTTTTCAAGTGTTACAAAATATGGGAAAAAAACACACACTCTCCAAAAAACAAAAATAAAGAGGTGTACGGCAAAAAGTGTACTTAAAGAAAAAGCAAGGCCAGCAACACACGTGTCCTTCTAATAATTTTCATATAAACTGCGTAGGCGCTACAAAACACAGACCGGTTTCGACAATGTCTTCGTCAGTGTGCGATTTCCAACAGGAAGTGATGCACTTAAATAGTTACTGATGTGGTCAATCAATTGATATAGTAAATCAAGAACAACTTCAAAAATGAAAGTGCACAAATAGTAGATAAAATGGAAAATTGTACAAAATAAATCAAAGACTCAGTTCAGTATCAGTACAGCAATGGAAAAAAAAAGTGTGCTCAAGGCTTTCAAGGTTTTAGTTCGATGAATATTAACAACATTGGTAAATTATAAGAAGAAATTAAGTATCTCAAGGTGTTTAAATTTTGCTCTAATTTGCTTTACCTTTAACAGCACAAAGCTAAGATGTGGATGTTTTGTTCAGATAGTTTAGCATGTACAATGTATTGATTTTATTATCGTAATGTAAAAAATGTACCAAAGTGGCCCCTGCATCCTTCAATATCTATGAACGCGGCCCTCACATTAAAAAGTTTGGACACCCATAATATGCAGTTTATTGTACATGCAGTGTTTATATTGAAATAATAGACATAACTCTGAGTGAGAATTAAGATGCAAAATGTCAACATATTGTTCAGCAAGTAGTTGGTAGAATTATTGACTGTTTTTCAAGATATGTAGCAAAGCTTGCTTTTTTACAAAGCTGTACTCCTTGAAGTGGTGGGCGTACACTGGATAGGCTCATCTATCATTTTAACCCAAATATATATACTGAATATATTTTTTCTACCGACACATTGCTTGTTATACAATAGATCTACATGAGACCTTGGCCCTGCTCACATCTCAGCTCCACCCCGATGCCAACCACAAGGAGGACCTGGTCTTCCTTAAAGGTGTCTTCAGTGAGAAAAGCCTTGGCTACCTCATGAAGGTGTGTTAATTATTACTACGAACTCTACACTCATTGCATTAATGCATGTCGGCAGGTCACATGATCAGTTTGAAAAATGTAGAAAGAACAAATTGCCAAGTTGTTTTTGTGCCGGTTAAGGTCCACGACAAACTGAAACAGTACGAGAAGCAGAGCCCGTCCCCGGTACTGCACAGCGCCTCCTGTCTGGCAGAGGATGTAAGTGCAGCCTGACACAATGCCGAATTCTCAACTTCTTCTTGCGTTTTAATGAAGAAATGTTTTGGTCAGCTGACCGAGGAGCTCCATGATGGGCCCCTTGAGGAGGATGAAAAAGAGCTGCTTCTCCTGCTGAGTGCTCCTCACCTTAAGGTACACACACAAACATAGACTGGTGTTCATGTTATAAGGTGACCTAATTACTGTTGCTGGGGATTCATTTCGATTAATCACAATTAAATACGGTTCATTTTTAATCGTGTTAAATAAGCATGGAGACTCAAGAAAGAAGGAATCATGTATGCATTTAGCATGTATCGTTCACAATCATTGAGAGACATTACAATAGCACATTTATAATAACATTTAATATTTATGTATTTTGATCATTTTAAGCATACATTTAAAAAACGCATCACGTCTGCTTTTTTTTTCCATTACTAATTATTACTCACTACAGACTTAGAGAGCCAACACACATAACAAAACATCACTTACTGTGTAATGTCTGCTGTCATTAGGATGCAGACTGCTAGGATGTTCATATATTCCCATTAAAATGTCTCATAATCCTCACAAAGGGCAGGGGACCAAGCGTCTTTTCGTTTCGTCCTCACCAGTTTCGGTCCTAAATGGCTGTCAAAGTGTACCAACTTGCTGGAATACCTACTTAGATGTCTTCTGGTGAGATGCACGATGTATGATCTACAATAAACTTCTAGGGAGCTCAAGGAAGCGAGAAAAGAGCAGACCACTCAATGATATAAACATTGGGACACACGGTAGTGATCACGGTGCCGCTATTAATAGTTTGTCTGCGTTAGAGCTTATAATAACAATTATCACTAATACTTGCTTAATATTCAAGTCACCAAATGTAAATTGAGTATTGTTGGCGGTTTTTGAATGGTTATGTATTGGATTTAATGGGCGAAATAGAGGACCTCCTATTGGCTACGTTGTAAGTGGACTTTTATTTAGAAGTTAAAATGCATAAAAAATGTTTTTATGGATAGGAAAAATTCCCAAAAAAGTCCAGTTCCCCTTTAAATGACCCATAGCAGCCAGATGACCAGAATTACACTAACAAGTTATCTTTATGTATTTTTTGTTTCTGAAAATGAATCTGGTAGTCATATCCCATATTACGCAACCTTTCCATCTCAAGACTCGAACTGCAGCCCCCACTTTGTGTGACATCATCTACAGAACTGGAGCACATTTCCCCATATAGACAGTGTGGATAAAGGCATTAAAACTATTATTTTGGCCCATGATTGCTTCAAAACTGATATGGTTAACATGAGCACAAAATAAATATAAAAGAATCGCTATTTCCAGACGCCCATGCTCTTCCATATCCTTTTCCATTGACATCATAGCCTGTGTTTCCACATGCTCTTTCAGCATTTCCTCAAGCATCTTCAGGAAAACATCAGTAGAAGAGCACACAAAATGGAACACGAGGGGCTTCTTTTTTTCTTCTTCGTTTTTGTGCACCGAGCCTGCATTTTTTCTTTGTTTTTCCGCAAGTTTTGACTCAGTCTTTCTGCCCTCAAGGTGGAATTTTAGTATCATATTTGGCTTGAGTCTCTAAAATCTTTTTCATCTAAACTCTGACCAAAAACATTGTTTGTGTAAATCATAATCATTAAAATAATTGCTGCAGATTACATTCCTCTTGCATTTTGCGGGAATCAGTTGGACTGTAACGGTCCATATTTTCCTCATATTGCCATCATTTGGAAATGTATGCATGCTGACCCCTTCTTTAGTTGCATTCCTACAACCTGCAACAATGATAAATAAATAAATGATAAATGGGTTATACTTGTATAGCACTTTTCTACCTTCAAGGTACTCAAAGCGCTTTGACACTATTTCCACATTCACACACACATTCACACACTGATGGCGGGAGCTGCCATGCAAGGCGCTAACCAGCAGCCATCAGGAGCAAGGGTGAAGTGTCTTGCCCAAGGACACAACGGACGTGACTAGGATGGTAGAAGGTGTAACCAGCAACCCTCCGATTGCTGGCACGGCCACTCTACCAACTTCGCCACGCCGACTCCCCATTGCATTTGGCGGACATATTTGATTATTCCTTCAAATTCCGCACAAAAATATAGAGATTCGGGATAAAGACGCTAACACATATTACGCAATATGAAATGGCCTCCAGTTGTCTGTAGGCAACATCAACAGGCTGATGCATGCCTGCACACATTTTGTACATACAAGTGGGCGTTCCAAAATGTGCTGCACAAGCCTTAAAGCACGGCGGTGTCCAATTTGGGGGAATTTCACCTGTAGACATTATTTTTATGTCCAAAACTATAAAATAAGTGCTAATGTTGTCAGCATTAGAGGAGCCTTTTAACATTGTCTCACCAACAGCTAAGTAGTGACATTCACAGTGAGGCGCATACATGCTGACCACTCATAATATCTTAAATGCAGCTACTGTACTGCCATCTTATGGAGTTAATGTAAATTAATTAGTTCATACTTGATTTTGTTCACCATGCACTCAGCAACTACAGGAGATTTTAAATGAATCAAGGTGTTAATTGGAGCATTTTTACTGTATTCATGGTTGTTGTGACGCCACGCAGGCCGTGCTGTCAGCCCACGACACGGTGGCCCAAAAGAATTTCGACCCGGTGCTGCCGCCACTGCCGGACGACGTGGACGACGACCTGGAGGAGGAGTCTGTGAAGATTGTGCGTCTGGTGAAGAACAAGGAACCTTTGGTAAGTGCTCGCTCTTCTTTGAGCGGTGAATGTGTGTCACGTTTAATCTGGGGGAGTCCTTCATCTTCTGACACACACTCAGCCAGTTGTTGTTTATACTTCCACCAAATGTGCATGGTGGCGTAGGGTTAGCTAATATGTTGTGCATTACAATAATCTAAAAACTGAAGATTAGTTTTTGGATTGATTTGTGTCTCCCACCAGGGAGCGACTATCCGGCGGGATGAGGTCACGGGGGCTGTCATCGTGGCTCGGATCATGAGGGGAGGAGCTGCTGATCGCAGCGGTGAGAGCGACGGCAACACACTTAGTGGTCGCTTCCCCCCCCCCTCTTTTTTTGTAACTTAAACCACAAACAGGACTTCCTTATCAGCACTGACACACAAGTGAGGAGATTACGTTGTGTAACGCTTTGCAAAACTGTCAACAGAGATTAAACCCTCCAGATTAGTGCCACCAGATTGTGTGTGTTTAGTCTTTTCAAACAGGGGTCACCCCTGGTTGCTCCCATGGAGACGTTATCTTATCTATTGCTTCAAAGTGTGTGTTGTTACGTGTGTCGCCAGGTCTGGTGCATGTGGGGGACGAGCTGCGCGAGGTCAATGGCAACCTGATAACCCACAAAAGGCCGGATGAAATTAGTCACATTCTGGTAGAAGTCATGTTTCATTTGCAATATCGTGCATGGAAAGACTTGTTGCTCACTGTGTTTTTGTTGTTTGTTTGTTTTTGAGCAGTCGCAGTCGCAAGGATCCATCACGCTTAAAATTATCCCGGCCATCGGGGAAGAAGACAAGATGAAGGAAAGCAGGGTAAAAAAATGTTCAATGAAAACACAATCAGTTATTATAATGACCACTGTTGGCGTTAACGCACTTTTTGTGTCTTTTTACGCATTGAAATCAGAAAGGAAGCGCATTTCCAGTAATCCGCACGTCCCCGGGACGCAGATTTTTTAAATTCATGTTTTTTACTGACCCTGCCTTCTCCGGGTCAAAACTTCTGCGTGCTTGTTTTTTTTAAATTGATTATCGCTTTCCGGCGGTGTTTTGTTTTGTTTATATTTGCCGGGTCAAATTTCCGTCCCCGTTTATTGCGTTGTTATTGGTCGTCTCCAAAGTAATGAACTTTCCAATACAATTTCTTAAATTTTGATTCGCCGAAGGTTTTATCAATCACAAATACTGCCTCAGTTTGCATTCGGACAACTTTACCGCGAGGGGCTGTCAAAAGAAAGACTTCATGGTAAACACTAAAGTGACTGTAAAGTCAGCCTTTTTAACTTCATCCTGTGCCATGTCTCCAGTAAATGAGTTGTTTTAGTCCTTTGTGAGTCCATGGAAACTTCACTTTTATCTCCCGCTCGGTCGACATCATTCGAGAATGGAAACATGCTAGCTGTTAGCTTCAAGCTAACCAGCCCCCGACCAAACTCCACCCCAAAAACATACTTTGCAGGTCTACAAACGGGGCCAATATGTGCCTTTTGAAGTGTTAATGTGCGAAGAATGTTCAAAAGGAGTCATTTGGTGAAGTGGCTGACAAGTTAGCAAGTGTCGCTGGCATCGCTGACAGTGACGTCATTGTTTACTGAAGCAGATGCTGACTGTGCGTTATGATAAACGTGCATGCGTCGCCAGGCTCTGCATTTTCATCAATAGACTTATCAGATTTAATTTTTTATTATCTATAGCAGGGGTGTCAAAAGTGTGGCCCGGAGCCCATTTGCGGCCCGCAGCTAATGTTTTAAAGGCCCACGGCACATTCTAAAATTATACTATATATATGTTATTATACTATATATATTATTATACTATTAAAATAAACAAAAACATAACAAAAGTGGAATAAAAAAGCTTACAGGTGAAATGTAATTTAGAAAAAGTTGCAATGTTGACTAATAAAACCAAGCTGTTTTTTTTCTTTAAAACTGTCATTGCTCAAAACATAATATTGAATCAAAATCAATATTTTTATGTATTATTGACCTATCCAAGGCTCCGATTACTTCACATCAAATATTTCATTTTGAACAATATATTTTTTGTGGAAGATTCTGCGTATTTTGTGTGTTTGCTATAAAAAACAACAACATAGTTTTCTTTGACAAAAAGTGCAGAAAACAAACAAAAAAACAACATAAAAAAACCCGACTTAGAATTGAAGGATAGATCTGGAGTTAATGTAGACTCTAGAGATTTAAGCGTTAAATAAATAATGTATGTATGCCCTGGCACACCATTATCATCATTTCATGACCGAAGCAAAACTCTTTTTACACTTTTATACTGAAATAAATACATCTACAGCTTATTAAATAAAAATATAGAAAAAAATACCGGCAGCGGTAAAGTTTAGATCCATGAAGGAAAGAAGAAGGTGAATGAATGTTTATAACTGAATAAATTTACATATGCATTAAAAAAATTGTTTCTTTTGTATGTTTTTTAAATGAAATAAGTAACGTTTATGACAATCTTTTTCCAAAACACAATATGAAATGTGAGATATAACAGGATAATGCATACATGTATCATTTGTTTTCAAAACGGTTACAAAAAAATGGGACTCCAAAAATTTACTGTGGGACCCCATTTTTATGACTTGATGGGGTCCCTGGGACCCCATTTTGGAAATTCCTAGCGCCAACACTGAATGACTATAGTGGTACCTCAGTTATCTGTTCAAAAGACTCACATGATAAGGAGCTAAATTAGGGCCAAAAGTTTTGTACTTGAACAGATCAACTTTGAAACTGAAAAAATCTAGTTTTGATGTTGAGTTTTGAAAAATACATACAGTAAGTGTACACAAAATAAAAATAAGTGCACACATTTTTTTCGTGTAGAATAAAACTATGATTCACCCTGGAAATTATTTTAAACAAATTATTTAAAGGGGCCCTTTTATGCAAAATCAAAGTTTCTTACCTATTTGTACCTGCTGTTGTGTATGTGGGGTCTGCTTAAGTCCTGAAAAACATGTAAGCTTTGTGGAGATATTTATTAAACCATCTTGCCTTCCTTCATACTCCCTCCAAACAAGCTGTTTGGAATTTGCTCTGTCTTGTGACGTCAGTGGATTTTCCATTATGGTGTAAATTTACCTATAGTGCTTTGCGGGGCATCTCGAAGATGGTCTGTAAAACAATCTGTGCAAAATGTTGACCAAAGAACCACCACTACATGTTACTTCCACAAGGAAGAGTTTTAAATGTAGGAAAAAAAATGACTCCTTTTAAATTTTCACTTTCATATATTTTGATAAATAAGTTTTTTTTCAAGATTAAAATCTTATTTTTTACAGTTTATATTTTTGTTCAGGTTCAGAGATGTATTTTTCAGATTCAAATGTATAGTATTTAACTTTTTTTTTCCAGATATACATTTTTTTTCTCAGGTTTAGACTTATTGCCCAAATTTAACAGGGGGGCGCCATCAAGTGGGCGGGGCGTGGCATCATGACAGACAGCTTAGAAAAAAGTGTAGGGTTTGTCCACTAACACATTTCCTTGAGGGAATGTAATGTGATGCTATTTATCTATTAGGTATTGTGTATAACACCAAGACAAGCACAACATTCATTTAAAAACACAAAATGAATACGGAAACTGTGATTTGTATGTGACACTTAGGCTGCTATTTTTTATCTCATTTAGTCTAGTCTCGTTGTCCCATATCCTTTAACCTCGTTTAAGTCCTTTAACCTACATAAAGAATCTGTTCTCCCATTCTTTATTCTATGTTTTTCATTTTTTCGCCACTTATTGCTACTCAATTCTCACGCTCTGTCTCTGGCTTTTTGTATGCTGTGCAAAATCACTCGGGCGTGATAACCAGGAAATACGTTGTGCAGAGCAAACCGCACTCATTTTTTTCATTCATTGTGGAGAGCTGGGAGACAATCGGGGATTCACGCAAACACAAATAAGCGAATACACATCACAAAACGAGCCCAAAGTTGATTATGATAGCGAATTTAAAGCCACTGGTTTATGGGCTCATCGTGCACAACTGTGGTGCCTTCAAGGATGGCTCAATGAAGCGGAAAGCGGATCCCTCGGTGAAACACAATGAAACCAAACGGCATAAACATGCAAAAACTGTGGGCTTTCTAACAATACATATATATTTTTAAATTATTTGCAGCTGTGGTCGGGCGGTTGGTGACCTCTGGTGTAGCCTGTATAAATTGTTGGGTTGAATTGTTTTTAGGTCCTATGTTCCCTGAAGGCAACATGGTAGGGGAGGCACCCTATCATGTTCCCTGAAGGCAACACTGTAGGGGAGGCCCCCTATCATGTTCCCTGGAGGCAACATGGTAGGGTAGGCACCCTATCATGTTCCCTGAAGGCAACACGGTAGGGGAGGCACCCTATCATGTTCCCTGAAGGCAACACGGTAGGGGAGGCCCCCTATCATGTTCCCTGAAGGCAACATGGTAGGGGAGGCACCCTATCATGTTCCCTTAAAGCAACATGGTAGGGGAGGCACCCTACCCTTTTTGAATTGTTTTTAGGTCCTATGTTCCCTGAAGGCAACATGGTAGGGGAGGCACCTTATCATGTTCCCTGAAGGCAACACTGTAGGGGAGGCCCCCTATCATGTTCCCTGAAGGCAACATGGTAGGGTAGGCACCCTATCATGTTCCCTGAAGGCAACATGGTAGGGGAGGCACCCTATCATGTTCCCTGAAGGCAACACGGTAGGGGAGGCACCCTATCATGTTCCCTGAAGGCAACACGGTAGGGGAGGCCCCCTATCATGTTCCCTGAAGGCAACACGGTAGGGGAGGCCCCCTATCATGTTCCCTGAAGGCAACATGGTAGGTTAGGCACCCTATCATGTTCCCTGAAGGCAACATGGTAGGGGAGGCACCCTATCATGTTCCCTGAAGGCAACACGGTAGGGGAGGCACCCTATCATGTTCCCTGAAGGCAACACGGTAGGGGAGGCACCCTATCATGTTCCCTGAAGGCAACACGGTAGGGGAGGCACCCTATCATGTTCCCTGAAGGCAACACGGTAGGGGAGGCCCCCTATCATGTTCCCTGAAGGCAACATGGTAGGGGAGGCACCCTATCATGTTCCCTTAAGGCAACATGGTAGGGGAGGCACCCTACCCTTTTTGAATTGTTTTTAGGTCCTATGTTCCCTGAAGGCAACATGGTAGGGGAGGCACCCTATCATGTTCCCTTAAGGCAACACGGTAGGGGAGGCACCCTATCATGTTCCCTGAAGGCAACACGGTAGGGGAGGCCCCCTATCATGTTCCCTGAAGGCAACATGGTAGGTTAGGCACCCTATCATGTCCCCTGAAGGCAACATGGTAGGGGAGGCATCCTATCATGTTCCCTGAAGGCAACACGGTAGGGGAGGCACCCTATCATGTTCCCTGAAGGCAACACGGTAGGGGAGGCCCCCTATCATGTTCCCTGAAGGCAACACGGTAGGGGAGGCCCCCTATCATGTTCCCTGAAGGCAACATGGTAGGTTAGGCACCCTATCATGTTCCCTGAAGGCAACACGGTAGGGGAGGCACCCTATCATGTTCCCTTAAGGCAACACGGTAGGGGAGGCACCCTATCATGTTCCCTGAAGGCAACATGGTAGGGGAGGCAGCCTATCATGTTCCCTTAAGGCAACATGGTAGGGGAGGCACCCTATCATGTTCCCTTAAGGCAACACGGTAGGGGAGGCACCCTATCATGTTCCCTTAAGGCAACACGGTAGGGGAGGCACCCTATCATGTTCCCTGAAGGCAACACGGTAGGGGAGGCCCCCTATCATGTTCCCTGAAGGCAACACGGTAGGGGAGGCCCCCTATCATGTTCCCTGAAGGCAACATGGTAGGTTAGGCACCCTATCATGTTCCCTGAAGGCAACACGGTAGGGGAGGCACCCTATCATGTTCCCTTAAGGCAACACGGTAGGGGAGGCACCCTATCATGTTCCCTGAAGGCAACATGGTAGGGGAGGCAGCCTATCATGTTCCCTTAAGGCAACATGGTAGGGGAGGCACCCTATCATGTTCCCTTAAGGCAACACGGTAGGGGAGGCACCCTATCATGTTCCCTTAAGGCAACACGGTAGGGGAGGCACCCTATCATGTTCCCTTAAGGCAACACGGTAGGGGAGGCACCCTATCATGTTCCCTGAAGGCAACATGGTAGGGGAGGCACCCTATCATGTTCCCTTAAGGCAACACGGTAGGGGAGGCACCCTATCATGTTCCCTGAAGGCAACATGGTAGGGGAGGCAGCCTATCATGTTCCCTTAAGGCAACATGGTAGGGGAGGCACCCTATCATGTTCCCTGAAGGCAACATGGTAGGTTAGGCACCCTATCATGTTCCCTTAAGGCAACACGGTAGGGGAGGCACCCTATCATGTTCCCTGAAGGCAACATGGTAGGGGAGGCACCCTATCATGTTCCCTGAAGGCAACATGGTAGGTTAGGCACCCTATCATGTTCCCTTAAGGCAACACGGTAGGGGAGGCACCCTACCCTTTTTGCTCACCTGTCATGATTTCACGCCTCTCAGTTGATGGCTCGTGCCCAATGTGAAACTTGGGCCACAAGTCTGAATTTGGAAAAAAAAAAAGATCTGAAACTGGAAAAAATCTAATTTACTGCAAAAAAATTAATTAGAATTGAAAAATATATGAAAGTAAAAAATAGAAATACGTAATTTATTCTAAAGAATTACCAGAGTGAATCATAATTAAAGTCAACCTGAAAAAAAGTGAGCAATTATTTTGATTTTCAATACACGGATGTATTTTCAAAACTTGATTTTCTAGCTTCAAAGTACATTTTCTCCAGTGTAAAACTTTTATGACTAATTAGCTGCATACGACGACCGAATTGTACAAACAAAACCCCCCAAAATATGTATTTTTAAATGTCTTTCATAGAGAATAATTATAGGTTCACATGCAGAAAATGTTAAATACATATATGTGGTAGCTATTTTTGTGCCATTCATATTTTTGTAGTCCTGCATATATTAAGTTAAATTAATTATTTGTTATTTGATGAATACTTGGGCCTACTGTGCTGCTGCACTTTGGTGTTGGCCATTATGGTTTTGGTAGCCATCTTTGTGTTATTTATATTTCTCTGGTACTGCATATATTAAGTTAAATTATTTATTTTATGGAATTAGCAAGCATCATTTGCATTCTGTCATTTACAGCACCTGTGACGAAGGCATGTAGGGGTGCACAGGTGAAATTGAGTGCACAAATGTCGGGGGAAACATTTTTTGACTTAAATGTATCGGCTTCTCCAAGCTTTCCAGGTTCTAAAACCAAAGGCCGTGGGCTGAGCCAGGACAGGTGGTGCACTTCTGACACAACACTTGAGCCTTAGTTTTGTTTATAGCTTTGTATGTAGTTAAAGTTGTTTTTGTTAACCTTGGATGGAATGTTGGAAAGAAAACCTTTTCTTTTTTTTTTTTGCAAATAAAGCTATTTTTGGAGAGACTTAAATTGTAGTCGGAAGTGCGTATGAAAGTGCACCACCTGTCCTGGCTCAGCCCACGGCCTTTGGTTTAGAACCTGGAAAGCTTGGAAAGGCCGATACTCATATATATGATGAATATTGAAAATGGTTGTTGGTGGAGAGGAACACCACCTTCTCATTTTGCTATGTGTTTTTTTTTTTACTTTTAACACTTACATTCAATAGTGACACTCCACTTACTTTGACCCCATGCTAGATTATTTTGCAGTGGTACTTTGTGTGGGCGATCCATACTGAGGAATGATGCAGACTCATTTGTGCAATATTTGACCATTCCATAATCGAGAAGGTATGCAAAATCCCGGGCAAAAAAAAAAAATATATATATATACGAAATCACAGGTATGACTTGATAAGACTACGGGTCTGAAAAGAACAGGTCATCCTAATTTCGGTCTAGAGGTTTATACGCTCTAAATGTCAGAGCTTTTCTTCCTGTCACTCACACTGATTTTGGAGAGACTTCCAGGGGCCCACTGGGGAGGAAAGTGTCCCAATGGTCGTTTACAAGTTACCGTATTTTTCGGAGTATAAGTCGCATACTTAGACTTAGTTCCTCCCATTCCTGTTGGAACATTGGGCGACGAGTCCCCTCCATTTGTTCCGGTCACTGGCGACCCTTCTTGCTCCATGCCAGCTGACTCCCATCTCTCTCAGGTCTTCCTTGGCTGTTGGTCTCCACGTCTTCTTTGGTCGTCCTCTCTTCCTCTTTCCCCCTTCTGGCACCCAGTCCATTGCCACACTTGCCGGTCTCTCTTTTGGCAGTCGGAGTACGTGTCCAGCCATTCTCCTTCTCATATCAGAGACTATATTAGACAATGGTGCTACCCCTGCCCTTTTCATCACCTCTTCATTGGTGATGTGGTCTCTCCATGAGATCCTCAAGATGTATCTGAGGCACCGTCGGTGGAAGACATCCAGCTTGTTTGTAATGGTTGATGTCTTCATCCATGTCTCACAGGCATAGGTCACTGTAGGGATGACCACTGACATATAGAGGCGCAGCTTTGTGGACGTACTGATAGATTTTGATGACCAGATATTCCGGAGGCGTTGGAAGACTCCTGCAGCTTTTCCGATTCTGGTCTGTACATCCTTTTCTGCGTCTCCAGTGTTTGAGATGTTGCTTCCAAGATACGTGAAGTTCTCAACGTACTCTATGCCTTGTTCGCCTACGGTGAGCAGTGGAACGTTTTGGTCTTGTGCAACGGTCATGGCCTTGGTCTTCTCTTGGCTTATACGTAGGCCGACTTTTCCCCCTTGCTCATGCAGATTGTTGGTCAATTTTTGGAGTGCAGCGTAGGAATGGCTAAGCAGAGCCAAGTCGTCCGCAAAGTCCAGATCTGCCAGTCTGCCCCATCCCCACTTAATGCAGAGGTTTGCTCCGACGACAGACTTCCTCATGACAAAGTCTATGACAATGATGAACAGTAAGGGAGACAAGATGCAACCCTGTTTTACCCCGGTCACAATGTCAAAGTCGTCGGTTGTCCTGTTTGTGGTTTTCACTCGACAGGTGGAGTTATGGTACAGGGCTCTGAAGATGTTGACGTACTTTGATGGTATACCGTATAGCTGGAGGATCTGCCACAGTGATTCCCGGTGGATACTGTCGAAGGCTTTCTTGAAATCGATGTAATTGATGATGAGGGGTGTCTGGAGTTCTTGGCACTGTTCTATGATGATAAGTCGCATAATAAAGAAGGAAAAAAACATATATAAGTTGCACTGGAGTATAAGTCGCATTTTTGGGGGAAATGTATTTGATAAAACCCAACACCAAGAATAGACATTTGAAAGGCAATTTAAAATAAATAAAGAATAGTGAACAACAGGCTGAATAAGTGTACGTTATATGAGGCATAAATAACCAACTGAGAACGTGCCTGGTATGTTAACGTAACATATTATGGTAAGAGTCATTCAAATAACTATAACATATAGAACATGCTATACGTTTACCAAACAATCTGTCACTCCTAATCGCTAAATCCAATGAAATCTTATACGTCTAGTCTCTTACGTGAATTAGCTAGATAATATTATTTGATATTTTACAGTAATGTGTAAATAATTTCACACATAAGTCACTCCTGAGTATAAGTCGCACCCCCGGCCAAACTATGAAAAAAACTGCGATTTATAGTCCGAAAAATACGGTACCAAAAAGGCCAGGAAGCGTTTTGATGCAAATTTTAATAGAATGATGAGTCATCAAATAACTAGCAGCTAAGAAATGAAATCTTTCCCTGCTGCAGTCGACCACTTGAAGAAAACACGATTGGTCGTGTCGTTGTTCTGATTATGTTATTAAGTCCTGTTGTCCTGCAGGTCTACCTAAGAGCTTTGTTCGACTACGTGCCCTTTGAGGACCGGGCCACGCCCTGTCAAGAGGCGGGGCTTCCTTTTAAGAGGGGGGACATCCTGCAGGTGGTGAGTCAGGAGGACGCTACCTGGTGGCAGGCCAAGAAAGTGGGCGACTGCAACCTGCGCGCCGCCCTCATCCCCTCCACGCACTTTCAGGAGAGGTAGCCTGCCGCTTTTTGATATAAATCTTCAGAATAGAACTTAACAATTAACGCTGCATATTATTTGTATTCTGACAGGCGCCTGAGATACCGTCTGAAGACAGGCTCGTTCCCAGCCTCCATGTCCCCCAAAGTGACCACATGTAAGTCGTCATCACCACGGCAACCACACTGTTTACCCGACTTCAGCACAAACCAACAAGCGACACACGCGCGTCACGTCGCAGGTCAAATTTCATCTATAACCAAGGAGATGCATAGAGAGGGATTATGGAAACAGACCATAATCTCTATGCAATCTATCGTGTCATGGCATAATCCAATTTTTGTGAGACATTAAGCCAAATTAAAAAAAAGAAAAAGATCCGGGAAAACAAACGGGTGTTTTAATTTATTCAGGAAGCCTTTTTGAATCCATCATTATTATTTTGTAGCATTTTACATTTATTTTGTATTTGTTCCTTGTATTCCAAAACAATATAGTCATTGTTTTTTTTATTGAATTAATACATTTTAAGAAAAACTGTAAACATTAGCTGTAGTAAAAAAATTATAATGAAAAGTAAGGAATAAAACACATTTTAAAAAAAATAAATCATAGGAGTAAAAGCTAAAAAAAATGGTACATTTATCAGATAAATAGTACTTGATTAGTAATGATAATTAGAAAAAAAATAATGTACCCTAAATCAGTGGTCCCCAACCTTTTTGTAACTGTGGACCGGTCAACGCTTGAAAATTTGTCCCACAAAAAATATAAATTTATTTTTTATTTTTTGGCATTAAAAAATACAATCATGCGTGCTTACGGACTGTATCCCTGCAGACTGTATTGATCTATATTGATATATAATGTAGGAACCAGAATATTAATAACAGAAAGAAACAACCCTTTTGTGTGAATGACTATAAATGGGGGGAGGGAGGTTTTTTGGGTTGGTGCACTAATTGTAAGTGTATCTTGTGTTTTTTATGTTAATTTAATTAAAAAAAAAAAAAGAGTTGGGGACCACTGCCCTAAATTGTATAAATATGTATGGTAAGGTGGAGTTGTGTTTTAATTATAAGTGGATATATACAGTGGGGCAAAAAAGTATTTAGTCAGCCACCCATTGATTGTCAATGGGTGGCTGACTAAATACTTTTTTGCCCCACTGTATATATAACAAGCGAAACAGTTGTTGTGTTGCTCTTTGCAGTGATATTGTGTGTCATTCCTTGCATTGCTGCCCTCAGACGAGCGGGCTGAACAAGGTACACACACACACACACACGACAATTAAGCATCTATTGCAGTTGCGTATATATTAAGGGTGCTGGAATAGACTGATTCACATCCAAAGTGCAATTCCTGTATATTATGATTCTTATTCGATTCAATATTTTCAAGAATCATTAAAAAAAAGTGTCTACTGTTTTTATAGAATTTCCAGGCTTACTGGCTGCACGTGTATATCTTACGTCATCAGCCATTAACCCTGACCAGCTGTTGTAGCCTGTAACCAAAATGATTATAATTTATATACCAAATATTGCAAGAGTCTGTTTGGCTCGAGAAACGATTCAGAATTGAATCGTAACTTTGAGAATCGTAATTGAATTGAATAGTAAGTTGTAAGATTTACATCCTTATCACTATCAATATTATTATGACATACCTACATCGTCATTTCATGTGTTGAACCTACTGTGTGGTGACCTCACCCTATTTCCTCTCGCCCTGGCTCCTCCCCCTCGCCCTCTCCCACAGAAGACGCCAATGTTGAGGGTGAGGACGAATAATTGAATGACTGATTGTATTGCAATCTGCCTTTGGTGGACTTTGTAATGTTTTATATTGTACTGTAGTCAAACCTGCTGGCTGCTTGTTTACTTAGTCGGCACAGGAGGAAGTAGCCTGCTGTGTTTAAGCACCTACTGCAACAACACTAGTCAAAGATCCTTCATATGACAAGCGCGTCTTTTCTTATTCGACCCCAGCTGGCTTGCGCAGAAGTTTCCGTCTCAAGAAGGAACGTCAGAGTTCACCGGGAGATCCTCGCACTCCTGATGCAACTCACAGCGACTTCTTGATATACGAGGAAGTCACGCTTTATGTGCCGCGCCATGGAGAGAAACCTCGTCTCATCGTGCTGCTAGGTACAGTAGGTCGTGTCCAACTCTCCGTGATATCATTTTTACCAAGTTTACAAACATAATACAAATTTCACAGCAAAAATATATGTATATATAAACACATACTCATCAAATGTTACTAATTTTTAAGAAAAACAAACTACCGTATGCCGTATTCTCCCCAAAATATCAGAACAGTGCTTATTTCAGCCTTGACTAGTTCAATAATTGATCTATCCATCCATTTCAAGCTTAAATTGAATATCGAAAATGGATGGATGAATATGGCCTGTAAGGCTCCCCTCTAGTGGTCTAGTGTGGTCATCACACCTCAAAGCTGTTTTCCCGTTGTTTTAAAAGGTAAAACAAGTTTTATAAAATAAAAAAATCGCCTCAAAACGCATATGTATTGAAAAAAGTCATAAGCAAAATGTAAAGGTTTGATTCCCACTTTTGGCTTTGGTTCCGTTCTTAGGTTCCCTCGGCGCTCGTATCTCTGAGCTCAAGCAGAAGGTGATCGCAGAGAACTCCAGACTGTACGGCCTGGCTGTGCCTCGTAAGTCCACTTTAAACAAAGTGCCCTTTTTTCTGGTCCATATTTGATTCTTGACTTGCGTGCGGTCCAAAGACACCACGCGGCCCAGAAAGAGCCACGAGCGTGAAGGCGTGGAATATCACTTCATCACCAAAGCGGCGTTCGAGGCGGACATCCACAGTGGGAAGTAAGCAACGTTAACACGACTCTCCAACCTTACTGCTCCTCTCCTTTTACTCTACTCTACACACATGCCTTCTTTGTGCAGGTTTATCGAATATGGAGAATATAAAGACAATCTTTATGGCACCAGTTTGGAGTCCATTCACAGAATTCTGGATCAGAACAAGATGTGCCTTGTGGACGTCCAACCTGAGGTTTGTGGTCTTCATTACTGATTGTTCTTAGGTCTACTTGGGTTGTCCAAGTGACCAACTCGACCACTAGGGAGCGCTATTACACTCAAAAAGGGGCTGATAAGTCATACTGCATACACCATGTAATAAGGTTAAAAAAAACGTGCGGTCTACTGCATTTTCTACCGCTTGTCCCTTTCGGGGTCACGGGGGGTGCTAGAGCCTATCTCAGCTGCATTCGGGTGGAAGGCGAGGTACACCCTGGACAAGTCGCCACCTCATCGCAGGGCCAACACAGACAGACAACCTTCACACACTAGGGACTATTTAGTGTTGCCAATCAACCTATCCCCAGGTGCATGTCTTTGGAGGTGGGAGGAAGCCGGAGTACCCGGAGGGAACCCACGCAGTCACGGGGAGAACATGCACACTCCAGTGGTTCTCAAACTTTTTTCACCAAGTACCACCTCAGAAAACATTTGGTGCTCAAAGTACCACCATAATGACCAACAATAAAATACAGTAGCGTAGTAGGCCTAAGTATTCTTTCAAAACATGGCAACGGTTTTATTAAACAAGTATATTTAATATGTTTGACCAGTAACATTACACAGTTTGAACAGTAACAGTGTGTTTGAATATTACATTTTTTGGGGGGCATTTTGGAGTACCACAGTTTGCGATGCAGTGATTCTCAGAGTACATTGATAAGGTCTCCATTTAATGCATGCACTTATTGATGACTTTTACCTTTTAATATGTTTTATATGTTATGTTTCACACAATACTTGGAAAAAATGTCAGGATAAATTGTCTTGGGAGTGGCAATTGCAGATAAACCAATATCATACACAGGTATCTGCATGTAACAAAGATACAGCGATTTAGGTGATTGATATGGGGGCGGGGGGGGGGACACCTACATTATATCGATGGTGATATGACATTTTCGCTCACAATTTACAAAAACTGATAACTGTCTTCAAAATCATTACAATATTGTTATTTAGACAGTTGTCACTTCATAATACTGCACCATCGAAGATAAATTTGTAATATATTAATGTTATTTGTTAGTTTTACAAAATTCTAATACACCAGCATGTCTACATACACATGTTATTATAACATTGGTATTAGATATTGATACTGTCTCTTGTGTATAATACAGCACCATGGGAGAGCAATATTTTTTCCTTTTTTTGTACACCACTCATTTGTGATTGTGAACCTGATGAAATGGATATGACCTCATCAGAACAGCAAGTGGTCAACTTTCTGCAATCAAAGGAAATTGAAATTGACATTAATACCATCGAAACATGCATCCCACTGACCGGAAGAAACAACAACGCCACTCCAGTCGTGCTCGTGAAACTCGTAAACAGAAAATCTAAAATGGCATTGCTGAGACAGGGAAAGAAGCTGAAGGGAACAAATGTGTACATGAATGAGCATCTCACAAAACGCAATGCTGGAATCGCCAAGAAAGCACGCGACTTGAGAAAGCAGGGAAAAATCCAGGGAACTTGGAGCACCAACTGTAAAATCTACATCAAGCTGAATGGAGGTCCAGAAGCAAGAGTAATTGTTGTCCATGACATCAAGGACCTGGACAATTTTTTAAGTTTACACAGCTACCAAAACAACGATGATAATGGACTCTGACAGAAAACAAACACCCAAATTCAGCATCGACACTACTATGTTCCAAGGGACGACTAAACAAGAGGACCTAGATTCAGGATTGCATCCACCTACACTTATTGAGATTATTGAAACATCAAAGATTGTTGAACAAGAAAATATGGAACTAAAAAATTTCTGCAACAAAGATTACAAAAACCAGGATTTGGAAAATGATATAGATCCAGATACAAATTTTTTCTCCCACATCAGTAATAATTGTTTTTATTATACAGATGATCAATATAATAACATTACATGCGATAACAAATTGTCAATTATTCATTTTAATAGCAGAAGCTTGTATGCAAACTACAACATTAAGAACTTTTTGGAACACATCAACGAACCCTTCAAAGTGATTGCTGTCACAGAAACATGGATTGATGATAAAAAAGGAATAGATTTTGATCTGGAAGGATATGAACTAAACTACATCAACAGAACCAACAAAAATGGAGGAGGAGTAGCTGTGTACGTGATGAAGAACCTGAACTACAAAGTGGTAAAAAAACATGTCATTTGCCATAGATAATATCTTAGAATGTATAACCATTGAAATATTTTAGGAAAAAAGCAAAAACATTTTCATCAGTTGTATATATAGATCACCTAAGTCATGTATAGAAACATTTGAAGAATGGATCAAGGCTACTTACATGGACAATAATGTTCTTATGTGGTGACTTTAATATTGACTTATTGAACCCTAACAAGCAAAAGTCTATTGATGACTTCATCGGTTTATATCCAAAAATCACAAAGCCAAGTAGAATCACAGCACACTGTGCCACGCTTATTGATAATATTTTTACCAATGAGTTTGACAATAACACTACAAGTGGTCTACTTATAACCGACGTTAGTGATCATCTGCCAGTTTTTACAATATATGATGGAAACTACAAGAAGAACATGGAAGACAAAAGGACATTTTGAAGACTGTGCACAGAGAAGAGGATGACTGCCTTCAAAAGTGAGCTACAAAAGCAAGATTGGGACAATGTGTACAATGAAAAAGAGGTTGATGAAGCATATGAACATTTCTTAAACAAGTTCATAATACTTTATGACAAACATTGTCCATGGATACAACTCAGTAACAAGCAGAGAAAGAATAATCAACCATGGATGACAAAAGGATTAAAAAATGCTTGTAAGAAGAAGAATACACTATATAGAGAATTTATAGCACAAAGAACTATAGAGGCAGAAATTAAGTACAAAAAGTATAAAAACAAGTTAACAGATATACTACGATCATGTGGAAAAGAATATTACAGTGAATTATTGGACAGGAACAAAAATAATATGAGAGCAACATGGAGCATCCTCAATAGCATTATTAAAAATGGCACAAAGAGGGACTACCCTCAATACTTTTTAGACGGAAATTAAAAAAAATGACAACATAAAGGAAGTAGTTGAAAGCTTCAATAATTATTTTGTAAATATTGGACCAAAATTGGAAGAAAGGATTCCAGACCCAGTTCCAATTGGGGAATATAATACCATAGAGCGAAATCCCAACTCCATGTTCCTCAGTAATGTGACACAGGAGGAAATAGTTACAATCGTGAAAAAATGTCAATCTAAGACTTCAACTGATTGTAATGTAATTGATATGGAAACGATAAAAAAGGTTATAGAAGAGATCTCAGGACCATTAATGTATATTAGTAATCTATCATTTCAAACAGGTACATTTCCAAACAAAATGAAAATAGCTTAAGTTGCACCAATTTATAAGACTGGAGATAAACATCAATTTACAAATTATAGACCTGTTTCTTTACTTCCACAATTTTCTAAAATCATTGAAAAACTGTTTAATAACAGATTAGAGAGTTTCATGAATAAAAATAGAATACTCGAAGAGAACCAATATGGATACAGAGCTAATGTCTCAACTTCAATGGCTTTAATTGAAATAACAGAGGAAATTACCAATGCAATAGACAGTAAAAAATGTGCAGCAGAAGTTTTTATGGATCTAACTAAAGCATTTGACACAATTAATCACAATATTTTAATCAAAAAACTAGAACGATATGGCATCAGAGGGTTAGTCTTAAACTGGATAAGAAGTTATCTAATGAACAGGAAACAATACGTGAAGCTAGGCGAACACACGTCTACAACGCTAAATATATCCTGTGGTGTACCTCAGGGATCAATACTAGGACCTAAATTATTCAATCTCTATATAAATGACATTTGTAAAGTTACAAAAGATTTAAAGTTAGTATTATTTGCGGATGATACAACAGCGTTTTGTTCAGGAGAGAACACACAGGAGATAATACAAATAATAACAGAAGAAATTAACAAATTAAAAAGATGGTTTGACAAAAATAGATTATTGTTGAATCTCAGCAAAACTAAAATAATGCTATTTGGTAACAGTAGAAGAGAAAGTCAAACACAAATACAAATAGACGGAATAGAAATTGAAAGAGTAAATGAAACCAAATTTCTAGGTATAATGATTGATGATAAATTGAACTGGAAATCTCATGTAAAAAATATACAACATAAAGTAGCAAGAAACACGTCAATAATGAATAAAGCAAAACATGTTCTAGACAAAAAATCACTTCATATTCTCTACTGCTCACTAGTGTTACCATATCTGAGCTACTGTGTAGAAATATGGGGAAATAATTACAAAAGTACACTTCATTCATTAACGGTTACAAAAAAGATCAGTTAGAATAATATATAATGTTGGATATAGAGAACATACAAATCCTTTATTTATTGAATCAAAAATACTGAAATTTCACAACATAGTGAATTTGCAAACAGCTAAAATTATGCACAAAGCAAACTATAACCTGCTACCCAAGAATATACAACAATTCTTCTCAACAAAAGAGGAGAAATATAATCTTAAGAGAAAAATTTAATTTAAAACATTTGTTTGCACGTACAACACTTAAGACCTTCAGTATATCAGTATGTGGAATTAAATTATGGAATGGATTAAGCAAAGCAATCAAACAATGTACTAATATGATCCACTTCAAGAAACTCTTCAAACTTAAAGTGTTTACAAAGTACAAAGAAGAAGAACCATGACAAACATTCTCAATTTATTTCATCCATCCATTCATTCATTCTTAAAGTAATCTTACTTATCTCATCACATGAAATATGACTTACTTCACCAATTATTATTATTAAATTCTTACTATTATTTATTTATTTATTTTTATTGTGATTACCTATGGAGTTATTGTGAATAAATTGAGAACAGGAAGTGAATAAAAAAGTTTCAGCAATTGTTATGTAAAGAAAAGGGGTAGGATTAAATAAGCTCTGCTTCTTCCTACTCCTTTTCGAACATGTTGAAAAGAGAAACTGGAAATTGTGATGTATCATGTTGTGTGCGTGCATGTTCCAAATAAACTCAAACTCTAACTCTAACTCATATTACACCAACATTATACGCAATACAGTGGTTTTGTGAATGATATACAGTATAATTATGATATTGACGGTCGTGATATGGTGGCCCACAATTTTACAGTCTATAAAATTGATATTACAACCTTGGTATTATACTGTCACTGTTGCATATAATACCATGGGAGATAACCATGCAATATTTTGTACTACCAAGTTTTCCCATTCTTCAGTTCCATGGATATTGCGACATATTAATGCAGTTTATCGCTTCCTTAGAATTCAGCATAGACACCAATTACAAGTGTTATATTAAAAAATAGTCATGAATTTGGCAGTATTGCAAACCTGTAACATGGCTGGTGATACGTTGTGGTTGTCTACCAGGCCCTGCACATTCTCCGCACGTCCGCACTCAAGCCCTTTGTCGTCTTTGTGAGACCGTCCGTGTTCGACAGCGAGAGGAAATCTCTGAGCTCCTGTTCTTCGCTACTCAGCGTGGCCATCACGGTGAGTGCTCTGTACGTCGCCATAGCAACCGCAGCCGAACTGAAAGATGCACAATGAAACACCGACACGCTCCACAGCCATCAAGAACACAACATTGTTGCCGTTACAGGAGCATGACATCCAGGACATGAGGCAGTCAGCAGAAAAGATGGAGCAGAGTTTTGGTCACTGGATGGATTACATTCTGGTCAAGGAAGAGCTGCTCAGTGCGGTTGCAGAACTTCATATCCTTCTAGACCGCGTGCGTCTGGAGCCCCAGTGGGTGCCCTTGTCCTGGGTGAGGACCTAGCTAACATGTCTACTTGCCAAACTGATCTACTCCCAGTTTACACCCGCTTTTGAAATGTCGACTATGTAGTGTTAGTGGTTGTGGGATGAACTTGCTCAAAGTGCCAAATCTAACAATGCAGTGGGCAGAAATACGCTTACATAATTGATGGCAGCTACCTACTGTAACAATAAATGTTTTACACGACCATGTGATGTTGTATGTTTATTTTAGGACAACACTTAGAAAGCAAACCATAAACAAAAAATATACATGTGTGTCTGAAGTTACTTCCACAGCTTCTTGATGGACATGTTCTTCTCGCTGTCTTTCTGCATCACCTGGAGACACAACACAGATACACTTGCATTCATGCGGTGCTGACATGGTGAGACATTTCTAATACTTTGCTCCTCTTGTAATTACAACAAAAACTGAACATTACTTAAACAGCTCAGTTTTTGATGCAAATCTTGCACTGGAGCTGAATACAATGTTTCCCATGCATACATTAACTTCTGGCAAATCTGCAACTACTTGTGATTTCCTTCACCACAGACCAAAATAGGATCGTTTGCTTGTCATTACAACTACCGTATTTTTCGGACTATAAGTCAAATCAATCTAATCAGACAGGTGTATACTCTTCTGTTGGACACTTTGGGCGACTAACATGAAGATAGAAAGAAGGAGACCAACCTTTGCCACAGCCATCTCAAAGTCCTCCTGGTTGACGTGCACTCTTCTTTCTCTCAGCGCATACATGCCAGCTTCCGTGCACACTCCCTGAACACACATTCATATTGTTAGGATGCTGACAAATAATCCTTCATGAGGCAGCTCTCACCTTAACCTCAGCGCCTGAGGCTCCGGGCATTAGCTCGGCTATCTTCCTCAGGTTAATGCCGCGTGTCAGGTTCATCTTCCTGGAGTGGATCTTCAGGATGTCCAGACGAGCCTGAGGGAAAAGAGGTGTGTGTGAATGTAGAACATCGTTATGTCGCAGTACACACAAGCAGATACCTCTTCGTTTGGAGGCGGGAACTCGATCTTCCTGTCGATCCTGCCTGGCCTGAGCAGAGCAGAGTCCAGGATGTCGATACGGTTGGTGGCCATGATGACCTGCAGGAGTCACAGACAAGATTAGGACTAGGTGGTTTTGCAGAGGGTGAAAGTGTGTGAGACCTACCTTGATGTTCTTGGTGGCCTCGAAGCCATCCAGCTGGTTAAGCAGCTCCAACATGGTCCTCTGCACCTCGCTGTCTCCACCTGAACCTCCCTCCAGGCGAGATGAGCCAATGGAGTCGATCTCGTCCATGAAGATGATGGAAGGCGCGTGCTCTCGGGCCATGACGAACAGTTCACGTACCATGCGAGCGCCTAGAAGTGTGATGTAGAAGTTTAATTCAATCAAAAATGAAAACATGTCTAAATACGGTTGTGCACCAAATGTGAGAAAAATCTGTCATGTTCAAACTCCTTTAGCATCAAAGCTACAGACACTAAACATGCTCCCAGTAAGTCTGGCTAAGTTTGTCACGATATCAGGATTTCAGTGGTCGATACCAAGATAAAAATAAAATAAGACATTAAAAGCGCTTTCGTTTTCCCCCCCCCCGACTTTATGAACCACTGTTTTCGGGACTCCATCAAAGCTCTTTCGTATCTATTTAAACACCCAAGAACAGAACTGAATTAAGCCGTGAAGAAGAAAAATAGAAATGAGATATGCAACCCAGCATTAATGCATTTACAAAATTATAATGCATTGACCTATGATACTTGTCAAAATGTCCAACAATGTATTGTACCAATACAAGTGAGGATTTTTGCATTTAAACATTTTATTACATTATTTTTTAAACAAAAAGCACACACTCTCTGGTGGTAAAATAAGTGTAAACAATAAACACTGGATTAATATTAATATATTTAAACTTATTGTTATTGCTATTATGATTTTTTACTTGTGGTTTATTTGGTACTAATTTATATCCACGTTTCTTTAAACCATATTTAAAGTTGAGGTTTGGTGGTGCAATAAATACTCATGTTTTCAAATTAATTAGTAATCATATAATTAATCGTAGTTATAATATCAACCAAAATAATCGTAATTTTAATTTTTTTCCATAATCGTTCATCCTTATGTATTACAGCACAGTACATGTCTTATTTTCTATTATATTGTGATGATCAATAGAGATAATCACCAAGCAAAACTTCTGTTTCCAAGTTAAGGGCTTACACAGCTAACCAATGGCTAAGCTTGACACTATCTTCACCACAACAATCTCAAATTTTTCAACTTTTTGATGGACTTCATCTTCAACTTGTGCCTCATTAACAACCCATCTCCACATTGGTGAGACTTTGACACGTGCAATGTCAAAAGACAAGGAACAGCATCATCGGACATTCAGCGAAGCACTTCAGGCTAACAAGACTTCTATCAGCTTCCAAAAGCTGCCCGGCCAAAGTGGAGATGAACTCTTGATTAAAGATACACTTTATCTTTGGAATCAATAACAGCTTTGGTTTGAACAATGTGGAATGACAACACAGACGCGCAATGCTAACAAGACAGAATGCTAACAAGTAACAACAAAACTAGTGATTGTAGGTAGCTGCGACTGTTGGCTCGGTGTTTCAGCATGCGGAAGCCTAGTTTTAACTAGAATTATCCAGGATCTGACCAAGTATTTCAATTATCCAGGATCTGACCAAGTATTTCCACATTGTGGCCATGTTGTCGTGGACATGAAACAACCATAGTAATAATGTAATAATGTCTGTTTTCTACAGACATCAAAAGATATTACAACCATAATACAGTGGGACTGTAATCAATAAAAATATTCAGTGCAAGTTGCGATGCATACTGCTGCCACAATTATATCATAAATTGTTTTGAGCGAGGGCGAAAAGGACTTGCAAAATCTAAAATTGTCAGATTTGTCACAGGAGCCCACAAATAAATATTTGAAAACGGCTCATTTTAGACAGCAGGTGTTATTTGGCGCAGACTCAGCGCTCACGCGTTGAGAATTGACTCGTCTTGCCGAGGAAAAAAAGTGTTGTACAGTCTTCTGAACTAACTAGGGATGTAACTAGAGATGTCCGATAATGGCTTTTTTGCAAATATCTGATATTCCGATATTGTCCAACTCTTAATTACCGATTCCGATATCAACCGATACTGATATATACAGTCGTGGAATTAACACATTATTATGCGTAATTTTGTTGTGATGTCCCGCTGGATGCATTAAGCAACGTAACTTTACCATGAATAGATTTTACCATGATTGGGCGGGGTTTGGTGGTAGCTGGGGGTGTATATTGTAGCGCCCCGGAAGAGTTAGTGCTGGGTATTTGTTCTGTTGCGTTTATGTTGTGTAACGGTACGGATGTTCTCCCCAAAATGTGTTTGTCATTCTTGTTTGGTGTGGGTTCACAGTGTGGCGCATATTTGTAACAGTGTTAAAGTTGTTTATACGGTCACCCTCAGTGTGACCTGTATGTCAGTTGATCAAGTATGGCTTGCATTCACTTATGTGTGTGTGTAAAAGCCGCATTTATTATGTGACTGGGCCGGCACACTGTTTGTATGGAGGAAAAGCGGACGTGTCGACAGGTTGTAGAGGACGCTAAAGGTAGTGCCTTTAAGGTACGACCCCAATAATGTTGTCCGGGTAGAAATCGGGAGAATGGTTGATTTTCGGGGGGGGGGGGGGGGGGGGCACTGAAATTCGGGAGTCTCCCGGGAATATCGGGAGGTTGAAACAGATACCGATAATTTCCGATATTACATTTTAAAGCATTTATCGGCCGATATTATCGGACATCTCTAGATGTAACGTATCAAAATCTCACGGTACGATAATATCACGGTATTAAGGCAACCATACAAGATTATGGTGGTTTATGTCCCCCCCCCAAAAAAAGACTTAAAAATGCCATAGTGTGTCAAATGAAGTGGCATGGATGTTTAGGATAAACACACTTACTGTAATTGAACACAAACATAATGCTCAAATGTGCTTGTCATATTTATTACTACAAACATGTACTTCTAAGTGTAAAGAATAGTGCGGGAACATCCACTGTTTTAAGAAAAACTTTTTTTTTTTAACTTAGATGAGTGTCTTTAAAGTGACAAACATCCAGTGTAAAACAATGTTCACTTTAGTGTCTTTCAACTTTTACTTTCCGAGAAGCAGTGTCCTCCACAGTGGACATTTTTTATATCAGTTTGGAAAACGCTGTTTCTCAAAAAAGTTAACCAACAAATTTAACTTTGAATAACGTAAATACCTCACAAACTGATGTCAGTCTTCAAATAGGTTTTCTTGGTGACAGTTTATGAGGCGGCGACTTGTCTAGGGTGTGCGCTGCCTTCCGCCCGAGCGCAGCTCGATAAGCTCCAGCCACCCCGCGACATCGACAGACAAGCGGTGGAAAGATGGATTGAGGATTTATTATAGAGCTCTTAAGTTTACTCATATTTCCAACTGTACAGTTTTTTGGGGTGATTTCCCTCCACGCGGTGCGACGTGACCAGCTGGCTTGAGACGAAAGTGGTGCTCTTTGGATTGCAGAATGCAGACTTTCTTACCGCCACCAAAGAGGTTATGTTTTCAACAGGGTTTGTTCGTGTGATTGTTAGCAACATAACTCATACAGTTATGGATAGATGATATTTTCAGGAAATGTCCAAAAAACTATTCCACTCATCTACTACGAACACACTTCACATCCTGCTTACGGCGTTCCACGCCCCCCATCTTGTCAGCCCCATGCTGTACAGAGGATTAAGGGAGATGGAGTTCAATTTTAGACCTGGCCAACACTAAAGCGGCAGAAAAAAGTACACACCAAATTTTTACTTGATACAGTCATGTCATTATTGTAAAAGACTTTGAAACCGCAATATCTACAATACCGCTACACCCTAACCACAGTACTAACAATACTGAAAAAAAGATGGTATCAATCAAGACAATGTCATGGATTTTTTGGTAATCTGAGGGTTTACTATAACCATTCTGGATTCTAGCATTAAGGCTGTATTTTATTCTATTACAGTTGAGACTTATTTAACATGTTTGAAAAATATTGATAAGGGAAGCAGTAAAAGGTTAGATTATTAGCTCGCTCACCTTCTCCAATGAACTTCTGAACCAGCTCAGACCCTGAAACCCTAATGAAGGTGCAGTCAGTGTGGTGGGCCACAGCTCTGGCCAGCAGGGTCTTGCCTGTACCCGGAGGTCCGTACAGCAACACGCCCTAAAAACAACGACACTGTCAGGGAACTTCCTAAACTTGAGCATCACCTGTTGCTCACCTTTGGTTGTGCAATACCCAAGGCTTCAAAAAGCTCAGGGTGCTTGACAGGCAGCTCAATCACTTCCTTGATCTCCTTGATCTGCTTGTCCAGGCCCCCAATCATCTCATAGGTGGAGTCTGGAACCTTCTCCACCATCATTAGGGACACCAGAGGGTCCACCTTGTTGGGGAGGATCTTGTGCAGAGTGTAACTGTCGTTGCGAAGTGCAACTCGACAATTTGGGGTCACCTGTAAGACAGCAACCCATTCCAAAGATGAAGTATTTGAAAATTATCTTTGTCTTGATTTTATATATATTGTGCACTTGACACTTGTATGAAGGACTATTAAAGCCACACATCCCATTAAAAATACAGTCCATTGGAAAAAAGTAACAAAAATGACATACTAAAGAAAATATTTTTATAATAGTTACTTGTAATATTACAACTTTTTTCTCTTTCCACCCATTTTCTATACTGCTTATCCTCATTAGGGTCACAGGTTAGCTAGAGCATATCTCCACTGACTTGGGGCGAGAGGCGGGCTACACCTTCGACTGGTCGCCAGTTACCGGTAATGTAGAAAACAATATCTGCAGGTTTGAGCAAATCTAATCCTAGGTTTTTCAATTACTTTTTTAATGCAACTTAAAACAAATGTAGTGCTCATGTCCTAATGCAGATTGTTATTATATACAGTATTTAGTCAAAAGCATACAATTGTCTGTATAGATAAAATTGTAAGCATAAAGCATATAGAATACATAAAAAAAGAAAACACCAGTTCATGTCTTATATAGGGATTGTGAATGATGGACAGCACATCTTTCTAATTTTTGCAATTTTGGCACCAGCCGCTAGACTAGATCTGACCAATATAAGTCTATGAGCACGAAATGATGAAGCTTACTCGGATGAGAGGCGAAACATCTTGTAAGACAAACCAAACAGTCCAGTTGCGATAGATTGAATGCCCTGAGATGACAATGATCTGGATGAATGAGAACATTCATAGACATTTCCAGTGTGATTGATCTGCTGATATGGTCAGAGTGCAGAAGCGTTCACATCGTGACATCATCCCACCCCGAATCTACAGAAATTGCTGAAGACATTCGGAGCAACATATTCAAAATGGCCCTCTGAAATTGTGGCATTTTGTGATGTTTGGACGGTATTTTCATATACTGGCAGATTGGAAATACAATAACATTTGGTTTAAAGGATGCAATGAAACACAAATAAGCAACTTTATTTTTTCCATTCTACTGGTACTTTAAAGGCCCTAATCTTTGCAAAATCCATTTAATGACTTAATGCTTTTTAATGACTTGCGAAAACCCTGACAGACAAACAACCATTCACACTATTGACAATTTAGAGCCTTCAATTACAAGTGCTGTTTGCAACTTACTCACAGTAACATTTTTCAACACAAAACATATACCAAGATCACTACCAGCTAAATTATGTTACCATTAGAGTTTTAACAAAACACATTTGTTTGACAATTGTCTACATTTTTTGTATTTCTGGAAAAAAAAATTTTACCAGCCAAAATAAAATGATTGGTGTTCATGGTGGTCACTCAGTGGCCTAGTGGTTAGAGTGTCCGCCCTGAGATCAGTAGGTTGTGAGTTCAAACACCGGCCGAGTCATACCAAAGACAATAAAAATGGGACCCATTACCTCCCTGCTTGGCAATCAGCATCAAGGGTTGGAATTGGGAGTTAAATCACCAAAAATTATTCCCGGGCGCGGCACCGCTGCTGCCCACTGCTCCCCTCACCTCCCAGGGGGTGAACAAGGGGATGGGTCAAATGCAGAGGATACATTTCGCCACACCTAGTGTGTGTGTGTGACAATCATTGGTACTTTAACTTTACCCGGTCTTGTTGACACGTACGCGCATGAAAAGCGACAAACTAATTGCATGTATTTTGACACAACTTCTTCTCAGAAGTGAGTCAACCAACCTCAAATGGCCAAAGTCGGTCCAAGAAAAAAAAAAATCTAACTATGCAATGGAATAGATCCCTATACCTTATCAAAAAAGATTTGTTGAGTGATAAAGGATTATACGTTTGTTGCGTTCCAAGACATATCGAACTATTGTGCTCAAGATGCCATTCTACACAACAAAACAGTAGAAAACTTGGAAAAGCATGGAGGTCTCCAACTACTTTGTGCGGCTGGGTCAAGGAAATTGGTATTATCCCGGATAAATATGCATCGATTTTTTTCTTGGGTCAGCTCACATTTCATGATTCAACTTTGTGTCAACCGCCATGTTTGCTGCATGCGCCGTTTACGAGTAGCGTGTTTTCCCCCATTTTTATCAAAATATAACTATAGATGTTCACATTGTGTATGTGCTGAAATGCTTTCTAATAATATTGCAACTTAAAAAAATATATTTTATTGTTCTTGCTCCTACTTTTAAAATGTGTAAACAATCTCATACGTGACTACTTACATCATTAATGTCTATGTTCTTGTCCACATCCACCACAAATTTCCCTTCTGGGTGCACCTGCAGACAATGTTAAATTATTTTTTGTTAACATGGTGCAAAAAGAAGTGCGCTGGCCGCAAAAGAGAGGAGCGTCCAACAAACCTTGACCAGAACTTTCTTTTTGTCCATCACCCTGACCACTTCTCCTACGTAGGAGCCCTGCTCCTGAAGTAACTGCAGCTCTTCACGAAGGAGACGCACTAAAACCCATACATTTGGTTACGTATCAATGCCACTTTTAAACCAAAGTAGTATTTGAACACACCTTTCGCATTGAGCTCATTTCTTTGAGCCTGCAGTCGTCTGAGATTCTGGCTCTTGTCGTTCACAGTCAGCTGTGGGAAAGGTCAAGTTATTTTGTTTCCAAAGAAATGCTGCACAATTCCACAAACTAAAAAAGTGGCTTACCTGTAACTCTTCTATTTTGGAGAGGTAGTATTGGCGAAGACCTGTTCCACCTTTACTTTCTCCCATCTCCATCTGCCAAAATCAAACATATGGGATTAGCTGAAGCCTTTAGCACCAGACGTTTGAACTTTTTTTCACATTTGACAAACGTTATGGTCTAAAAAGTATCAACAGCGTGCAAGTGAGGTAACGCAGATTTCTCTATAGAATCTCCTCTCTAATCAACAAAAGCACCATGACGATTCTGGCGGGAACTCTCATTTAACCCTTTTTCGATTACGCATGCACCCCCTGGTACCCTATCTAGACTCCAAACATCCCAGAACAAGCTAGTCAGATTACTTCTAGACCTCCACCCCAGATCACACCTCACTCCTACCCACTTCTCCAAAGTGGGCTGGCTCAGGGTGGAGGACAGAGTAAAACAACTTGCACTGAGCCTAGTCTATAAAATCCGCTACACCTCCCTGATACCGAAGTACATGTAAAACTACTTCCTTAACGTAAATGACCGCCATAACCACAACACCAGGGGGAGCTCCACTAACCACGTTAAACCCAGATTCCGATCTAACAAAGGTCTTAACTCATTCTCTTTCTATGCCACATCAATATGGAATGCACACCCAACAGGTGTAAAAGAAAGGGCATCTCTATCCTCCTTCAAAACCGCACTAAAAGAACACCTCCAGGCAACTTCAACCCTAAACTAACACCCTCCCTTCCACATCCTACCTCCCCGGATTGTAAATAATCAAATGTATATACTTATTCTTATGCTTTCTGATCTCTCTCTCTCTATGTCCACTACTTGCTGTACATATCCTACCATGTCAGTCCTACACTGTTTCAATGTCCATTTCTCTGATGATGCAATTGTTGATTACTGAAGTGTTGATATCAACCAAACCTAACACCTCCACATCCCACACCCCCGCATTGTAAATAATGTAAATTATTCAATGTATATACTCTGATGATTATCTTGTGTGATGACTGTATTATGATGATAGTATATATCTGTATCATGAATCACTTTAAGTGGACCCCGACTTAAACAAGTTGAAAAACTTATTCGGGTGTTACCATTTAGTGGTCAATTGTACGGAAAATGTACTGTACTGTGCAATCTACTAATACAAGTCTCAATCAATCAATTAAACGTCAAGCACCTGGTACCAAGTTATACATTTTATTGGCTAGCTAGCTAGCAGCTACAAGTAACAGCACTAGCAGTTGACATAGTATTTATGCTATCTTGTCTTTTAATAGAAACAAATATGCAAACTCTCGTAAGCAAACAGCCAGTTGAGAAAATAGTTCAAAAAATGGTCAAATTGACAGGAGAACGAGCTAGCCTAGCTACAATGATACAGCAAACCGTTAGCGAGGTTTCAGTGTTATTAAAACATCGCAAAACTAGTACTTTATAATTTAAATAGACTTCAATTAACTTGACAGAGCAAAGTGAAGATAATTAAAGGTGAAAGTGCCCCATAAAACATAAAATACCCAAAAAATCAACCTACATTGTCGCTCCCGTCCCCCTCCATCTTGAAAATCATGTTTCCGTTTGTGAGGTGAAACATTTCCGGTGCGTTTCTTCTTTAGGGGAGGGAACGTATAAATATGTGCACACAGCGCCACCTACTGGTTACATTTATACTGACTGTGTGTTTCTTCTTTGGGGAGCGGAAGTATAAGGTTCAGATAAGGTTCAGCGCTAAGGATATGCGCACAGCACCCTCTAGTGGTTACATTTATACTGACAACTGTTACTGACTCCTACCATTGATTGATTGATTGAAACTTTTATTAGTAGATTGCACTGTTCAGTACATATTCCGTACAATTGACCACTAAATGGTAACACCCGAATAAGTTTTTCAACTTGTTTAAGTCGGGGTCCACGTTAATCAATTCCATGAGGAATCCGTTAAAAAATACGTTTATTTGCTAACGATTATCAAATAAATTAAGTAGCAATGTTTATTTTTGGACAAGTTTAGGGTTACAAATGATGTCAACAAGAGTGTGCTCACGTATTTCGTGGTTCCTTGAAGAGTAATCCGAATACGTGGGACCAACAGGACCAGTCAAACCGGTATAAACTGCTCAGTTGAGGCGAGTCCAAACATGCATAATGCATAAGCTCACCTCCAGTGCCATTTACAAAAAGCATTAAAAAGTATGTGCATTTGCGTTAGGTGTGATAGAAACAACAACAACAATAATATAGCATTTGTGAGTATATGTTTATTGTATAAAATACACACAATTTAACAAAGATAACATGCAAAAAGTAGCATCAATCAAATCCCATGTGCCTTCTGCACCAAACAATTTGGCGAATATGGAATGTTTAAAATAATAACCTCCTTGCAACAGATTGTCAAACACAACATTATATAACATGTAAACATTCCGTAGGTAAAAAAAATCAAAAACAAAAAAAGATATACGCAATTTCCCCTGAAACTTTTGTATAGTTTTGTACAAACTGATATACCATCCATCCATTTCCTACCGCGCGACCCTGCCCCTCTAACCTAAATATTTTGGAATGAGATGTTCCATTGTATGGCTTCAAAGTGTGCAGAAAGTATTTTCACATAGCAAAATGACATGTTTTAGAATTATACTGCATATATCACCAGACACTTACAAACTAAGAGTGCTGGTAATTGTAAGAGACACCCAGCCAGCACCAACATTAAATACATCGTACCATATTCACAACATATTGCTTAACAGGCTCAATACAGGACACAAAAAGAATATTAAGATCACTTTGGTACAGGATATTTGCGTTTAGAAGCTAGAATAGGAATGTGTGTGTAAACGGACTGCATATGTGGTCTTTAGGTCATTCGGATTCCTAGAACCTCTTCCAACTCATGTCTCCTTTGCTGCACCTGCAAGGAAATCTTAAATCAGTCATTCGTGCTCTCACAAAAAGTCAAAAGACTGCATTTGCTTCTCCATGTTTACATACTTTGGAGTAGACGTATCTGCTCACGGCCTCTGGCATCCATGGCGCCTGGTAGAACTCTGTCCTCCTCTCCTCCTCTGGATTCCCTGTTACATCTGTCATCAACTAACAGAGGGGGAATCATAATATGGTTAGGGAAATACAGAATATCACGGTGTGTATCAATGAACCGCAGCTCCCCTGTGCACTCATGCAACAACCACAATGGCACAATAACCTTGCTCCTCACTTGTACCAGCTATTTAGACAATAATGGACCATCTGCAAAAAAGCCAGACAAAGAGATCAGCTCTATGACAACACTCTGGTGTTTTTAAGAATCTGCAGCAAAAATGTAAGTTTATCAAATTTTTTATTTTTTTTTAGAACTGAACTCGCAGGCCACCAATTGAATAGCTCAAATGATGAAAAAGAGAGGACCTAAAATTGAACCTTGAGGAACACCACTGGTATAAACAAATAAGTTGAACAAATGACTACAGACTGCATCAAAGAAGTAGTAATAACTTGGTTACATAAATCGAAGTACAAAAGAGTTTAACTTCCAAAAAGGAGAACATTGAGGAACGCTTGAGTTATGTAAATCAAGTCAAGTTAAACTTTATTTATATAGCGCATTAACATAACCTAAGTTAAATGTAAGCGTAAGAAAATAACAACAGTAAAAGGGATAAAACAGTGAATAATATAATTCACACTAACATTATGACGGGAAATTTTAGCTAAAACTGTTGATGTAAAACAAGAGAAAACCCAAATCATAAGATCTGACCACGGTGTTCTACAGTATGTATGCTAGCAAAGTTATAAAGTCAATGCAAGGATTGTCAGTCTGTTTACAGTGATCCAAGTACCTATATACCAGGGGACCTTAACCTTTTTTTTTACCAATTTCTGCAAAAGTGTTTTTCTCACAACTGAACTCGGGGGGCCTGTATGGTGTCATTCCAGGGCTACATTAGGCCCCCAGGCCGCCAGTTAAATAGCCCTTGTGTCCAATGACTACACAAAATTATCTTATCATGGCTATAGTCCCTTGGCAAGATATGGGGACTGATTTATTAAAGGTTTGCATGTACTAAAACATGTGCAAACCTAATAGCACATGCAAAGCTGATTGACTAAATGTGTGCAAAGTGGATTGCATCTGTTAAGTGAGCAGAATAAGGCGTCCATTTTGCGTCTCTGTATTCATTAATATGCAAATCTATGCTGATCATTAAAACGCCCACAACACTAGGAGGAGAAAATGCAAATATTATTATTCATCATGGGCAATGTGATTTACCAACACCCATCACCGTTCTGTGAGCACTAATTGGTGTTTTATTTAGCACGTGTCAGAAGAACACGCAAACTGACAATTCCACACACGACTGTAGGGTAAGTGCTGGCGCTGCACAGAAAGACGATGGACAGACGAGAATCCTGTTGCGATTCAGAAAAGGTGTTACAGATTATAGATGTGTGCTGCTGGTTCAACACATCAACAAAATATAAAAAAGCACAATAACATGAATGTGCAGAAAATAATCAAATGTAATCACACACAACACGCCCACTCATACTACACACTATTTTATTTTTTCCACACGCTGGTTAGCACCCGGTATTTGGATCGTAGTAAATCAGGCCCATAGTGTAATAAAAAAAATCCTTAATGTCATGAACGTTTACCTTCAGATCTCTGCACTGAGACTTGAGCCAGTCCTGGATGAAGTCCTGAGGATTGTTGCTGAAGCTCAACATGAAGTCTCTCTCCGTCTTCAGCTGGTTGATGTACTCAATCGTCTCGTGTATCTGCAGCCCATTCAGTGTCAAAGCGGAACATGAATACTAAACGTTCTTGTTCGTGAAGCAAAATAGGAGCAAACCTTCATCTCCAGTGAGGCGATTTCCTGCTGGTTCGTGGTGGAGGACAAGAAGTTGCTCATTTGGGCCTTTAGAGGGTCGTCCACTTCCACATCAATGTCATAGCACGCCGTCTTCTTCTGGTCATTGGGGTCCACGCTGCTCAAAGACCAACAGACACAAATGAAAAGGGGCGGCATCGATGAAGAAGAGAGATGACATCTACAAAATATAAACAAAGCTACCTGATCAAGTGATTAATTACGATGGGGTCAGGGTGCTGGAGAAGCCCGGCCAGCTTCATGGGGATGTCAGAGAACCTCATGCGAGAGCAGATGAAGATCTGTCGAGTGTAAAGCATTTCATTTATTGGTAAAAAATGTAATGTGATGTAACGATACAAACCATTTTCTTCTCAAGCTGGTTGCTGAAATATGACTGGTACTACCTTTTGTGAGATAGTGTAGTCCTACCTGTCTGAAATAGTGATTGCAGTTGATGTACTCCTTCTCGTGACTATCTTGTAGCTTGTTGTTCTTGATGTAGAGCCAAAGAGCCTGCATAATGCTGGCCCGCGTCTGCGTGTGCACGCCAAGCAAACGAGCAAGCCGCAGATCCAGTTTGTACTGCGGAGGCTGTGCCAGAAACAATGTTTTTTTTATATTTTTTAAATGAAAAATGACAAAAGGAAACGTGTACGAGTGCACGCGCACACACGCACACACACACCTACCTGGTGGTCGAGCATGAGCAGCAGGGTGCATTTTACGTTCACGTCACCGGGTCGTTTCACCTGGAAACCGTCCGTCTCCTGAGTGGTGGGCATTCTGTGCCACTGACAAATTAAAACAAAGAGAACCAGAATTATTTTATTTTTACTAACATTCAATAAATACAGAGAGTTATTTAGAAAAATAGTGTCTGCGAGCAATACAAAATGGTCCAATAAACAACTTATGTACATAAAGTAGCAGCTTTATAAACCTTATTCAATAACATGGAAAAGTGTATTCAAAAGTTTGACTGATACTTTATTGTCAAATATTAAATCGCAAAGACATTTTATAATTTATTTTCAATTCAACTTCAACTGAAATTAGTCAACCAAAGAACAATGGTAGGTATGAAAAAACACTAACCTATTTAACATTACCTGTCCGGAATGGACTTATGCTGTCTGTACGTTGAAGTGGAGTGGTAATTAGTTTTTGGATTCATCCAGTGGTCACAATAATTGATTAAGTTAAGCTCAAGACGCAGTAAGTTGAATGACATGGACATATTTGTTACTGGATACTGGTTCATTGTTTAGGTTTATTTGGAACATGCATACGATTACAATATACAAACCCCGTTTCCATATGAGTTGGGAAATTGTGTTAGATGTAAATATAAACGGAATACAATGATTTGCAAATCCTTTTCAACCCATATTCAATTGAATGCACTACAAAGACAAGATATTTGATGTTCAAACTCATAAACTTTTTTTTTTTTTTGCAAATAATAATTAACTTAGAATTTCATGGCTGCAACACGTGCCAAAGTAGTTGGGAAAGGGCATGTTCACCACTCTGTTACATGGCCTTTCCTTTTAACAACACTCAGTAAACATTTGGGAACTGAGGAGACACATTTTTTAAGCTTCTCAGGTGGAATTCTTTCCCATTCTTGCTTGATGTACAGCTTAAGTTGTTCAACAGTCCGGGGGTCTCTGTTGTGGTATTTTAGGCTTCATAATGCGCCACACATTTTCAATGAGAGACAGGTCTGGACTACAGGCAGGCCAGTCTAGTACCCGCACTCTTTTACTATGAAGCCCCGTTGATGTAACACGTGGCTTGGCATTGTCTTGCTGAAATAAGCAGGGGCGTCCATGGTAACGTTGCTTGAATGGCAACATATGTTGCTCCAAAACCTGTTTGTACCTTTCAGCATTAATGGCGCCTTCACAGATGTGTAAGTTACCCATGTCTTGGGCACTAATACACCCCCATACCATCACAGATGCTGGCTTTTCAACTTTGCGCCTATAACAATCCGGATGGTTCTTTTCCTCTTTGGTCCGTAGGACACGACGTCCACAGTTTCCAAAAACAATTTGAAATGTGGACTCGTCAGACCACAGAACACTTTTCCACTTTGTATCAGTCCATCTTGGATGAGCTCAGGCCCAGCGAAGCCGACTGCGTTTCTGGGTGTTGTTGATAAATGGTTTTCGCCTTGCATAGGAGAGTTTTAACTTGCACTTACAGATGTAGCGACCAACTATAGTTACTGACAGTGGGTTTTGAAGTGTTCCTGAGCCCATGTGGTGATATCCTTTACACACTGATGTCGCTTGTTGATGCAGTACAGCCTGAGGGATCGAAGGTCACGGGCGTAGCTGCTTACGTGCAGTGATTTCTCCAGATTCTCTGAACCCTTTGATGATATTACGGACCGTAGATGGTGAAATCCTTAAATTCTTTGCAATAGCTGGTTGAGAAAGGTTTTTCTTAAACTGTTCAACAATTTGCTAACGCATTTGTTGACAAAGTGGTGACCCTCGCCCCATCCTTGTTTGTGAATGACTGAGCATTTCATGGAATCTACTTTTATACCCAATCTTTGCACCCACCTGTTCCCAATTTGCCTGTTCACCTGTGGGATGTTCCAAATAAGTGTTTGATGAGCATTCCTCAACTTTATCAGTATTTATTGCCACCTTTCCCAACTTCTTTGTCACGTGTTGCTGGCATCAAATTCTAAAGTTAATGATTATTTGCAAAAAAAATTTTTTTTTATCAGTTTGAACATCAAATATGTTGTCTTTGTAGCATATTCAACTAAATATGGGTTGGAAGTGATTTGCAAATCATTGTATTCAGTTTATATTTACATCTAACAATTTCCCAACTCATATGGAAACGGGGTTTGTAATAGATCACATATTTCCAGTATCTCAATCTATATAACATGTTCGAAAATGAGTTGGAAGAAGCATAGCTTACTGGGACTAATAGGACAAATCACACGGTAATGACAGCAATGGAAAATGGACAACAAGCACACCAGAACTCCAGTAAACGAGGAAAAGATCCTTCGAAAGTGTGCATGTGGATGGAAAAAAGGGACCACGTTTAGGGAGTTAAGAATCCACCAGGGGAAATCAAACTGTAGTCAGAAAGGCCGTCAGCAACCTTGCACCACTCCAGCAGGTGACGACAAGAGGGACCAAAAGACGGGTCAAAAACTACAGAGCTGAAGGAACCAATGTGGCTAAATGCATTAAAAGGCACAGATGATGAAGGCCCCCTGGTGGAGGAGGAACCCATACCTATGCAAGCGCCAATACCCAGTCCCCACCATCTCACACAGAACAGAGCCACAAGTAGAGACCAAGAAGCCAACTGGAAAGCTCAAGATCAAATGGCCAAAGTTAAACGAAACAGAGGCATGGAACAACTTGGACACCTACTTAACAAGGACACTGGAGGAATCATTGTAAGGAGGCGTTGAAGCCAAGCTTAACTTGTTTGGACACTTAATATACCAAACCTGTAAGGGTTCGGCAAAGCTATTCAGAAACAGAGGACTGCCCAGAGACAGTAGGAAAAAATACAAATAGAGACCATCCAGCTTGTGAAAAGGCACCGACAACTCCACAAGATCTGGAGGAAGGTTACGGAACAAACAAGAGTAGTTCTGAAAGTCCTTTGAGAGGATGTCTGGCAAAGGCGAGCCAGGCTTCGTAGAGCTAAACGCATCCGCAGTAGAAAACGGAAGGAGAGAACCAACTTCTTTAAGGATCCTTTTAAGCATGCCAGACAATTGCTAGAAAAAATAAATTTGGAAAAGGTCAATGTCACCAAAGATCAAATGCAACAGCATGTCACAAGGCAGTACAGTAATCCATTAAGGCACACCTCCTTAGGTACTCAAGGGTACATGCCCTAGCTTGCACTACCAACAGCAGAATTTAACACAACACCCCCAGAGCTCAGGAAGTCAGGCAAGTTGTTAAGAAGGCAAGGTTCTCTTCAACACCTGGTTCCAATGAAGTCCCATTCAAGCTCTATAAGAACTGCCCCAATGTACTAAATATGCTATGGCAGTGGTCCCCAACCACCGGGCCGCGGACCGGTACCGATTGGTACCGGGCCGCACAAGAAATTAAAAAAAGAAAAAATTATATTGAATCAACATAAAAAACACAATATATACATTATATATCAATATAGATCAATACAGTCTTCAGGGATACAGTCCGTAAGCACACATGATTGTATTTCTTTATGAAAAAAAAAAAAAAAAAAATTCTAAAAAAAATAAATAAAATAATCACCCCCCCAGTCCGTGGGGCAAATTTTCAAGCGTTGACCGGTCCGCAGCTACAAAAAGGTTGGGGACCACTGTGCTATGGTACCTAATGAGAACAGCATAGGAAACACCTTATCCCATCAATCAATCAATCAAAGTTTATTTATATAGCCCTTAATCACAAATGCCTAAAATGGCTGCACAAACCACAACATCTCTGATCCCACATCGGGGCAAGAAAAAACTCAACCCAATGAGAATAATGAGAAACCTTGGAAGGGACCGCAAATGTGGACCCACTTTTGTCCAAACAACCCATCAAAAGCCTGGGGAGGCAGTACACCGCCGAATTGTCAGACAAACAACTGGGGAGAACTATCATGAAGCAGCGAGCGGACGGTTAGGCAAGGATCGAACAAAGCCAAATCCGCCCGCTGAAAATGAGCAAGATCCCCTCATCCACCGCAATTAAGATGGATAGAAAAGCCAACTAACTCATCAGAAAGTAGCTGGGTCTGCCAGGGTGCCTTTTTGAAACAGGCCTCTTTGGGGGGAACATACTGCAATTGCTATCAGCAGGCTATCAGATTGGGCCACATTAAAGAGAAAACCAGGCTGGTTCTCGATCTAAGACAGTCCGCTAATCAATCAGTAGGGAACACGAACGCCAAGGTTTCTTCAGGCCAAGAGTGGAAAGCTCAATCTAGCCATTGCTGGGGTGCAACACCGAGAGATTGTTGGCACAGTCCAGGTAGGAAGAGCAGGACTGGGACGGGCGGTATGTCTCGCTTCTGGTCAAAAGGAGATGGTGGTGACAAAGATGGAGGAGCGCTAAAAGATCAAGGTTGTGTCACAGCACCGACAAGAAAGCTGGACAATCTGGGAGGGAAACACCAACTGGAACATCAGCTGGTCAGAACTATGGAAAATTCCACAGTTAAGCCTTATCTTCCTAATTCAGCCAACCAATGACACCCCTGACCTCGCAACTTCCACCAGTGGTTTGGAAACGAGTAACGCTACCTTTGCAAGATCCGTAACGCAAGCCTCCATCCTGTCAGGGTGTAAGATCGCACTGTCTTAGGGGCGCTGATGGTGCGACGACCAGGTCCTGAGGAAACTACCCAAAGTGCTGGAGAGGTGTAACCAAGACAACAAGAAGTCACCACCAGCAGAGTACCATACCAATGTTGTCATGGAAGGTGAGAAAGAGATACACCAGAACAAGGGAAACACTTTTCCCCGAAACGTGAGTGGGACATGAGGGTTGACCTCGGCAGTCAACTTCAGTTTCCTACAGAGATCCCCACGACATCTCTTTGTCCCGACATTGTTGTTTGGTCCATTGACGCAAAGTTGGTACACCTCATCAAACTGACAATTCCACATGAGAAAGGGATTAAGGCTGCATTCGAATGGAAGAAGGCCAAATACGCACAGTTGGTCGCAGAGTGCAGAGAGGCTGGCTAGAAGACTACCATCTACCCCAGGGGTACCCACTACGTCGATCGCGAGCTACCGGTCGATCGCGGAGGGTGTGTCAGTCGATCGTCAACTAGGCGTTGAAAAAATAGTCCTTAAAAATTAGCGATCAGAAATCTTCACTATGACGTCACTTGATTGACATTCACGGCACCCCAGGGTCTTGTGAGATGACGCTAGCTGCTGCGAGCTCAGTGTAAAGGAAAAAAAAGACCGTCAGGGAGGCGAGAAACAGTTTTTATTTCAACCATACCTCCTGTCATAAGCCTAAAGACTGACCACATAGTTCCTGTCTTCACAATAAAAGCGCTGCTCTATCCTGCCTGCGCTAACAAAATAAGAGTCTCAGAAAGCTCGCGTCCACAAGCCCGCAAGCCACGGAGTTTTCCGCCAATGTATTTCTTGTAAAGTGTATAAAAAGGAGTATGGAAGCTGGACAAATAAGATGGCAAAAAGCAACCACTTTCATGTGGTATTGGACAGAAAGGAGGACTTTTTTTTCTCCTCCATTAAAAAATGTGGACGTTGTCATCACTACTGTCTGATTCCAATCAATGCAAGTCATCAGAATCAGGTAATACACCAACTTATATTCTTGTCTTCAGGAAACAAAGGAATCTATATGTGTTAACCATGCTTGTAATATCATTAAACACCTTTTAACTTGTTAACAAAAATGTCTCTTTCATAAATAAATAAATATAAATTATATATATGAATGAGGTAGGTCCCTTCGACTCTGTCATTCAAAAAGTAGCTCGCCTGCTGAAAAGTGTGGGCACCCCTGATCTACCCAGTTGAGGTTGGATGCTGAGGCTTTGTCAGAATGTCAACCACACGTCTTTTGAGGGACGCAGTAGTGACCGGAGGGAAGATTAAGAGGGCACAAAAAACGTCAGAGAAGGCGGAAAAAGGGCAGCTTTTGGCTCTGGCGGAAAAGTAAAGACACATGTATCTAACTCCAGAAAAGCAGCAGGGGTAAGATCTATCAGCTGCATCCAACCACTACCAGGAGACGTTCCAGAATGAAAGGGGGAACATATTGAGGATTGGTGGTTCCTGGTTGATGACTCTGCAGCTGACTGATGGGCACTAGAGGAGGTGCGACAGGCGAAATGCCCAGCAGGAAATTCAACCTACCTGTATGTTTACACTAATACTTTCTTATATGTTTCTGCCTTGAAGACTTAGTATGTTCAAATAATAATTATTGGATACGTGTTCATAAAGCCCTTTTTTTTTTTTTTTTTTTTTAAACAACATTTGTTGATATAATTTTTTGACACACAGTAGCCAACAATATAATACATGTTAAAATTGACAAATTAAAAACTTTTTTATACTCCAATATTTTGTTCAATTAAAGACACTTATTATGTATGTCTAGTTGTGTGCTATGGTGTGCTTAGCTGTGGTGTAGCTACTATCTCCTAGTAGCCTATAGCCTACCATGTTTATCTTTTCTAAATGACGGTATAGCTCGGTTGGTAGAGCGGCCGTGCCAGCAACTTGAGGGTTGCAGGTTCGATCCCCGCTTCCGCCATCCTAGTCACTGCCGTTGTGTCCTTGGGCAAGACACTTTACCCACCTGCTCCCAGTGCCACCCACACTGGTTTAAATGTAACTTAGATATTGGGTTTCACAATGTAAAGCGCTTTGAGTCACTTGAGAAAAAGCGCTATATAAATGTAATTCACTTCACTTCACTTCACTTCACAAAAATACAAGAAAAGACCAACCTTGTGTGCTTATTGGCTAACATTCAGATGTTAATTGACTGTCCAGTTTTGCACAAGTAATCACGCTGCAAGAATGCTTGTATCGGAGCATTTATATCGGAGACTGTGGATCCGATACTAGTTTTTTTCCCCTGATATTGGATCAATATCAGATATTTAAAGAAAAAAATAATAATTAGGTGATGTGTGTGTAAAACACTGTTCGTAGGAGTTACTGCCACATAAAATACAGTGGCTCCTCGCCTAGTGGCGGATTACCTTTCTCCGGTATTTTTGTACATTTCTTTCTTCATCCATCTATCCATCCATTTTCTACTGCTTGTCCCCATAGTAACTCAAATAAAAAGTGTTTTGTTGGCGCTATCAGCTAAGGAAAAAAACCAGTGCTGCAGCTATGAATCCAGCAGAGGGCGCTATCTTACTAATTAATTCACTCAACATTTTTCGCAGGAAGATGCTCTGACTAGACGTGATATTGTGTAACTGCACATTTTGTCAGTATAATACTGTATACCTGTAATAGTTTCTTCATGTGTAAAACACAATTTATGAGAGGCATATTACAGCCTTACAGCGTCAAAATTAGGCATTTTTTCCTTTTTTAGCCTCCGATCGTTCTTAACATTTGAATGAATAGCAGGTATCTACTGTATAATAACAATAGATTGATTGGTACAGTAAATGTCCTACGCGTTTAAAAATGTTGAAATGCAAATGGGACCGTGAAATCAAACATTTCTATAAAAACCCCGACCGTGCAGCATTAAAATGATATTCAGTATTTTGGTGTATGTTAGTTTGCATAAGCCCAACGTTTTGTAGGATTACTAAGGAAAACCGAGGTACTAATGTCCTTACACAACCTGGAGGCGCTCTACGGGAACACAGGAAGTAAGTTAAAATCAAAAATAGGACAGAAAACAAATGAAAAAGGGCTGGCTTAACCTTGTCTGTGTGTCGTAATCAAAGTGTTGGACTGATGCAAGAGCGCTCTCTCTGTAGCACTGACCCTGAACAATGTCAAACAAATCCTGTTCCAAAAAAGCTTCATGATTCCAGCGGAATTCTGGTAACGCAGTGCTGCTCTGCACATGTTTGACTCCCGGGTCTAAAAGTGTAAATTAAATGAAAAACAAATGCTTGTGAACTGAAGTCATACCTCTACCAAGTGGTTGTCAGGTCCGTAAAGCTCCTTATCGAGCTCGATGACCAGGCTCTTAAAGAAAGATGAGAACTTCCTCTTCTGCTTGCCAGGCTGGGAACACAATGTGCAGAAAAGAACATGAAGACAGCAAACAGCCGCATTGTTGTGCGCTGAGCAAAGTGAGGGGCGGAGAAGCACCAAAAGTGTAGACGCACGGCAAAAGAGGTTGCACACCCGCACCCTCCCCAACCCTGTTTGCACAACATGACCCTTTTCACTTCTCCTCCAACATCCCTCTCTCTGTCAGCGCATGCAAAAAAGAAGAACAAAAAGAAGCAGTCTCACACATGTCTGAACTTTGCCTTCATGTGGCCTCAGATGACACCAGCAGTGGTGCTGGGATTGATGGAGGGAGGAGAAGCATGTCAGCCCTGCGGTATGTAACGGCCTGTGGTTTCAATTCCCGTCTTCAAACGGGCGCGAGAGCCTGCGTGTCAGCAGTTGCGGGGCGGAGTGGGGAGTGCTGTGAACACACATCTGGCTGTGTGGTTGGAGCCAACCGCAGCTAAAGTGACCGAGAAGAAGCGCAACAATACAGCCTGAAAATACTTGTGAACATTAAGGGAGAGTCCAATATATTGTGCTTACTTCCAAAGTCAGAAGGCTTTGTTTTTTAAGTGGTTTTATTCTTTAACCAAAATCAACCCATGTGTTACAAAATATTACTTGCTGAATCAACAAAGGGCCTATCAGAGAACAGCTTACATTTTACAAAATCATAATTACACTTAATGACAGTGCCTGCAATTCACACTGGCTTGGTCCCACGGCCGTCAGCAGCGCAAACCTGAACTGACGTATCAGTAAACAGCTCACATTTCACTCCAATCTAAATGACACTCATAAAAGTAATATTGTGGAGTTGTAATATTGATTGGCATGGTCTCACAGCCATGCCGCAAGCGCAAACCTGAATAGGCAACTCACAAAACTTATACCTTATAACAGTACCCGTAAAACATCGGAATTGTCTCACAGCCTTGCCGTAAGCTCGAAAGTGAATAGGCGTTTCAGTAAACATTTTACTTACAGGTAATCAAAATTACACCTCATAACAGTGCCTGTAATTATATCGGCATGGTGTGGCGCAAACCTGAACAGGCGTCTCAGTAAACATCTCACTAATTTAAAATTACACCTTATAACTCTGCCCGTAATACATATCGGCATGTTCTCATGACCGTACCGCAAGCGCGAACCACATCAAGCCAATCAGAGAACACCTCACGATATTTTAAAAGTGCATCTAATACACGGTCTGACAAAATACAGAGAGAGGGATCTTAAAAAATAAAAAAATAAAAAATTTGAATATAATTTGCTTACTTCCTCCAGAAGTTTTCCTTCCACTCTCAATTCCCAGGAGGACACTTTTTCAGTCTCCTCGCCCTCAGGCTTGCAAGGGGTGTACGTGTTGGAAATGTAGATCCTCAGCTTGCGTTTTTGCTGTTTTGTCGGAAAGACACAAGCAAAACCTTTAAGATAATCTGGCGAAATGGCTCTTTATTTGCTTCTGCACAGTTACATGGGGATTTAAGTATAGTTTGCAACAGCATAGAATTGCAAAGAGACATTTCTAATATTCTGCCTCGATCATCAAGCTAAATGACCCAAGTATACATTATATTGACCTCAGAGATATCCATAGTAAAACACAAAAAGGAATATACATTTAATGGCATTGTGGGGTACCACAGATATATAATTTTGGTCCACAGTTTTTTTTCTACGTTTTTTAGTACAGTAAAATTGTGTTATTTTCCTTTAATATTATTATTTGTTGTCATTTGGGGACAGCGTGGCGCAGTTGGGAGAGTGGCCGTGCCAGCAACCTGAGGGTTCCTCGTTCGATCCCCAGCTTCTACCAACTTAGTGACGTCCGTTGTGTCCTTGAGCAAGACACTTCACCCTTGCTCCTGATGGGTCGTGGTTAGTGCCTTGCATGGCAGCTCCCGCCAACAGTGTGAATGCGTGTGTGAATCGATGAATGTGGAAATAGTGTCAAAGCGCTTTGAGAACCTTGAAGGTAGAAAAGCGCTATACAAGTATAACCCATTTACCATTCTAGGTGACAGTAAATTACTATGGAAGTGTGGTTTTTTTTAAACATTAAGCCCAGTAAAACACAAATAGTATAGTCTGGTGGCATCCAAATATTTGACAGTAAAATTATTTAGGAGCCTCACTAAAACATTCATAAATATATTTTGGAAAGTAAATTTGAAATGCGTTTTTCATTTATTACAGGCATTTCCGAGTACAAGCACAAGAAATTAAATGGATTGATGGTGTACCACATGGAAGTGATTTAGGGCCACTTTTTTCCTTTTTGACTATATATATACACATCATAATTTTACATGGTAGGAATATAGTGTTGAATGTGTATTTATGCTGTGTTTTTTCTTACAACAAATGCTAAAAATTGTACTTTAAAGGCTATGTAACAATTAACATAGCTGATGTTGTCATGTTGATTGTTGCAAAGCGCAAAGTTATATGCTGTCATGTACCATAATCGGCTTCTTGATAGCCTCCTGTATCTCCATGCGCTTACGGGCGATGGTCTGGTCCAGTTTTCTCTCAAAAGCCAAGAGGTCCATGTAGGCCTGGGACTCTGGGACCAGGTCTCGGATCTATAGAATAAACTTTTTTTTTTTAATATACAGTTGATCAAACACAAAGTCATTAATTGTATGTTAAAACTCCCTTACTCTCTGTGGGAGAACCTTGTCGGCCATCTTGCGTCTTTTTGCCCTAGAAGACAGCAAAAACATCACATGAGCGTCCGCGTCAACTGCTCACAGAAATATTAACTCAGAGACAACAAGTTAACCAACTTGTTGTTGATTATGTTGAAATCAACATTCAATGTTGATTTAAGAACTATTTGATGAACAATTATTTGTGTTTAACACTAACATCTCTCTACTAACGCCCCATTCTTTAGCTTAAAGGACCCATTTGTTGTCCTTAACTGAATCACACAGTTCCACCTCATTATGGATCCTTTCAAGTGCTCTTATAAGAATCTGGGTTTCTTTGGGCGTTTTGCAGGCCATGAAAGAGAGTCATTGTAGACCATGGGACCGGCCTCACCTCAAGGCTTGCTGAAGTTACGAGCATGTTGTAACTGAGCTAGAAGTCAAAAATACCCGCCGAGTGTCCAAGTCACGGGATGCTGTGGCGCCCGCGAGCCTCGTGTCTGTGTTAGCACTTGACAAACACGCCGCAGTGGAATAACTCAATCTTAAAAGTAGGGTGTGCATCACTGCTAGTCTAGGAAGTCACAATTGCTACATATGAAAAATGTTTCCCTTTTTGCCATTACGGTTTTTAAGTTTTGCTAAAATACATTTTATTACTAAGGATGTCATCCAGTCCCAACTACTTCCATTAATTTGTGCTGCAATTTGTTTTGTCTATTATAGTATTTTAAGTTATTAAAGTTTCAGTATTCATACCCACACCCCACCTTGACAAAACCTCCCCAAACCAGTCCCAAATTTGTGCTTTGTTTGTGCTGCAACATTTTTTGTTTGTGGCGTTACGGTTTTTAGGTTAACGTCTAATGGTTTTATGTTATCAACGTGAAATTAATGTGTTATTAAACATAACCCGACCATCGCAGCTATGTCAAAATCAAGTTGCACCCCACAACCCAAATTTCCCCAAACTTGTCCCAATCATTTGTGCTACAAAAAATTTCCTTTGTGCCCTTAAGGTTTTAAGTTATTCTAAAATACATTTTCTGACTAGTGATGTCATCCAGCGTTCTTCATCCCCTGCCCTCCACCTTGTACAAATCATCCCAAACCTGTCATTTGTTTGTGCTATGTCTGTGCTGCAAAAATAGTTGGTCTAATTATTATAGTTAGTGCATGTGCCTCACAATACGAAAGTCCTGCGTAGTCCTGAGTTCGGGAGCTCGGGATCTTTCTGTGTGGACTTTGCATGTTCTCCCCGTGACTGCGTGGGTTCCTTCCGGGTACTCCGGCTTCCTTCCACCTCCAAAGACATGCACCTGGGGATAGGTTGATTGGCAACACTAAATTGGCCCTAGTGTGTGAATGTGAGTGTGAATGTTGTCTGTCTATCTGTGTTGGCCCTGCGATGAGATGTTGACTTGTCCAGGGTGCACCCCGCCTTCCGCCCGAATGCAGCTGAGAGCAGCAACCCCCGCGACACTGAACGGGACAAGCGGTAGAAAATGGATGGATGGAAGGATAAGAAGAGATTGAAAAACCCAATTCCACCAAATTCTGCGCCAAAGCAGAACCTAAGAAGGCCCATCAGCTTGTTAAGAACAATTACCCATAAGGTAGAACGATATTGATTTTTAGTGTCTACGGTGACAGAATTAATGTAGACACTGATTTCCACGTAATGTCAGCTAAAACCTAGGGCTGTCAAATTAAAAGATAAATGCAGGTAATTCATAAAAACATTGCATTAATCATGTAAAAATGCAGATTAATCACAGTTTATTTTAAGCGCACATGCTCTTTTATCTTAATGATTACCTGTGCTTCTCAATTATGTTCTATTACACACCCCCATGAAGAAAATATTTCATGCCCCCCACTCTCCACCATGACTATAAATAGTATAATTTGTCTATAAAATTGTTAGAACTATACCTTTGCATAACGTTTGAAGTTTATTAACAAAAGAAAACACACTAGCCTTTCCTTGTCTCCCACCACGCTTCATTGTATTCTGGTATGGCAATAAAAGTTTTGCTTTGCTTCATAATACACCACCACGGTACTTTAGCAAAAACCAAGGAAAATTGCATATATTGTAGTGATGAATTCTCTTATTGCAGCACAACAAGTTTAAAATGGCATTTAAAAACGCGACCAGCACTTCGACAGAAATCATTGTACGACAAATAAGCCTACATGGCAGCTTTGTGTTATTAGTGTCAATATTGCAAAATTTTCTCGTTACAGTACACCTGTTTGCTCTTTTATTCCACTTTTGAATGTTCTTTTGTAATATTATCTTTAAAATGTGTCACGGGCCGTTAAATTAGCTGCAGGCTGCAAATGGCCCCCGGGCCAGACTTTGGACACATCTGAGATAGACACTTAAATATAAGTAAAATAGACACTTAAATATAAGCAAAAAACACAAAATTTAGGCGCAGCAGATTGAAAAAATACCTTTTCAACATTGCACAACAAACTTCTGCTATTTTTAAGACAAAAATGTATTGATTATTAGTTAAAACGTTGACAGAAGAACCAATGAAAACGTTAGACCAAAAAGAACCCAGCTTGACAAAAACACCTTGAAACATGCTCCACTCCCTTCAGCTATCATAACTGTTAAAATACGTTTGCTTGTTGGATATTATTTATGTGCCGATCCTCTTCCTCATTACTAAATAATTACCGCCGCTGGTTGGATACGCCCAGTTGTCTAATACCACTCCCTAACTTTACCAATCAGTCTTCTCCTTTCTTCACACAGACACTCTCACTTCCTCATTCTTTACCCTCGTCTGCCAAGCCCCTCTTGCTGCTGCTGCTGTTGTTGATGATGATGAAATAACCTCTTCCGAGACGCATCCAAGGATGGAGGCCCCATGCTTGAACGCATAGACATGCCGCCTCCAGCACCGTAAGAAGGACCTGGGAGCTGCCCGCCCATTGAAGCCATGGGGCCGCCAATTCTTCCCAGAGGAATCCCTGAACGCTGGAGAAACAAAGGGGTGTTAATCTATGCACAAAATCACATTCGCAGACTCTTAATAACACCAAATAATTGTTGGAAGAGGCTCTAATGCAAGTGGGCCCAAACATTTTGCCTCCAAGGGCCAAAGTGAAAATGTGCCATTATAAAAGTCATTTTCTGAGGTGCTGTTCTGTAACCAGTTCCTCCTAGATATTTCATCTGATCGCTTTTAAACTTACCCAGACAGATTAGACATATGGAGGATGCTAAATTTTTAAGTGTTTAGGTTTTCATTACAGGACGCGGGCGAAGCATAGCGACCAAGATTATCCTTCTTCATAGAGCGTCGAAAAGTCCCCGCTTTACCATAGAGCAAGGGTCTCAAATTCAAACGCAACTAGTTAGCCTGTAACACAAAATATATATATTTTACGATTTAAAAAAAAACTGGCAGCTCAGTCAACAGAATTTCACCATAAAATTTAAGGTAATTACTACACCAAATTATTTGAATTGAAAACTGTACCGCTGTTGTTTACGTAAACAATCTGGTGAGTGAGCTGCCTTTTTTTTTTTTTTACAGTGCATTCCTATGAATGGAGAAACAGTACCAGTTATTTTTACCGCATAATTCTGGCGACTGAGCTACTACTTTTTCCCCGTAATATCTACCTTCCCTATTTTTACAGTGAATTACTGTAAATGGAAAAATGGTACCAATAATGATTTTACTGTCCATTTGTCGGGACTGAGCTGCCAGCTTTTTGCCGCAAAATCTACGTTCTGTTTTTAGTGCACTACTGTAAATGGAAAAATTGTACAACTGATGATTTTATGATACATTTCTGGCTCCTGAGCTGCCAGCTTTTACACTAAAATCTACTGTCTTTTTTACAACAGGCCCTTTTCCACCGCCTGAACTTTTTTAGGAGCTTCCCCACTTTATGTAAATAAAGTTCCCCCTGTGTTTCAACCCAAAACTACCAGGCAGGGTTTTCCCTAAACTGCAAAGCTACCTATGGTGGTGGGGTTCTGGTTATGGGCGTGGTCACAATGACATCATTGAGTAATTTGCATAATTTGCTATTATGATAGGATTTTCTTTTAAAAGGCTCAAAAAATTAACACATACATTTAAAACAAATCTGTTTTTATTCATTAGTTTAATTTTTTTTATCGTTTAGCCATATTTTCAATTGTGGCTGCTTTTTTTACACGGTACTTTGTTGAGATTTTTTCAAGTGTTTAGAGACTTTTAATTACTTTTTTTTCTTTAGGAGCATTTAAAGTTCCTTTCACTGGAACTAAGGGGCCAAGCCCAACTCCTGAAAAACAACCCCACACCATAATTCCTCCTCCACCAAATTTCACACTTGGCACAATGCAGTCCGAAATGTACCGTTCCCCTGGCAACCTCCAAACCCAGACTCGTCCATCTGATTGCCAGATGGAAAAGCGTGATTCATCACTCAAGAGAACGCGTATCCACTGCTCTAGAGTCCAGCGATGACGTTCTTTACACTGCTGCATCCGACGCTTTGCATTGGACTTGGTGATGTATGGCTTAGATGCAGCTGCTCGGCCATGGAAACCCATTCCATTAAGCTCTCTGCATACTGTACGTGGGCTAATTGGAAGATCACATGAAGTTTGGAGCTCTCTAGTAACTGACTGCACAGAAAGTCTGCGACCTCTTTGCACTATGCGCTTCAGCATCCGCTGACCCCTCTGTCAGTTTACGTGGCCTACCACTTGGTGGCTGAGTTGCTGTTCCCCAACTCTTTCATTTTCGTATCATAAAGCAGACAGTTGACTTTGGAATATTTAGGAGCGAGGAAATTTCACGACTGGATTTGTTGCACAGGTGGCATCCTATGACAGTGATGAGCTCCTGAGAGCGGCCCATTCTTTCACAAATGTTTGTAGAAACAGTCTCCATGCCTAACTGCTTGATTTTATACACCAGTGGCCGGGTCAAGTGATTAGGACACCTGAGATCATTTGGATGGGTGGCCAAATACTTTTGGCAATATAGTGTATATTGCATTTGATAGCCACCCCTTGGTGGACCAATCGAAATGACAAGACAGGCCAGATTTGGCCCTCGGGCCCCACTTTGAGCATCCCTGCTCTAATGACAAGCAAAGACAGTGCAAATATGAAATTGACTTCCCAACACACATTTAGTAGTCAATATTTATTTCATTTTAGCTACGAGATATTATTCTTTAGTTGTTAATAACGTCTGAGTAAAAGTAAGCAGAAGACCAACCTGGGGGTACTGGGGTCCGCCGGTCATGGAACGGGAGTACCCACCATGACTTAGCGGCATTCCGGCCATCCTCAAGCCGGCAGCGTGTGCAATATTCATGGGGTTCACACTCGGGTTCATCGGTGGTCCGGTGAAGCCTCTTGTTGCCATCTCTCAGTTCCAGTAACGCCGGATAAAATAAAGATAAATCGCCTTATCTGTTGTTGTTAATAAAAAGTTATTTGAAGTTTGACAGTTGAGTCGGCGGTGTCAACAAAGCGCTAGCTTATATGTTTTAGCTCGTTCCGGGTTTTTGCGTCCAACTACTTGTTGTCGTCCAAACACCAACTCATGGCTTCTGTTAGTCTTCCAACATGACTCCAAGATTAAATGAGCATCTTCAGCGTGTTAATAGCCGGCGTGTGTCGTCCGAAAGTCAGGAGGAACACACACGACAAAGTTGCGACACAAGTAGTCAGTAATGTCATGAACACAGACAAGTTTTTCAGTTAACGCCACACACGAATGCTGCGTTCAAAATTGTCGGACATTTGATTACATACTATAATATATATTAACTGACCCTCTCACTCACGCTGTCTTTCTCTTATTTGTATTAAATATAACCGCAACAGCGTTTTACTTTAAGAATAATTTCGATGTATACATAATCTCTATCTTAACTATAACGTCTGATAATTCCGCGTTGAGAGGATGCACATGAATGTGGCATATCGTAGCAATAGTTTGAAGCGCTTTGTATCTGTATTTGTTGGGTCAACAGCACCCCCTATTGGTTGATAGCGCCTAAGCAGCAGTACTGTGAAACTTTTGCAGTCTTTTTACCATCCATCCATCCACCCATTTCCTACCGCTTGTCCCTTTTACCACGTACGATAATTAATGTTGTATCCAACCAAAAAAAGGGAAAAATAGAAATGTAACAAATCATTTATTACTATGATAGACAGATGAATGAAACTGAGCCATGATAGCAGCAATTCAACTACTGGAATATTTACACTGTCACATCACACCTGTAACCCTTTTACAATGTAAACACAACATTTTCCCACCTTCCTAAAAATAAAAAATAAAAAGGACACCCGCTTTGTGTCGCAAAATAACTGCTTGTACAATTCGATTAAATCACTCGCTGGTGAATGATAACTCTTTCAAATACACACAAATAACTGGATGTAAAAACAACAAAAAGACAAATCATTCCTTATAACGATTCTCTGAAACGTAATGTGACCCTTAAATGTACAAAATAAGATTTTCTTTTTTTTTCTTTTCTTTTTTTTTAAAATTGCAATGAAATACAAAAGCCCTCACTTTTGTAATAAATCTTGCTAGGACACCGAGTGATTTTACTGTACATACGCTTGGAATATGTAAAATGATTCATTGTTACATTGAAAGCCAGTGTCTGTATGTGGGCGGGCGTTAAAAAACAAAAATGTGTCAAGTATAAATTGAGAGGTCAGAGTCTGCAGAAAAAGTCACCAAAAACACCAACATTTCACATGATTAAAGTACTGTTGGTCTTCCTGTGTGTGCGTGTGTGTGTGTGTGTGCGTGTGTTATTGAGGGAATGCCTCATCTTTCATCAGCATGCGCGGGCTTTCCTGGTTGTCCATGCGACGCCGAGGGCCCATCATGCCTATTGGAAATGCAGAGGAGGCGGAGTTTCGTCATTATAGTCATTTAATTCACACATATTCATAAATATGTTAAATTACAACATCTCCTTTTTACTTACTGCTCTTATGCTTAAATGATTTGGATCTTCTGGGCGAGTTTGGATTCTGAGATAGACCAAAAAAACAAACAGGAGAAAAACACACCAAAACTTAGTCAAAACTGAATGGTAACAAATAAAAGAGAGCAATAATAAACACCGTACCTTATCTGATTTCCTTTTTTTGGCTGTAAATTATGAGGAAAAAACATAGTTAGATTTATAAATGAATGATCCATTATAATAATAATAATAATAAATATTGTATTGACCCCATATAAGACGTTTTTTCCCTAAGAAGAAAGTCAGTAAAAGGTTGGCTTGTATTATGGCGCCTATCAACTTCTCCCTCAGGTATGTCAGAGCTTTTCTCTCAGTCACTCACGCACCCATGTATCTTATTATGAGACTAATTCTAAGATCATTTGGATCAATGAGGCAAAGTCATTAAAGACTAGCAGCTAAGAAATAAGATGAAATAAACATTATTTCAACAATAAAAAAAATTTCATTTTACAGTTTTTTTTTGCATTGGGTTTTCTCTTAAACTTTTGTCCAAAAACTGATTGTAAAAAAGATAAGTTGTCTTATACTTGGATCAATACATTTGATAAATTAGAATAAAAACAGTCACCTTTCTTTTCCGCCCCGTAAGACCAGTCGTTATCATTGACGTCATCGTTGTCTTCTTGATCACTCTCGGACTTGTTGTTGGTGTTGTTACCCGTCACTATTCTATGACACACACACGCATACACACAATGACTCAGCGTTACTCAATAAAATATGCTGTTAAAATAACAAAATTAATACAATAAACATCATGAGATGAACTGAACACTTAAAAAAAGTAAATCTGGACACACTTTAAGAGTAATGCCTGTACATATTGCGCAGCACTCATGCAGACTATGACGTTAGCCTCATGCTTGAAAGTATAGACCAGTGGTTCTCAAACCTTTTTCACCAAGTACCACCTCAGAAAAAAATTGGCTCTCCAAGTACCACCATAATGACCAACATTAAAATACAGCAGCGTATTAGGCCTAGGTATTTATCAAAAACAAGGCAAATGTTTTATTTAACAAGTATATTTAATATTTTTGGCCACTGTAACATTACACACAGTTTGAACAGTAACACTAGGAAAATAAAACACTGTACTTTAATAAAGTGATTGTTTTCATTTTGTGCCCCGCCTGCAGCCATTTTTGTGCCATAGGGCTCAGCAATTTTGGAAAGGTGGAGCCCTCCACGTCACTTGCTGTGCAGTACAGTAGTTGTCACTTCTCAGCGCCTCATTCAGCCTTCTTTTGACAAGTTCTGAACATTTTGCCAACTCGAGTCCTTTTTTTTAACTCACAGTAGAGTTAAAAAAAAGACTAATTATGAGGAGAACAATAATGGTGCTCGCAAGTATGGAAGAATCGACAAAGCAGGCTTCATAACACAGCCAGTTTTAATTGTGATGAAACCGGACGTTTCTGGGAATTTTTTTTTTAAAGCAGACTTATTTCACAGAGGAGGAGAAGAGCTACCTCTCGTTCAGTGGCGCCTTTTCCAAGAAAACACACACACACACACACACACGACCCATCCCCCCGCCTCCACCCTTCTCGACGGTCTGTTCTTTTCTCGTCAGCTCCTGTTTTGCAAATGTTAATGTAAAGTGGATTTTACTTTTTTTAAATGTGTATTAATGTAGCAATATAATTGTTAAGAATTGTTGTGATTTTTGATTGTTTGTGAGGGCAACAAAGGGACTTCTGTGTTTGTGCATTTGTTGGCAGAGCAGCGCATACAGAGGACAGCAGCTTGTTATTGTTGTAAATAAAGAGATAGTTAATTCAAAGCTGTTTGATATACAGCTTTGATGTACAGTACTGTATAGCACTTTCAGTAAACCTTCATTAAAATATGGACTTTTGTCGAGGCTGTAGCCCATTTATATTTTTACAATGTTTCTTATGGAGAAATTTGCTTCACTATACAAACTTTTCGAATTACGAACCCTAATGAAAAACTAATTATGTTCGTAAATCGAGGTTTTACTGTACAGTATCAATATGTGGTTGATATTACAGCGATTATATCAATATTTTACTATCACAATCTTTTCTCATTTTTGTTATTGTTTACAAACTCAGGAAAAACGTCCATGGACACAGTCCAATTGTTAATAAAATAATGAATTTTTGAAGGTTAATGTTACAAGGAACACAAAGCATTGCTAACGAATTCACAAAATAGCTCAAAATAAGCCTCAAAACATGGCAATTTTTTTCGAAACAATCACAAAAAAATACTGCAACATTCTGGAGGGACTGAATAAAATAGCTGCTGCTAGGGCTGCACGATTAATTGACATTACCCCCAAGAGTCTGAGGTGGGGTTTTTTTTGTGTACATCTCGCTCTGTGCATCGTTCTCAGCACCTAAGCGTGTTTATTTTAGAATTAACTGAATGCAGTGAGTCCTCTTGTCAGTTATGCACAATCTTTGTCTCGTGGGCAGAGAGCGACTCAGCGAGACCGCACACACAGGAAGCAAAGACAGAGAACCAGTGGGACGTTTCGCAAAGTCACAAAAATGAAGAGGGACAAAATATGATTACACAGCCAAATGGCCTGTTGTGGAAATATTTCAGCTTCCAAACAGATGGGCAATATGAGCCCATCAACACAGGCAAATGAGTGAAAATGCTGTGATCACGTGATGGCAATAAACAAAAAGACAACGTCCGACCTAGTTTTTACAACTGGGAAAAAAATGCACTTTAACATGTTCAATATTTAGTTAAGTTACATTTTTGTTTATAGATATGAGAGTCCATTTAATTGTTTGGTTTATTCATTTAGGATAAAGTTATTTACCTTCCAATTACAGCACAATGGTAACCAATTCTACAGTAATTAGAAATACAAGTTTATATCCTTTTAAATGATTACTTGCATTATTATCATGTTATGATTATGTTAAATTATATACACTGTATAGTATTTATGTATTATTTATTCAGTTTAAGAACATGATGTAGACAAAAGCTCTTAGTCTGTCTGCATAAAGCCAAATATTTTTTTAAGTAAATTATTGCATATTGTTCTAATGTGTGGCACTTTGAGACAAGAATGTGTTGATCGACAGTGTCAAAGTAACATGTCTTCCTTCACTCGTTATTTTTGCAGTTTTATGCATTTATATGTTCAAACCCAAAACCAGTGAAGTTGGCACGTTGTGTAATTCGCAAACAAAAATACAATGATTTGCAAATCATTTACAACTTATATTCATTTGAATAAACTGCAAAGACAATATATTTAATGTTCGAACTGAGAAACTTAATTTTTTTTGCAAATAATCATTAACTTAGAATTTAATGGCAGCAACACATTGCAAAAAAGTTGGCACAGGGACATTTTTCCCACGGTCTTACATGGCCTTTCCTTTTAACAACACTGGAATTATTTCCCATTCTTGCTTGATGTACATCTTAAGTTAACAGTCCGGGGTCTCCGTTGTCATATTTTAGGCTTCATATTGTGCCACACATTTTCCATGGGAGACAGGTCTGGACTACAGGCAGGCCAGTCTAGTACCTGCACTCTTTTACTATGAAGCCACGCTGTTGTAACACGTGGCTTGGCATTGTCTTGCTGAAATAAGCAGGGGCGTCCATGATAACGTTGCTTGGATGGCAACATATGTTGCTCTAAAACATTTATGTACTCTTCAGAATTAATGGTGCCTTCACATATGTGTAAGTTAACCATGTCTTGGGCACTAATACACCCCCATACCATCACAGATGCTGGCTTTTCAACTTTGCGCCTATAACAGTCCGGGTGGTTCTTTTCCCCTTTGTTCCGGAGGACACGACGTCCACAGTTTGCAAAAACAATTGAAATGTGGACTGGTCAGACTACAGAACAATTTTCCACTTTGCATCAGTCCATCTTAGATGAGCTCGGGCGCAGCGAAGCCGGCTGCATTTTTGGGTGTTGTTGATAAATGGCTTTGGCTTTGCATAGTAGAGTTTTAACTTGCACTTACAGATGTAGCGACGAACTGTAGTTACTGACAGTGGTTTTCTGAAGTGTTCCTGAGCCCATGTGGTGATATCCTTTACACACTGACGTCGGTTTTTGATGCAGTACCGCCTGAGGGATTGAAGGTCACGGGCATTCAATGTTGGTTTTCAGCCTTGCTGCTTACGTGCAGTGATTTCTCCAGATTCTCTGAATATTTTGATGATATTACCGTAAATGGTGAAATCCCTAAATTCTTTGCAATAGCTGGTTAAAAAATTTTCTTAAAAAATGCATTCACGCATTTGTTCGCAAAGTGGTGACCCTCGCCCCATCCTTGTTTGTGAATGACTGAGCATTTCATGGAAACTGCTTTTATACCCAATCATGGCACCCACCTTTTTCCCAATTAGCTTGTTCACCTGTGGGATGTTCCAAATAAGTGTTTAATGAGCATTCCTCAACTTTTTTGCCACTTGTGCCAGCTTTTTTGAAACATGTTGCAGGCATCAAATTCCAAATGAGCTAATGTTTGCAAAAAATAACAACGAAAGTTAAGTATCTTGTCTTTGCGGTCTACTCATGTTGAAAATAGGTTGAAAAGGATTTGCAAATCATTGTATTCTGTTCTTATTTACACAACGTGCCAACTTCACTGGTTTGGGGTTTTGCATAAAATATAAAAATCGCAAATCGAATCACAACCGCAATTAGGTTTTTTCTCAAAATTGTGCAGCCGTAGCTGCTGCAATTTGTGGTGTTTACCGTATTTTTCGGACTATAAGTCGCAGTTTTTTTCATAGTTTGGCCGGGGGTGCGACTTATACTCAGGAGCGACTTATGTGTGAAATTATTAACACAGTACCGTAAAATATCAAATAATATTATTTAGCTCATTCATGTAAGAGACTAGACGTATAAGATTTCATGGGATTTAGCGATTAGGAGTGACAGATTGTTTGGTAAACGTATAGCATGTTCTATATGTTATAGTTATTTGAATGACTCTTACCATAATATGTTACGTTAACATACCAGGCACGTTCTCAGTTGGTTATTTATGCGTCATATAACGTACACTTATTCAGCCTGTTGTTCACTATTATTTATTTATTTTAAATTGCCTTTCAAATGTCTATTCTTGGTGTTGGATTTTATCAAATAAATTTCCCCCAAAAATGTGACTTATACTCCAGTGCGACTTATAAAAAATGTTTTATTTCTTTATTATGCATTTTCGGCAGGTGCGACTTATACTCCGAAAAATACGGTACTTAGATGTCTTACCTGCGGTTGGCTATGCGGCTGCTGTTGCGTCCCATCCCCAGACATTTCTCCAGGTGCGGCGCAAAGCGCGACGCGGCGATGCTGCGGCTGCAGTTGGGACACACGCACTCTTTGTTCTTCCACTGGTTGTACACCTGGCCGAACACATCCAAACCCGGCTGGTCCACGATTTCTTGGGCACGCAAGGACAGTCAGCGCGGGCGATATGGCAAGTTGTTGTGAATTAAAAAGTGTTCTTACCAAAGTCTCTCATGCTTTCTTGGTCCGTGTCATCCAGGAAGAAGTATCCCTGCTTGACAGCCCGGTGGACCTCGAAGCAGAGGCCCAGGCATGCATCCTCCACCAGGTCAGACAGGATGTCCTGAGCTAGACCCTGGCAAGAAAGGCACCATGTCACGTGACAATCTTTTAACATTCATAGGACATTGTGGGTTTTTTTTTAAAAATCTTACTGCACCTCCAGCTTGCTGTTGTCCAGGCTGGACATTGAAACCTCCTCCATTTTCATTTGCCAGAACTACCAGATGAGCAGTCACTGCTGTGGTCATGCTGTAGCTCAGCAAGCCTCGGCCAAAAAAAAAGAGGGCTGCAGCAAACAGTGTTGCAATAAAATCACAGTTCTTCTCAATGGCATAAATGAATGTGCTGCAACTACTCACAAATACACGTTCAAACACGACCCGGCCTCCTTCTCTTCCAGTGTCTATTAGCTGGGAGTGAATAAGGTTAGTTAGTGACACTTTGATGCATCAACCCCCTATAAAAAAAAAAAGCAGCAGGAATAAAACAAAGAAAGGCTAAATAGTTACAAGGCGGCAAGCTAACCAGGCTAACAGAAAGCTAACATCCACGCTAACAACACATAGCATGTTACCGTTAAGAATTAGGTTAGGAATTAGCCTGTTTTAAGCTTCCTTGAAGGGTTTTATTCGCCGCTGAAAGAAAGCCAATCGACCCCGGCGAAGACGAGGTTCGTCCCAGAAGCTCGACACCGCTGCATTGCGGCTCTTTTATAAGTATCTCCACAGCCCGTCGAAACACGCCGAGGTCAAGTTAACAATCTCGCCGTGGATTTTAAACCGCCGCTCGCTAGGAACGCGGAGGTGGCGACGGCGCGAAACGCCTAATAGTGTTTATTTACCAATTGCGGCAGGCATCCATCTTTAACATCAGAGATCAGACAGAAGCAATCGATCGCGGAAAGACGTGGAGTGGAGTTCCCACCTTCTCTCTCTTATGTCGCTCTGCTCCGCGCGTCACTCAAGGTGCACCTCGGAATTCATTTAATACTTTCAAGTGATTATTTTCCAGCACAAAAATAGTACGCCCGTCACATACTTAAAGTGTAAACACGTTATATGTAGAACGTGGCTTACTTGTCCATGAATTTATTATATTGTCAAAATACTGTAAAATATAAAATAATGAATGGAGAAAAAAATGTCTGGAAATTAATATATTGGTTATGTGGCTGAGCTCAACTAATAAGTTAACTCATGTGATTAATCGCGGAAAAAAAATATTGCATTAATTAATAATGCACATGTGCAGATGACTCACGTGTCAGTGCAAAGACGATCGAGGGAGGTGACTCCTGCTGGTTCACTCCAAAATAAACCCTGGTTGGATTTAAGATAAAAGTGTTACAAGTTTGGAGCAAATAAACGTGGCGCATTCAAATGAAACATTTTTAAAACATTTCCTGGACGACATTCTGACAATAAATTTGTATTTGTGTTTTTGATTGAAACTTTCACTAGTAGATTGCACAGTGAAGTACATATTCCGTACAATTGACCACTAAATGCAACACCCGAATAAGTTTTTCAACTTGTTTAAGTCGGGGTTCACTGAAAGATACATGATACAGATATACTATCAGATATATACTATCATCATAATACAGTCATCACACAAGATAATCATCAGAGTATATGAATTATTTACATTATTTACAATCCGGGGTGTGGGATATGGAGGGAGGGGGGTTAGGTTTGGTTGGTATCAACACTTCAGTCATCAACAATCAACATCAACAATTGCACCATCAAAGAAATGGACATTGGAACAGTGTAGGGCTGACTTGGTAGGATATGTACAGCAAGTATAGTGGACACAGAGAGAGAGATCAGAAAGTATAAGAAAAAGTGTCTACATTTGATAATTTACATTTGATTATTTACAATCCGAAGAGGTATGATGTGGAAGGTAGGGTGTTAGTTTAGGGTTGAAGTTGCCTGGAGGTGTTCTTTTAGTGCGGTTTTGAAGGAGGATAGAGATGCCCTTTCTTTTACACCTGCTGGGAGTGCATTCCATATTGATGTGGCATAGAAAGAGAATGAGTCAAGACCTTTGTTAGTTCGGAATCTGGGTGTCCAAATATTAACAGTATTTCCGAGCAAGTAATAATCTTTCATTAATTATCATTCATCTAAATTCAAAAGTGTGAATATTTTGATTGAAAAATGATAATTTGACAGTACTATGATGCTTGACACCATGAATTGATTTACGTGGACCCCGACTTAAACAAGTTGAAAAACTTATTCGGGTGTTACAATTTAGTGGTCAATTGTACGGAATATGTACTGTACTGTGCAATCTACTAATAAAAGTTTCAATCAATCAATCAAACCTCCAAAACTCTGCAAGTTTAACATGTAACATAAAACAATATATCGTATAAAAAAATGATACAATAGAATGTACTACAAACAACTACAGTAGTTTTATGAAATAATGTAATAATAATGTACAGCATTTTTCCTAGAGAGCTGACTTCTAAGGTGTTTCCTTCAAGCTGCTTTGCCATCAAACACACCATCAGCAGCTTTTCCAAATTCTCATGGATAAAATGTCTGCCATATAGAAATTACTTTTAACCGAAATAAACTTCAACCTATCAAACAATATATATACCCAATGTATTACAATCCATAAACTGCTCTAAAATTGATTAGCTTGCAAGTTATTGTGATGTAGAGAAATCCCATATTTTTTACCAATTTTCAAAAGATTTCCCATATTTTGAAATGCAAATGTTGATGCTCCTCTTAGACATATGTAATAAAGGTGTTTGTGATACTCCCTGGTGTTTTTTGCTGCTACATTAACCACAACATTAGCGCCTCATTCAACATTATATCGATGCTGGTCCAACGTTTCCTAAAATTTGTTAAAAAGCAACTTACAGCTTTGTCCAGCTGTTTTCTGATGTATACTATTCATGTTTAGCTACATTTTACTGCAAATTAATAACGGCTCCAAATACCGGTTATCTGTCTACTTGACTACTAAAATTTGGTATGGGCCATGAAAAAACTATCTCGGTCGAACTCTACATTAAATAGTAAAATGTAATCTGAAATAATTGCATTGAACCCATTTACTTAATATGTTTTTATTTCCGATTTTCAATTTAATTTGTCACAAAAACAAATTTCCGTTGAAAAAAAATAATACCAAAACAAATCTATTTACAAACATTTAATGAAGATCACTGGCTGCTCTCTCCCCTCCCTAGATGAACTGTACAGTGCCAGGTGCCTCAAAAAGGCCCAAAACATAAGGGACCCATCTCACCCTGGACATAAACTTTTTGAACTGCTGCCCTCAGGCAGGAGATACAGGACATTAAAATGCCGGACAAACAGATTTAAGAACACTTTTTACCCGAGAGCAATAGTGTCGCCGGCTGAACACAAGACGACAATAATGACTGTGCATGTGAGCTGTGTGCTTAGTATTTTAATCTATTTATCTATGTTCTTACTGTATGTTTTTATGTGTTATGAATTTGCACTAAATTAGTTTTGCTTGCAATTTCGTTGTACGATGTACAATGACAATAAAGATATATTCTATTCTATTGGCGTGGCGTAGTGGGTAGAGCGGCCTTGCCAGAAACCTGAGGGTTGCAGGTTCGCTCCCCGCCTCTTACCATCCAAAAATCGCTGCCGTTGTGTCCTTGGGCAGGACACTTCACCCTTGCCCCCGGTGCCGCTCACACCGGAGAATGAATGATGAATGAATGAGTTGTAAAAATGAATGATGGGTTCTCACTTCTCTGTGAAGCGCTTTGAGTGTCTAGAAAAGCGCTATATAAATCTAATCCATTATTATTATTATTATTATTAAATACTTAATTTCAGCACAGTATTAATGTTGCATCCACAAATCTTTCCCCATATCTAAAACAATTTAAAATTCATTGTTAAAAATCAAAAACATGAAGGTGAACTAGTCAAGGTAACACTACACTGTAGCGCCTGAAAGTCCTCAACGATGATCATGAAAATCAAAATAATAGTTTTACTGCAGTGTCCAGCTCAATCTAAAACATATTAAAGGTGGTTTCCCCAATGTCATCGTCGTCCTCCTCGTCGTCCTGTGGATAAACACGACATGTTTTAAATGGACGGTACTGAAAACATGTAAATCAAAGTTCAGAAATGCTGACCTCACTGGAATTATATAGTTCGTCTTCATCGCTGCTGCTCAATTCTATGAGCTCATCTTCTGAATCCTGTTAGGCATGCAACAAACAAAACTGTATTTCTGTGGCATATTGCCGTATTGACCCCGAATATAAGACAACGCCCTTTTTTTCAAACCCTTTTTTGGAAATACTGCATACTCTTTAAGAAAAACTCCATAGTGTGAGTGAGATGAAGAAAAGCTGTGACTCGCACGGGAAGAAGTTGTTTGGTGCCCCCTGTTGGCTTGCAAGACATTAAATATAAGACGACCTATCTTTTAAAAAAAACAGTTATAGGGAAAATATATGGACTTACAGTATATTCGGGCCAATACAGTATAATCTTGTCCTAATGTGCTGGAATACTCACTGATGGTCTGTACAAGCTTGGATCCTCTGTGTTATTATGGGACACATCCATTACCAGGTAAGGACATTTCTGCAACATATATAAGCCCCGTGAAAAAACAAGAAATGATGTAAACGCTCCAATTAACACCTCTATTCAGTTATTAGCAGAGGTTCTTTTAAATTTATGAAAGCAAAAAAAAGTTGGGTCTTTTCTCTCATTGGTATCAGCAGCTGTGGCTGTAGGCAACGTCCTAATGTTGTTTTTACTAACCCTGCAAAAAGCTGCAGAGGTCTGAATCCTGCATTTTGTCCTAGGTTGCCCACTAGACAGCATCGAGGAAATGGCTGACGGAAGGAAATTGACATCCTTCACATCTGATCCCTCTCACATATGCACAATTCTGCGGAGGTTCAGAGTAGCTCCTTCAGCAACAGACTGAATTACATGCAGTGCAGGAATGAGCGCTGCCGCAGATTATCCTGGAACGCAAATATAAATACTGTTGTTTTTCTCTGTGTGCAAAATGTGCAATCCATGTGCAATATAGGTGTCACAACAGTGTATATTATTTGTACATAGTGTAATCCTTTTAGTATGCAATATGAGAGTTACTACAGTGTTATCACCATATTTATATAGTGTGATAGCTGGTGTACAACATGTGTACTTGCTGTGCGCACAGGTGGTACTAGTGTTATCATGTTTTCATTGTATGAATGCTTTCCAGCATATGATACTGTAATTATTATAACTCCCCTTTTTTAACAGATTCAGTTTTTTTTTTAATATCCACGTTTTTCTCACTCAAAATGAATGAATGGTCCAGTTCCAAAGTCAAAATGCTCCTCGCTAATGTTAGTCAATAGCTAGCATGTTTTTTATTTAAACGTGGCACTTCACTTAACATGTATATCTGCAGGATAACAAAAGGTAAACTTTGCAATTAGCGGTATCGTGAATTGATGTAAACAAAAGTAGTACAGAAAAAAAAAATTGTCATTTAAGGCTGCCGAGCTAATCGTTCGGGTTTCTGTACGAACCATAAATTTGTATGTGATGTTTTAGGTTACATAAAAAAATTGATAAAAAAACACCATGTTGAACTTCATGGTGTGCATGAACGTAAGTAATAATGATAATAATGGATTAGATTTATATAGCGCTTTTCTACCGACGAGACAGTCAAAGCGCTCACAGAGAAGCGAGAACCCATTATTCATTCACTCCACATTCACACTTGTGACGTAGTCTTTGTGCATCCGTGGACCGATCGTGTAGCGACGGTACTGTCAGCATGCTAATGTTACCCCTGATTTCCACAGGAGGCGAAACGGCTGCGGACTCTTTCCGTTTGTATTCAAGTCGATGAGTCCGTTTTCACCGCCTGCGGAAAGGCACCGACATGGCTTGGTTGACAATTCCTAGCATAATTGCATTTTGTAGTTATTCATTTTAGTGTTTCATTGTGTTACACTCTGCGGTGTGTAGAATCTGCACTGCGACCAGAGTTTTCCTATTGTAGGATAAATAAAAGTCTATCCTATCTATTTAACTCTCCTCAAACTTGTGCTTATTACACTAATTGAACAGTAAAGAAAGCTCACACTTGGGTTAGAAGCACGGTAGTCCATCTGTTCTTCTTCTGTCAATGTCTGCAAAGTACAAATAAATTCATTGAAACCTGTAAAAAAAACACAAAAAGGAGTGTGATTTAATTTTGTATACCATAAACCACTTTTGCAGGTTCGTGGCATATTTCTTTATATTTTTTTCCACTTGGCTTTGATAGTCACTCTTGTCCTTGTTGCTAAGCTGGTTCCAGAGGCGACTGATGTGGACAAAGCGCTCTCTGTAATTGGGGAACTCCTCCTTTAGTTGCTCCATGTACTCCTTGTAAAAAATGTTGTATCCCGAACTGTCCAGGAAGAGATCATTCACATGTCTGTTGAAGGACCAATGACAATATTTTAGGTTTGTTCCTTACCAACATGACTTCTTGGGCTCGCCTCGGTATATTTTCACAGACTTTCTCCGCACTTTCCTCTTCTATAAGACATCAGACCAACATAGTCAACTCATAAAAGAACTGTAATCAACAGATATGTTTTTTTCAAGACCGATACACAATTATTAGTACAGTATTTTTCGGACTATAAGTCGCAGTTTTTTTCATAGTTTGGCCAGGGGTGCGACTTATACTCAAGAGCGACTTATGTGTGAAATTATTAACACATTAGCGTAAAATATCAAATAATATTATTTAGCTCATTCACGTAAGAGACTAGACGTATAAGATTTCATCGGATTTAGCGATTAGGGGTGACAGATTGTTTGGTAAACGTATAGCATGTTCTATATGTTATAGTTAGTTGAATGACTCTTACCATAATATGTTACGTTAACATACCAGGCACGTTCTCAGTTGGTTATTTATGCGTCATATAACATACATTTATTCAGCCTGTTGTTCACTATTCTTTATTTTAAATTGCCTTTCAAATGCCTATTCTTGGTGTTGGGTTTTATCAAATAAATTTCCCCCAAAAATGCGACTTATACTCGAGTGCGACTTATATATGTTTTTTTCCTTCTTTATTATGCATTTTCAGCCGGTGCGACTTACACGCCGAAAAATACTGTAGTCAAGAAGGCCGATAACAGATATTTGGAGCCGGTATTTATTTGCTGTAAGTTATTTAAACATGAATAGTATACGTCAGTAAACAGCTGGATGAGGGTTTTTTTAACATTATTTTTTTAGGAATGTTACACTAGTAGCAACATAATGTTTTATGCAGTGCTAAAGTTGTGGTTAATTTAGCACCAAAAACATCAGGGGATTAGACAAACATCTTTATAATGAGTGTCTTATGCTGCAGGTCAGAGGAGCATCAACATTTGCATAATTTTCAACCTATGGGAAATCTCCTGGGAAAATTGATAAGTCTTGGATTTCTCTACAGCACAATAACTCGCCATCTATTAAATTTTATGACAGTTTGTAAATTTGATACATTGTAAGGTTTCCTCGCGATGAACTCTAAAATGTTGCAAACATTTAAATAAAACTAATTCTGGACTCCCTCACGTAGCTACAGTACATAGGCGAGACATTTTTCAAGCTGGCTGACATCATTTCTTCATGATTTTACAGAAAGTATAAGAATGCTGCCTCTTCCTTTTTACTTGTATAATATGTCTCCTATTTGTCAATATATTTACACAAAGTTTGGATTTTTGGCAGTTATATATTTTGCATGGCTGCTGCAGTGAAAAACAAGGCAACATTTCTCATGCAGGGCAAACGAGCTAATGCTTGAGCAGTGGTTTGTATTTATGTACTTCATCAATTTAGTTTTAAATAGAAAATACTGGTATAATAGGTGTAGATATTGTATCTGCTGATGTAGTTATGTTGTAGTTGTAAAAAAAAAGGACTGATACGGATAAAAAGAGGCCAACACAGATGTACGTCAAAAAACAAATATTGGTGCCAATAATCAGTCAATCTCTACTTAAAAGGTCCATTATGTTTTCCTAATGAAAATAAATGTCAGTTTCCTAAAACTGCTTTTAACCCTTGATGTTGTTCGTAGTGCCACAAACACAATAGAGAAAGTATCGAGTCACACTGAAAATGTTCTGCATTCTTTGAATGGGAAAAAGTTCTGCCATCTGGTGGACAAACAACATAAAGGAAAGATACATAAAGGATTACATTAGTTAATGTAAAAAAGGACAAACTGACTTCCTCACCCTGACAGGTGTTGGTCTTTTGATGCCAAAGTCATCTTGAAACTTCTGCTGCTTGTCACTGTCCAAAGTCTGGAGAACACAAACATGAAACTTAAACAAAACCTTGCAGCTGTATCTCAGGTTTGGAGCTACAAAAAAAGACTTACAAATAGATAGTCGTTCATCTTATTGGTGTACTCTCTCTTCATCTGCATTAACATAACATTTCATGAAGATATTAAAGTTGATGGTCATCATCCTCTCTACATAAAAAATGGATACCTTATGACATCGAATGCTGAAGCTGCGTCTTTCGTCATCACTCAGTGCGCGCCATCGTTGGGCCCATGTGCTGACATACTGTTTTTTGGCAACGCCCTGCATGAAGGCTAGCTGCTCTTTGCAGTACAGATTATAACCGCTCCTAAAGAACATGTAAGAAGAATGCTTGAATTTACTGTGTCAACTTTGCCCCCGCGACCCCGAAGGGAATAAGCGGTAGAAGATCGATGGATGGATGGAACTTTGCATTCATCATCAATGAGCCAAAATAAGAATTCAAAAAATGTTAAATAATAATTTTCCCGATATGTAATTTAATTATTATGAATTCATTTGATAAACACTGTACATGTTTAATGACTTTCTAAATTATTATATAGTATTTTAGTTGAACTTTGGCATGATAAGTCTCCATATGTTTAGAGGTCTTTTACTGCAGTTGTCATATTTTTACATTTATTTAATCAGTATCTCAACATCTGAGTGGGCATCTCACATGGGTGGTTTGGCTGGAGCGGCGTCTCCTTTGGATTCCTGCCTGATTATTTTCTGGCGACGTGGCTTTCCCTGGCAAAAAAGATAGGCATTAATTTAAAGATGAATAAAGAAACATTGTGTGTTATCAATTGTTATAATACTAGTGCCCGTACAAGTAAATAATCACAGAAATATAATGAGCTTTTGGCAAATTTCTTATTAAATGGATAGTTTTGTTTTAAATGAACACTTATCGATCAAATATCTGGGTCTGGTAAATATATAGAAATGTATTATCATCAGGCACCTTTCTGGGTAGTTATTGACACTACACAATGCCTACAATTGCAAAGTGTAGAATACCACAAAACTAATGCGCAGCTAATGCTCATTCACTTATTCAGTCAATTATGCAAACCACACAGTAATTCAACTATTCATGTGAACTGTGGTGATATTAAATGTATTAATTTATTTGTTGTCGTGTTAATCATTAAAAAAGGAAGTGAACAACTTTCTTGTAAATTATTTCTAGACAGAAATAGGGTAGGATTAAATAAGCTCTGCTTCTTCCTACTCTTTTTCGGACATGTCAGAATGTCCGAATGATACTGTAAACATGTACCGGTAATGTGAATAGTCTGTGTACATGTTCGTAACACATCACTATATTATTTGTTTTGATTGCTTTTTGTTGTTTTTTTCCTTTCTTTTTTGTTATTAAACATGTTCAAAATAAATACTTACAATACAATTCTCGTTAATTTACACACATTCCCTGTAATTAGCAAAACTAGGTCTACTTATTAGACAGTAGTAATTATTCAAAAGATACTGAAGCATCTATGCAATATGAAACAAAAGTGATAGTGTCCCTCAACGCTTTGACATGTGTGTCACTTTAAAGAAAAAAACATGTAACCAACTGCTATGTCATTTGAAGCACCAATTGGCTCGTACTAAATGAAGTCGGAGAAGAGGTGTGCTGCGTTTGACATCGGTTTTCACCGCCATCGTGGATCTAATTGAACTAAGAGGAAAAACGATTTCTGAAGCGTGGAACCGTTTTGATCTAATAGGGCCAAATAGGTTATTTTCATGTTTACTATTTGGCTCAGTGACCAGAGTTGTGCATTTCATATTCCTTTCTGCAAAGCTATCCGTTTAAAAATAAACACATTTATATTTGTTAACTACTCCATCTATTTGCAGGTAAAATTTAACAACTTTTCAAATCCAGTAGATGACGGGTGACCATTTTGAAACACCAACACAGTATCAGTGCAATGTCAATACAGCTAATGAGTGTGCCACACAATTACCGAGGCGTCATTTAACCATCACTAGTGTACCTTTAAATGTCTGCAAGAAGAGAGCTGCATGTTTACCTTTTTGGTTGAACTGCCAAGTTCCGCTGCAGCTTCCTCCACAAGCTCTGTGAGAGTTTGTTCTTTACGCATCTGAAAAAGGAGCAAATGCAACACTGTCAGAGGTGACTGTTAACATTCCTCTGCGCAGGAGCACTTTCAGTAAGTCGGCCTGGTCAGTAAGGAGCGCAAATGTGTGGAACTCAGTACCTGAGGAGGTTAAACTGGTCACAACTTAGAAGGCCTTCACAAAAAAATTGAAAATGTGGCTTATGAACGCCTACAGCTGCCAGCACTAAAAGATGAGCCTGTATTGATGCTAAGGTAAATGTTATGTTGTGATTTTGTATTTTTTTATCATATTGTATATGTATTGTGTGCTTTTTATCTTTTAAATTGTAATTTTACTGCCTTTTTTTTACATCGTGGCCAGGGGACTACAGATAAAAACTAACCTTCTGGCTAAATCTGGCTTTTTTAACCATGTGTAGTCATGTGCTTTATGAAATTGCATTGTCCTAAATGAAGTCGGAGAAGAGGTGTGCTGCGTTTGACATCGGTTTTCATCGCCATCGTGGATCTAATTGAACTAAGAGGAAAAACGATTTCTGAAACGTGGAACCGTTTTGATCTAATAGGGCCAAATAGGTTATTTTCATGTTTACTATTTGGCTCAGTGACCAGAGTTGTGCATTTCATATTCCTTTCTGCAAAGCTATCCATTTAAAAATAAACACATTTATATTTGTTAACTACTCCATCTATTTGCAGGTAAAATGTAACAACTTTTCAAATCCAGTAGATGACGGGTGACCATTTTGAAACACCAACACAGTATCAGTGCGATGTCAATACAGCTAATGAGTCCATCCATCCATCCATTTTCTACCGCTTATTCCCTTCGGGGTCGCTGGAGCCTATCTCAGCTACAATCGGGCGGAAGGCGGGGTACACCCTGGACAAGTCGCCACCTCATCGCAGGGCCAACACAGATAGACAGACAACATTCACACTCACATTCACATTCACACACTAGGGCCAAATTTTAGCGTTGCCAATCAACCTATCCCCAGGTGCATGTCTTTGGAGGTGGGAGGAAGCCGGAGTACCCGGAGGGAACCCACGCAGTCACGGGGAGAACATGCAAACTCCACACAGAAAGATCCCGAGGCCGGGATTGAACTCACGACTACTCAGGACCTTCGTATTGTGAGGCAGACGCACTAACCCCTCTGCCACCGTGTGTGCCACACAATTACTGAGGCGTCATTTAACCATCACTAGTGTACCTTTAAATGTCTGCAAGAAGAGAGCTGCATGTTTACCTTTTTGGTTGAACTGCCAAGTTCCGCTGCAGCTTCCTCCACAAGCTCTGTGAGAGTTCGTTCTTTACGCATCTGAAAAAGGAGTAAATGCAACACTGTCAGAGGTGACTGTTAAATTCCTCTGCGCAGGAGCACTTTCAGTAAGTCGGCCTGGTCAGTAAGGAGCGCAAATGTGTGGAACTCAGTACCTGAGGAGGTTAAACTGGTCACAACTTAGAAGGCCTTCACAAAAAAATTGAAAATGTGGCTTATCAACGCCTACAGCTGCCAGCACTAAAAGATGAGCCTGTATTGATGCTAAGGTAAATGTTATGTTGTGATGTTGTATTTTTTTATCATATTGCATATGTATTGTGTGCTTTTTATCTTTTAAATTGTAATTTTACTGCCTTTTTTTACATCGTGGCCAGGGGACTACAGATAAAAACTAACCTTCTGGCTAAATCTGGCTTTTTTAACCATGTGTAGTCATGTGCTTTAAGAAATTGCATTGTCCCCCTTTGAAATAAACTAAACTAATCTAATCTAAACTTAACTGCATCTGTCTTGAGAAGAACTAATTTGCCAGGAATACCACATTTCATTGACAATGAGCAAATAACTCCCTTTTACTGTCAAAATAATAAACAGCAACAATAATTCAAACTGGAAAACACTTGGGAAAGTTAAAAAATAATGACATACATTATTCGGCTCACCGTTTGCGACAAATGTTTCCACATTTTTTTACACTCTTTGGGTGGAAAAGGAGGGAACGCCACCTTCTTCCAGTCTAGCTTCTTGAGTACATAGGAGTATGCCTCTGTGCTGTCTTTTTCCGATATGTTTGTTTTTAGAGCAGTCAGAAGATCCCGGAGGTTTTCGTTTGTCCACTCTTTGTGGCAGGAAGTAAAGAAAAGGTGTGACATTTTTACTTTAACGTCATAATGTGATACAAATGTATGTCATTTACGCGTACTGTAGCTACCTACCAGTATTCATTATTTGGGCTTCATTCATAGCAAAAGCCACGCAGGAGTCCTCCACAACGTTAGTTTCACGAGTCATTTTCTTAGTTAACGTTTTTATATTAAATATATGTAATAATAAATTATCCACCCGAAGCCGCTAAACGAACCCATCTAGTTGTTGGCCGCCGTTGGAAACATGTGTGGGCAAATTACTGCTGATCTTGTATTTCCGGTTTGATCAACCAATCAGGTGCAAGTAAAACATTCTTGTTTATGTGAGACAAGTAGTCACAGCGCCATCTACTGCAAGAAGGTATATCACATGTAAAAATAAACAAAACGCTTTGTTAATCTGAATATTTCCTAATGTGCAATGACGTGTTTTGTTAACAAAATGCTTCTGAATATCTCATTTCCTCAGTTAATTACTTTATCTGCACCGTGTTTTATGTATACTATGTTTAGAAATATGTTTGCACATAAGCAGATAATTAGACTTAGACTTAGACAAACTTTATTGATCCACAAGGGAAATTGTTCCACACAGTAGTTCAGTTACAAAGGATAGAAAGGATAAGGATGGAAAGAATAATGCACACAAGGGCACAAAAAGAGGGCAAAAACAAAAGGTATAAAGTAGACTAAAAATGTACCATAGTAGCAATATAAAATATAACATATGTAATATTCACACATTAGAATGGGACAAGCGGTAGAAAATGGATGGATAAATATACAGTATGTAATATTATACTGATCTATTTTCCATCCATCTTCTTCCGCTTATCTGAGGTCGGGTCGTGGGGGCAGCAGCCTAAGCAGGGAAGCCCAGACTTCCTTCTCCCAAGCCACTTCTTCCAGCTCTTCCCGGGGGATCCAGAGGCGTTCCCAGGCCAGCCGGGAGACATAGTCTTCTCAACGTGTCAAGGTTGTGAAACGTGAATGAATGAAATATGAAATCTGTGCTGCAGTCTGCAGGTGTACCTAATGTTGTGGCCCAGCAGTCATTCACAACTCCTCCAACACTAACATTATTGCTTTTGCACTTTTTGGCTTCTTATTAAATAACTTTTTTAAATAGATTAAATCTTGCACGTGGAAAGTTTAAGTGTGGGATTTAGTTGATATAACACTCCCGTCAGGGGGTGCAGTCTACGGCGGGGGTGCATTCTCTACCACCAGGAGGCGGAATACTGCGAGCCTCAGCCAGTGCGTCTTCGCAGCCGTTTTATGATTGCTCAGCACAAGAAATACGTTACACACATACAGTTATTGACAAAATACACTGTACATTATATACCTCAGCTAACTAAACTATGGAAATGTATAATATATTCCATATAGCAATACGGTCTCACTGCACAGCAGGCCAGCAGTTAGCCGAGTCCGCAATCCATTGTGAGGCTCAACTGAGTGACGTGCCTCAACTGGCTGCTGATCACTGCAAGTCTCTTCTCAGTATTTGAACGGCAAATGTGAAAATTCAGCGATTTTGAATAAAAATAATCTAAAACTGGTGAAGTTAAATGGAAAATAACTTTATAATATAATCACTGGATACATATAACAATTTAATAAATTTTTTTTCTTTTTACATTTTTTTCTTTCCATGATGGCACGTGTGGCCCCGCCTCACCTGCCTCCCCTGACTGCACGTCACTGATATATATATATATATATATATATATATATATATATATATATATATATATATATATATATATATATATATATATATATATATATATATATATATATATATATATATATGGGCAGCAGCGTGTTGTCCTTGTGACTGCATTGGTTCACTCCTTTTTGGACATGTTAAAATGAAAACTGTTAATATTAGTAAGTGCACACATGTAATCTGGATTGCATGTGCAGAATTAAATTAAATGAAGTGAACTGGCTTCTCTCCGGGTTCTCCGGTTTCCTCCTATACCTCCAAAGACATGCACCTGGGGATAGGCTGATTGACAACACTAAATTGGCCCTTATGTGTAAATGACTACGTTTACACTGCAGGCCAACGTGGCCCAAATCGGATTTTTTTTTAGATTCGATTTTTTCCAGTTTACACTACAAGTAAAATTTGACTTTTATCACACTGCAGTGTAAACGTGCACAGGCCCCAATGTGGCAACCAATGTGGCCTCAACGTCACTTGCAAGCACACTTCGATAAAGTGAAAACAAAGGAAGTTGACCTGTAGGGGGTCGCTACTACTACAAAATAAAATAAAAGTCGCCTTGAAATTAGTGTTTTTTTTACATGAAAGTGGATCTATATAAAAAAAATATCAGATTTGGTGTGCAGTGTAAACGGTGCCACTGTGTTGGCCCTGCGATGAGATGGCAAGCCTTTCGCCCAAGTGCAGCTGGGATAGGCTTCAGCACATCCCGTGACCCTGAGAGGGTCAAGCGGTAGAAAGTGAAGGAATGGATGGATGAATGTTTAAAAAACAAGACATCACATGTCTTTTTTTATTATGTTTTTTTTCAGTATTGTAATCAATAGATTATACTACTAATATACAACATTAAAACTTTGACTGTATAGAAATTACAGTTGCTAATAAAAAATAGTCTGGCCCCACTTTACAAAGGAAAAACATCTTTAGCAAAAGTTCCTTTGTGTCATATTTAAATATGTTAAAATATATTTTATTAAATTGTGGTTGTCTACAATGGCATCTGTGTTTCCCAGTACACATCCTGTCCCGGCTCTTCCTCAAATGTCACTTTAGCGTCATCAGCATCCAACTACAAAAAACAAACAAAAAAAACAACAGAACATTGAAGTAAATGTTGGATGCCAAAAAAACAGTGCATAACCTAAATGTACTTACGCATTTCATCTCCAGCTCAGTGAAGAGACGCCCGGTCATTATCATGCGTAAGGGAATGGTGAGGATGAGAATGAATGGAAGTGCGAGAGATGCCGGACTGGACTTGATGATCCACAGAAGAGCAAGGAACACGATTTGGATTGCCGTGAACAGGTGCATTCTGCCGGTGCTCACCTGTGTAATAATTGTCGCATTAAACCCTGAACCTTTCGCAGAGATGTCTACGGAGGCTCTTACCCTGGTGGCGTAGGGCTCATCTGGATGGTATTTCTTAGGGATCAAGAGAAGCAGCATACGGTCCCACAGCTGGATGCCGTTTAGCGATGTAACTCCCATGTAGAGGAAGATCCCGAACAAGGCTGACATGGGGATCATCTTAAGGATGGGCTCCATCAGAATGGACAAACCTTGACACAAACATACAAATTGTATACAAACTAGTGTTGTCCCGATACCAATATTTTGGTACCGATACTGGTAACTAGGGGTGTGGGAAAAAATCGATTCGAATTCGAATCGTGATTCTCACGTTGTGCGATTCAGAATCGATTCTCGTTTTTAAAAAATCGATTTTTAAAATTTTTTTTTATTATTATTTTAAAAAATAATAATTTTTTAAAATTGTTTTAAATCATTAATCCAACAAAACAATACACAGCATTACCATAACAATGCAATCCAATTCCAAAACCAAACCCGACCCAGCAACACTCAGAACTGCAATAAACAGAGCAATTGAGAGGAGACACAAACACGAAACAGAACAAACCAAAAGTAGTGAAACAAAAATGAATATTATCAACAACAGTATCAATTTTAGTTACAATTTCAACATAGCAGTGATTACAAATCCCTCATTGACATTATCATTAGACATTTATAAAAAAATTAAAAAAAGAACAATAGTGTCACAGTGGCTTACACTTGCATCGCATCTCAAAAGCTTGACAACACACTGTGTCCAATATTTTCACAAAGATAAAATAAGTCATATTTTTGGTTCATTTAATAGTTAAAACAAATTTACATTATTGCAATCAGTTGATAAAACATTGTCCTTTACAATTATAAAAGCTTTTTACAAAAATCTAATACTTTGCTTGCATGTCAGCAGACTGGGGTAGATCCTGCCGAAATCCTATGTATTGAATGAATAGAGAATCGTTTTGAATCGGGAAAAAATCGTTTTCGAATCGAGAATCGTGTTGAATTGAAAAAAAAAAAAAAGATTTTGAATCGAATCGTGACCCCAAGAATTGATATTGAATCGAATTGTGGGACACCCAAAGATTCACAGCCCTACTTGTAACAAAATTATTTACATACTTTTCGGTACTTTTCTAAATAAAAGGGACCACAAAAAATTGCATTATTGGCTTTATTTTTAAAAAAAATCTTACGGTACATTAAAAATATGTTTCTTATTGCAAGTTTGTCCTTAAATAAAATAGTGAACATACAAGACAACTTGTCTTTTATTAGTAAGTAAGCAAACTAATTTAGGTGCTGACATATGCAGTAACATATTGTGTCATTTTCCATTCTATTATTTTGTCAACATTATTAAGGACAAGTGGTAGAAAAATGAATTATAAATCTACTTGTTCATTTACTGTTAATATTTGCTTACTTTCTCTTTTAACATGTTCTGTCTACACTTCTGTTAAAATGTAATAATCACTTATTCTTCTGTTCTGTTTGGTACTTTACATTAGTTTTGGGTGATACCACAAATTTGGGTATCAATCCGATGCCAAGTCGTTACAGGATCATACATTGGTCATATTTAAAGTCTTCATGTGTCCAGGGACATATTTCCTGAGTTTATAAAATACATTTCAAAAAAACGAAAGAAGATGTTGTGATGCCAAAAAATATTGACGTAGTCATAGACGTAGTATCGACTAGATACGCTACTATACTTGATATCCTTACAGTGGATGTTAGGTGTAGATCCGCCCATGGCGTTTGTTTACATTTTGATGCCGGTGAGCTACGGTGTGTAATGAAGCATGTTTAGCTATTCCTCGTCCTGCAGGGATGATACTTGTAAGAAACGTACTTTATTTGTCGCCATGGACGCGAGGATTAGTGATTTAGAAGTAGCTAAAACACTGCCGACTGGGGCTGGATTTTAATTGCGAGGTCTTAAAGCGTTTCAGTGTTATAGCTACACCTTTATCGTTAGTTTTTAAGCCAAAATGCGTCCGTTCTCCCTTTTCTGTCTACACACTGTGTCTGCTTGTAAATACTCCGTGATTGTGCACTGCGGAACATGCTCGTCTGCTTGTAAACTAGCAATGACACGACGTGACGACAACGGGGGCGCAGGGGGGGTGTCGGACCGGTACTTTTCAGAGGCGGTATAGTACCGAATATGATTCATTAGTATCGCGGTACTATACTAATACCGGTATACCGTACAGCCCTAATACAAACACAAATGAACTTAATGATTTACTGGTACTGGTGCCTAGTACCTACCAACCAGCAGTGCTACCACGATGCCGCTAATCCTCTGCTCCAGCACTCTCTCGATTACAGGTTTGGGTCCTTTGCTCATGACCGTGAGGGCGTTGGCGTGCGTGACGGAGCGCACGGTGGCAGCGCTGAGCCATGGCACGCCGAATATGGCGCCGATGCCACCCATTCCCACCAGGACCAGGAGGTCAAAGTGGAACCCGGAGCCTTTGACCATCTTCCTCTCGGGTTTGCTCACGATCAAGCTGGCGGGGTACACTTCGTTATAGGTGCACCTGCATCATTGCGCTTCATAGGGATAGTGTGGACATACGTTGTGATTTGAGACTCCAGAAAGATGAGGATGAAGACGAGCAAGGCCGGGACACAGCATGCAAACATCATCCACACGGGGAAGGGAGTGTGCTCTCCAAATGGATTGATGAGCCAGCCTCTTTTGGCCGGATTGGACACCATCAGACCTTTAGGGACCACTAGTTTCTACACATACAGTCAGTTGGATTTAGTGTGTATTTGAGGCATATTGTTGATTCTGACAAGAGGTGCACTGTACTATTCAGGTTTGTACTATTCTTGCGGCAAGGCCATAAGACAGGGGTGTCAAACTCATTTTAGATCAAGGGCCACATGGAGAAAAATCTACTCCCAAGTGGGCCGGACTGGTAAAATCACGGCATGATAACTTAAAAATAAAGACAACTTCAGATGGTTTTCTTTGTTTAAAAATAGAACAAGCACATTCTGAAATTGTAAAACTCATAATGTTTTTTTTTTTTTTTACTCTTACATGTTGCGGTTAGTAGTATTCCACCTTTATTTGTCGTTATTTACACTACCGTTCAAAAGTTTGGGGTCACCCAAACAATTTTGTGGAATAGCCTTAATTTCTAAGAACAAGAATAGACTGTCGAGTTTCAGATGAAAGTTCTCTTTTTCTGGCCATTTTGAGCGTTTAATTGACCCCACAAATGTGATGCTCCAGAAACTCAATCTGCTCAAAGAAAGGTCACTTCTGTAGCTTCTGTAACGAGCTAAACTGTTTTCAGATGTGTGAACATGATTGCACAAGGGTTTTCTAATCATCAATTAGCCTTCTGAGCCAATGAGCAAACACATTGTACCATTAGAACATTGGAGTGATAGTTGCTGGAAATGGGCCTCTATACACCTATGTAGATATGGCACCAAAAACCAGACATTTGCAGCTAGAATAGTCATTTACCACATTAGCAATGTATAGAGTGTATTTCTTTAAAGTTAAGACTAGTTTAAAGTTACCTTCATTGAAAAGTACAGTGCTTTTCCTTAAAAAATAAGGACATTTCAATGTGACACCAAACTTTTGAACGGTAGTGTATATTATAAAATATATGATAATGTTCATCAGTCAACTCATGGGTGTTAAATTTCAATCCATCAAGATAAAGAAATTATATCAAAATCAAATTACAGTATGTTATTTATGCAGTTTGATCATTTTCCTCGACTGATGTACTAACATCATGTGGTTTAATTTGTACATATGCAGCATAATCTACAAAGATACAAATAATTGCTATTGTGACATCCACTGGAGACATTTAGAACAGCAGTTTCTTTCATTCAAAAATTTCAAGTAAATTTTTATACTTAGCAAACTCATCCCGCAGGCCGACTAAAACCTGTTTGTGGGCCTGATCCGCCCCTCGGGCCGTCCGTTTGACACCCCTGCCATTAGACCATGCTGATGTGTTTCTCTTTCCAACACAGAGGCAACTAACCAAGGCCTCCATTGGAACGGCCATCATTATATGAGGTTGTATATATAATACGTTCTTAGCTAACCTGCGTGTAGGTGTCCTCGACGCAGTAATCCACAACAATCATGAGGAAAATAGCGATGGGAACACCAAAGTCACCCATCAAACGTCGGACCTGTAAGAGCAATTCAATGTAGTGAGTCACAACTTAAAGGGGATCGGGTGAATTGTGTCTTTTCTGACAATGTTGGATATAAATCATAAGATTCATGTATTTTGGCGTGAGCTTGCAAGCAGTTTTGGATGGCTCTGTTCGCGGGTTTTTGCAGTTTGGCTACATTGTGACCTAAGAGTGAGGTGGACGTTCTTATTTAGACATTAAAGGGGATCAACTTTTCTTACCTATTGGTACCTGTTTTTGTGTATTTGGAATCTGCATAAGTCCCGCAAATTTGAAATCCAACCAGGTACAAGACATCAATACAACATTGATTATACATACATATCTTGTGAAACTTACTTTAAAACCCCATCCATCCATCCATTTTCTTCCGCTTATCCGAGGTTGGATCACGGCGAAAGCAGCCTAAGCAAAGAAGCCCAGACTTCCCTCTCCCCAGCCACTCCGTCCAGCTCCTCCCGGGGGATCCCAAGGCGTTCTCAGGCCAGCCGGGAGACATAGTCTTCCCAACGTGTCCTGGGTCTACCCCGTGGCCTCCCACCGGTCGGACGTACCCTAAACACCCCAGGGAGGCTTCCGGGTGGCATCCTGACCAGATGCCTGAACCACCTCATCTGGCTCCTCTCGATTTGGAGGAGCAGCGGCTTTACTTTGAGCTCCTCCCGGATGACAGAGCTTCTCACCCTATCAACGTTGCAAAATAGTTGTATTTGTAAATTTAGACAACGTGGGTGTCTAACATTGGGTCCACGTTATTGGTTGGGAAATGACCAAATTTCCAATGGTGAAATCAACGTCAGATCCCACCAACCTGATTAAACGTCGCCAAAAAGCATGTTGTTTCAACGTTATGTTTGAGTTGCTCAAATGTCAGGACATAATTCAACGAGTTCTCAATGTTGTGTTCATGTCTTGTGCCTGCTGAGATGGCGAAGATAATTCTAAAACAACCTTGCTTTCCTTCATACTTCCTCCAAACCAGTTGTTCGGAATTTGGCCAATGTGTGACGTTTTTCCGAAGTGTGACTTTTGCAGATTATCCATGTATGGTAGAAATATCTTTGCTTTGAAGGCGGTGTGTTAAACATACTCTTTGCAGCATTTTGACCAAAGAACCACCATTACATGTTATGTAGACCACAAGGAAGTGTTTTGAATGTATAGAAAAAAAAATCATAATATGACTCCTCAGCCAGAGGGTGTGGGGCTCTTTCCACTCTCCTTCAGGCCATGAGGAAACACAAAAAAGGTAAGATACAAATTGTATTTTTATCTCAAATTGGCATGCGCATAATAACACTGATGTGCTGCTATAAACACCCTTTTTCATGTAGAGTCTGAATCGCATGGAGAGTGTGCTAGTGTACCTACTTTTGTGACTGGCTGAATCGATTCGGAAATAAAACAGCGGTGACATTTTCAATGTAGTTAACTAAACTGTACATTTTCAAAAGCTAAATTATGATACTTTTAGAGAGGGTTGGGCGTGGTTTCATTTGCGATCCGGGAACGTCTGCACCGTTGAAAATCTTGCAGACAGACTTATAAAAGTGACTGTGGAGCAAAATTGACGCATGTTTACACCAAAGCATGTCCAAAACATATTATCTACACCAAAAGGATGTCATGTCTGTTGATCATGTTTTGTTTAAGTTATGTTCCGTTTGGGTTTTGTACACTTAGTTCCTGCTTTTCACTCCGTTGTCTTGTCACCATAGCAACCATTAGATTAACCTGTTTCACGTTTTGAGTCACGCACCTGTTTTCACTGATCATGTCACTGCTATTTAAGCCTGTCTGTTTCTCTTGATCGTCCTGGTGACATTATCATTTCTACCTCTGCTACCTTTCATTCCAAGCCATGGTTCCATGCCATAGTTTTCATGCTGTTTTACGCCACAGTAAGTGTTGTTTTCGTTTTCATGTTCATAGTCTCTGCCTTTGTGCAAGTTTTGTTTCATTAGCCAAGTTTGTTCTCCGCCATTGTGCGCGCCTTTTGTTTGCTTCCTTTTTAGTAGTCTGTTAGTGTTTAAAATAAAATATGTACTTACATTCACGCCTTGCCCGCGCCAACTTTCCTTTGCATTCCGGGAAAACACAACACCCCAAAGTCCACGTATTGACAAAGGAAGTATTTAAATGTAGACTAAAATCAGCTTAGGTACCATTTTCAGGATCATTTCAATGGCTTGTTAAAAGTCTCTTAAATTAAAACTTAAATTACTGTCTCTTTTTAACTCTAAATCTGATAATACACACATTGACTCTAAATGTGCATAGTCTCAGCTCAGGCAACATTATTTTTGTGTAAACAAGGTTCCTACATCAAAGATGACTCAGGAATGAGGTTTGAGCATTGAATTGTCAAATACATGAAAATTTGCCACATGGCATCATGCTAAAATCATTGTGACTTTAAGCATATTTTAGTGATTTGACAAACAACTATATCTTAAAAAAAAAGAAAGGGAAACAGGACTGTGCTGAAATGTGAAGCCCATCTCATAATTGAACAGTAGTTTGTAGTTCAACAAATATACCTGAAAAAATACATGAGTGAACCTACTTACAAACTACAATATGCAATTTCGGGAGAAATTGCGTGTCATTGCTAAAAAGCTGAACTGAAATGCTATAAGGCGGTGCACTGGCCAGATAGCATTTATAAACAAAATATGTGACTCTGAGCTGAACTGAAAACGTTAGCATGCGAACAGTTAGCATGTGTCTATTACCAAGTTATATCACTCTGAGGTGTACACCTGCTAAATTAACAATAAAAGTTAGTATGCTAATGTTAACATGCTAACAGCTATAATGTGTCACGTGTCAAGTACCAAGTTATATGACTGAGGAATGATGCAACTTCCTGTGTATCATGTGACCTGTGGAATATTTTAAATTTTTCAGAGGGGTTAAAATTGTTAGGGTAACATGACAGAATTAAAACCCAAGGACACAACTAAAGTGTGCATTTAAAAAAAAAAGTTTTAGGAGACAAAGTATGGTTGGGATAAGGATTGAGACAAATCTGTATTTGTATATTTCTGAGGATTTAACTGATTATATTCTGTGGTAAAGTCTAAATTAGTGGACATGGACAGGCAGCAAATTATATTTTTCCAGTGTTTAAAGTAGTTTAAATCATTACATATGCAATCAGATCAATGTTCAGGATTTTATATTTTTAAATTTATTTTACAGTTAATTTTATCATTTATTTATTCATTTTATTTCATGTTGACAAAAATGGCAGCAATTCGGTCGAACATCCCTTAACAAATATATGATTCTGCGGTTCTACTTACTTTTCCAGGCAGAAAGGTGCCGTTCTTGAACTGGCGCAGAAAGAATGCGATAAAGAAACAGCCAAGCATGAGGCACATGGACAGCAGGGCCGTGTTGGGGTAAGGCGGCTTAATAGTGTTGACGATAATGGTGGTGTTGCCGGTGGTGTTGTCGTACATTATTGTCTGTTCCACCCTCGGGCCCCAGGGGTTTTCTATTGATGCGTTCAGATGGTCGTAATTCATCACCAGCGGGTGGGCCTTGAAGATCTGCAGTGGGAGAGTTATCGTATTTCTAATCCGTTTAAACGTATGGTACAAATGAGGGGTGAAGGAATGATTACCCTCGCCAGCTTAGCGAAGGTTTCGTAGATAAAGATGATGGAGATAAGGATGGAGAATATCTCCTGGGTGAATCGGGAGATGAAGCGCACCAGGAAGCTTCCCTCGCAGGCCACGATGACCACCACGATGATGACCAGCCACACGCCCACCCACACTCTCCCGACAATGTACTCAATGTCCTGGGACTTGCAGAACTGTATAAAAGGGCACGCCAAGAAATGTGTGACAATTAAAACTGTACAAAGCACATCGCATTGAACAGAAATGCAACACATTTCCTTCAAGTGAAGACTGAGGGCAACAACATTATGGACCTCTGCAGCAAAGACGAGATTGTAAAGAATAAAACAACAAAGCATTGCACTGCAGAGTGCTTTCATATTATTCTTAAATACCAGGCAGTTCTCTGAAAGCAACATATCAGCACACATTTTGTAGACATTTTGAGTAAATCAGATCAATGACCCTTGGAAGTAAATTTAAATTAACAGCACAGCAGTTATTTGTATGGCATATTCCAAACAACCTTCCCTAGTCATGGTGCAAAAAAAAAAGGAACCAACATAAAAGTCAACACACAGTCACACATAACACGACCTGCTCACTGAATATTGTGGATATTATGAAAAATGTCCAAACAACATAAAACAAAATTCAAAATTACATCCATTTAATATCCATTAGAGTGCATGATGAGAAAAATGTAAAACACTCTCTCTACAGTTATTCATGTTTGGGGCCATTTAGCTGCTTGTTATTTCTGATTGATTACAAAACTTTAAGAAGGTCGTCACGGAAGTAAACAAGGTAGAAGTAAACCTTTCACATACTCTTAATATCCAATTATATTAATTATATATTCATTATATTGATTATATATCCATCATATTAATAAAATATGTACATGTATTTGGCCTCCAGACAAATTTTGTCAGCCCAATGCAGCCCCCGAGTCAAAAAGTTTGGACACCCCTGCTCTAGCCTGTGTGCTCATTTTTGGTCATTCCTAGCCATGTACTGTATGGGAAGATAAACTTTATCCAAGAGGAGATTGGTAGCCGCTGCAGCAAACTGGAGACTGCGGAGTCTATTACCACAGCAACAGCTACCATTAGCATCATTTTTAAAAAAAAGTATTTTTAGCCATGTATTAGAAGACAAATTGTATCCAAGAGGAGACTGAGGGCCACTGCAGCAAAGTGGAGACTTTGGAGCATATTACTGCAGTGCCAAGACACAGCAAAGCCTAATGTTAGCATGTATACTTAATTTTCTTTTGAATTTTGTAGCCATGTGTTAGAAAACAAATTGCATCCAAGAGGAGACTGAAGGCCGCTGCAGCAAAGTGGAGACTGTGGAGTATAATACTGCAGTTTCCACACCCATAGCACACTGTGTGTTGATTTTTTTTTTTCTAGCAATGTTTTAGAAGACAACTTTTATCCAAGAGGGTGACTGCAGCAAAGTAGAGACTATGGAGTCTAATATAGCAGACCCAAGACAGACTTTGAGGATAGAGAACAGGTGGTCGAGGTGAACGGATTACTGTCCTCTCCCCTCAAGGTGAGCTGTGGTGTCCCACAGGGGAGCATTCCGGGACCATTGTTATTCTTGATTTACATTAACGACATGAAGTCAGCTTGTAACAGAAATGTGTTCCTGTTAGCGGACAATTTGAAATCCTGGCCTCAGACAGGGACAAATTGAAGGTTGAAAGTGCACTCAGCACCGAACTAAGTAATCTCTGTCTCCGGCTTTCCGATAACAAACTGTCACTACACCTGGGTAAAACAGAGTCCATCCTATTTGGGTCCAAGCACAACCTAGGTAAATCCCCGGGCTTTACGATTAAAGCAGGTGATACCATAATCACCAGCAAAGACAAAGTAATTTACCTCGGTTGTATATTGGACAACACTCTTTCGGGTGAAAAAATGGCATTAAAAGCAATCATCAAGATCAATAATAAAACTAGATTTTTGGGCAGGATTTCTGCATTTATCAACAGGGATACACTTAAGAATTTTGCCAGTGCCCTCATACAGTGTCATTTTGACTACGCCTGCACCTCTTGGTTCACCAGAATCCCCAAGCCACTAAAAACAAAACTGCAAACTTCCCAAAACAAGCTGGTGAGACTCCTGCTCAACCTCCTATACAGGACTCACCTAACTCAAGCCCACTTTACTAAATTGGGATGGCTTAGAGTTGAGGCAAGAGTACACCAAATTGCAATGTGCCTGGTATTCGAAAATACTCAGAGAAACTGTCCCCAAGTACCTGTCCAACTATTTCACCAGAGTAAGGGAGTTCCTCAGACTTCGTCCCCCTCCAAATTCAAGACTCTCATGGGAAAAAATGCATTCTACTATTTTGCCACCACACAGTGGAATGGACTACCCACAGACCTTAAAATTTGAACTTCCCTACTACATTTTAAAACTGCCATAACATGGCTCAGCTCAACCTCTACCTGATCTGAGCCAAAATTGATCCCTAGCAAGGTTTATATGTGGTTATAGTGTATATATATTTTATAATTCTGTTTTGCACACTCTTGGAGTCAACATGTGCATAGTCATGTACATAGTGTCATGTACATAGTGAATATACGCCACCCCCATTTTCTCTATATATTGTTTTTCAAATCACCTGACATGTATACTGTGTATATGTACATAATATATACAACATTTTAACGGAATTTTTTATTTACATATTACAGGTTGTATATATTTTATTATTGAATGTATCAAATGTGATGAATATTTAATGGACCACAATGGAAACAAGCCTTTTGGCTTTTTGTGCCAACCATTTGCCTTTTTAAAGCATTACATGGATTAAATTCTTTAAGATGTCAATAAACTCCTCAATCAATCAACTAAAAAAGCAACAGATTTCATTAGCATGAGAGTTATTTTTTTGGTCATCTATTAGAAGACAAATCGCTTCAGGAAAGTGTATATTGTGGAGTGCAATACTGCAGAACTAAGACACAGCAACGGCTAACTTTAGCATGAGTGCTTATTTGTGCTCTTTTGATACTCTTCAGCCATTTTTCTTCTATCAAATTCTATTCAAAAGAAGACTGAGGGCTGCTGCAACAAAGTTGAGACTGTGGACTAGAGTATACCGGTATTAGTATAGTACTGCGATAATAATGACTTATATTTGGTACTATACCACCTCTAAAAAGTAGCGGACTTTAAATATGACCATTGTATGATCCTGTAACTACATGGTATTGGATTGATATCCAAATTTGTGGTATCATCCAAAACTAATGTAAAGCATCCAAACAACAGAAGAATAAGTGTTTATTACATTTGAACAGAAGTGTAGATAGAACATGTTAAAAGAGAAAGTAAGCAGATATTAACAGTAAATGAACAAGTAGATTAATAATTCATTTTCTACCACGAGTCCTTAATAATTTGGACAAAATAATAGAATGAAAAATGACACAATATGTTACTGCATACGTCAGCAGACTAATTAAGAGCCTTTGTTTGTTTACTTACTACTAAAAGACAAGTTGTCTAGTATGTTCACTATTTTATTTAAGGACAAAATTGTTCTTTGATTGCAATAAGAAGCATATGTTTAATGTACCGTAAGATTTGTTGTTTAAATAAAGCCAATAATGCAATTTTTTGTGGTCCCCTTTATTTGAGTTGAGTTTGAGTTTATTTCGAACATGCAAGCATACAACATGATACATCACAATTTCCAGTTTCACTTTTCAACATGTTCGAAAAGGAGTAGGAAGAAACAGAGCTTATTTAATCCTACACCTTTTCCTTTACATAACAGTTGCTAAAATTTTTGTTAACTTCCTGTTCTCAATTTATTCACAATATACTCCATAAGTAATCACAATAAAAATAAACAAATAAATAATAATTGGTGAAGTAAGACATATTACATATGGTGAGATAAGTAAGATTATTTTGAGAATGAAAGAATGAAAGAATGAAAGAATGGATGGATGGAATAAATTCAGAATGTTCATCATGGTTCTTCTTCGTTATACTTTGTAAACACTTTAAGTTTGAAGAGTTTCTTGAAGTGGATCATATTAGTACATTGTTTGATTGCTTTGCTTAATCCATTCCATAATTTAATTCCACATACTGATATACTGAAGGTCTTAAGTGTTGTACGTGCATACAAATGTTTTAAATAAAATTTTTCTCTGACATTATATTTCTCCTCTTTTTTTTAGAAGAATTGTTGTATATTCATGGGTAGCAGGTTATAGTTTGCTTTATGTATAATTTGAGCTGTTTGCAAATTCACTAAGTCGTGGAATTTCAGTATTTTTGATTCAATAAATAAAGGATTTGTATGTTCTCTATATCCAACATTATGTATTATTCTAACTGATCTTTTTTGTAACACCGTTAATGAATGAAGTGTACTTCTGTAGTTATTTCCCCATATTTCTACACAGTAACTCAGATATGGTAACACTAGCGAGCAGTAGAGGATATGAAGTGATTTTTTGTCTAAAACATGTTTTACTTTATTCATTATTGACGTGTTTCTTGCTACTTTATGTTGTATATTTTTTACATGAGATTTCCAGTTCAATTTATCATCAATCATTTTACATAGAAATTTGGTTTCATTTACTCTTTCAATTTCTATTCCGTCTATTTGTATTTGTGTTTGACTTTCTCTTCTACTGTTACCAAATAGCATTATTTTAGTTTTACTGAGATTCAACGATAGTCTGTTTTTGTCAAACCATCTTTTTAATTTGTTAATTTCTTCTGTTATTATTTATATTATCTTTTGTGTGTTCTCTCCTGAACAAAACGTTGTTGTATCATCCGCAAATAATACTAACTTTAAATCTTTTGTAACTTTACAAATGTAATTTATATAAAGATTGAATAATTTAGGTCCTAGTATTGATCCCTGAGTTAGTTAGAAAAGTATCGAAAAGTACCGAAAAGTATCGAAATACATTTTGGTACCGGTACCAAAATATTGGTATCGGGACAACACTACTGTGGACCATAACACTGAAGCATCCGTGGCAATAATGGTTTATGTTGTACTCACAGCATAGAAGGCCTCCTCAAACACTAGCAGAGGACCAGAGAAGCCGATGACAAGCACAGGCTGGGCAGCTACGAAGCAGAAGATGATGCCCTGGATGCTTGTTGAGATCAGAAGCTCCGGGACGCCCATCATGTTCTCTACCTTGTCCGCTAAAAGAGAAAAATACAATGGTTGAAAGCAAAATGATGTGAGCTACTAGTTTTGGTACAAAGTCTAATCACCTAGGAGGCCGCCGAAGGTGATGGCAGGCGAGAGAGCTGCAAAGTAGATGAAAATGATGGCAGCAAGAACCTGAGCGTTGAGAGCATCTGTAATGTCGCTCTTGTAGTACTGGTAGCGTCTTCTAATATCTCGAACCATCCCACCAAAGGGTCGCCCCGTGCGGGCCAGAGGGTCTTCAGGCGGCGGTCCGCTAGAGAAGGAAACTTCAGGAAATAGAAACCATGAAGTAGGTGCTTTTGTACATAGAGCATGGGTGTCAAACTCATTTTAGCTCGGGGGCTACATGGAGAAAAATCTACTCCCAAGTGGGCCGGACTGGTAAAATCACGGCACGATAACTTAAAAATAAAGACGACTTCAGATTGTTTTCTTTGTTTAAAAATAGAACAAGCACATTCTGAAAATGTACAAATCATAATGTTCTTGGGTTTATTTTTACACTTACATGTTGCGGTTAGTAGTATTCTACATTTATTTGTCGTTATTTATACTTTCTGAATAAATTATGTGATAATGTTCATCAGTCATCTCATTGGTGTTCATTTTCAATCTGTCAGGATAAAAAAAGAATATCAAAATCAAATTACAGGATGTTATTCATGTAGTTTGTTCATTTTCCTCAACTGGTGCACTAACATCATGTGATTTTTTTTTTTTACATATGTAGCATCATCTACAAAGATACAAATAATTGTTATTGCGACATCTAGTGTACACATTTAGAACAGCTGTTTATTTAATTCAAAAATTTCAGCTCATTTTTATACTTATAAACTCATCCCGCAGGCCGGATAAAACCTATACGTTTGACACCCCTGACATAGATGGTCGTTGATGTTGGACACACCTTTGCAAGGCCTGCTGTCCAGCATGGATTCAGTTGAGTGAAATCTCTCCTGCAGTAACTTCTTCTGGAAGCTGATGATGGAGCTGAGCACGGCTTCACTCTGGATCTCAGTGGGTGGGATGACGATGCTGCAGTCCATGAAGTCGCCCACAGCATCTGTCAGACTTCGGAGGTTTTTAGCTCGCGACGCGGCCTGGTTGAACACCTAGTGCAGAGAGAAGGACGTATTACTGTAATGAATAGGGACAACAAGTGTTGTCATGGCGGTATCGAGCAAACTCGGTATTAACAGCGCCGATGAGTTTATTGTACAGAACAGCAGGTTTTAGACCAACAGCTGAAGAGCAACATTTTAAAGTGTCTGCCGAGGTAGATAAAGATGCTGGGTACTTTAAATGCAGCTACTGCCATCTTGAGGAATTATTAAGAACTAAATGAAGAGGTTACCTACAGCCACAGCTGTTGATGTCAATGTTTTTGACCCAGTGTTAATATTTCCATAGGGCCATGCACTAAGGGGTGGGAAGATCGATTAAAATATCTATTGTATCCATACCAAGGTGCGCCACGTCGTCTCCGTAGTATCAGTATTGGGTCGGTTTTGTAATACAATATTTTTTTTCAGTTATCTTCTGTGTTTCTTTCCACAAATATCTGTGCTTTTTATTACAATTATTTTTCATATATTTACATTATTAATTATGAAGTTTTTTTTGCTTAAGAAACTGTATGTAATAAAAAAATATAAATATATATATTTATTTATTTTAATATATTATTTTTTAATTGTTTAATTATCCACAAATATGCTTAAATATGTTTTTTAACCTAAATAATACAACAATTTAAATAAATAGATGTATAAATAAGATAATACTTGTATTTTTTTGTTAATACTGTCCTATATTGTTGGTTTTCTATATGTTTAAATTAGTTACAATTTAAAATATGTTTGAATAATTTGTTACCTAAGCAAATAAACAATTGCAAGTAATTAAAGGTTATAAGAGAATAATTGTATTATTTTGTGGATATTGTCTTTTAGCTTTGTTTGTATATGTTGTTAAATTATTTACAAATATGTTAGAAATGTTTTTTTGCACGACAAAATTTACAATAGTATGTAATACAAGTAAAAGGTACAAATTATATTTTCTTGTTAATATTTTTGTTTTTATATCTTGTTACATTATTTTACAAATATGTAAAAAAAATTTTTTTTTTTTTTTACCTAAAAACATAAAGAAATGTACAGGAGAAAAATAAAATAATTTACTTGTGTTAATACTGTCTTATATTGTTGTTTTTAAGAAATCTAAATCATTTACAAATATGTTTCAATATTTTTTTTACCTCAAAAAATAAACAGTGGTAAGTAATAAAAGGGAATACTTGTATTTTTTTGATATTATATATTTTGTTGTTGCTTGTGTATATTGTTAAATTATAATTTTTTTTAAAAATTAATTGCCTAAAAAAGTATGGGTTTTATTTTGATTAATACATTTAATTGAATCACAAAAAGAAATCAAGGATCTTGAAAAATGGGCAAGTAAATATACTGTTTTGGCATTTATTACCTTGTTTTTACACTACCAGGTTTGCAGTATCGCTCAACCCTACCCGGCGACATTAGCGGACTTAGTGGCTTCATTTGGAACAATTGTTTCGGCTAACTTACTTTGTCCGCCATTAGCGCCGCCATGGCTCGTCCAGTCTCGTGGTAATCCATGTCAGCGTTGCTGGGCCCAATCAGCACGAAGACAAAGCGTACCGGCTGCGGAGCCTCCACGGCCGAGTCGAGTGCAGTCGCTTCTTTCAGACGCACAAACACAACCACAGGCTTTTCCAGGAAGTCCAGAGCTCCTGCATGAAACCAGGATATCATTTTCATGATGCACCGACATATGATGGTGATGATGGTGAAGTACCAAGCTGCCCACCTACTAACACCATGGAGGCCTCCACACGGTCACATTCATCCCTCTGCACAACACAGAAACATTCATTCACAACAAATCAATCAGAGTCCACTGATGAGATTGCGTTTAGTGACGTATGTTCTGTCAGCAGGTCAAAGTTCACGTTGGATTTGATTTCAGGAACCTTGAAGGAGGTCTGCAGTCCACTTAAGGACGTGTGTGTACGTGTGAAAGCCATATCAGGATTACAGGAAGCAAAAAAAAACAACCCAAAAAAACCCACTTACACTTTCCTTGACTGAAAACCTGCGTAGATCCACTCCATCAGTCAAGGCTTGACTCTCAGGATCAGCTTGTTGGCTGCATGGACGAAGGACAATATGAGGGCTTACATGTACTGTATGTCATGAGGTGAGGTGGAAATTGTATGAGATATGAGATGATGTAGACATAGGTGAATATGAATCCTACATTAATGAAATTCATAACAATGTTTGGACGTCTACCTGCGGCATGACAAGAGATGAGAGATGGGATAACATGAGATAAAATACTTAAATAGATAAGTCAACATTTATTACTCCCACTGTAAGGACATTCTTAATGATGGTTTGGATTCCACCTGCAGGGATGAGAAGAGATGAGAGAAAATGAGATGACAATTAAAACAAAGGCTTTGGAGTTTGACAGCAAAGATAAGAGACACTATGAGATGAGCAGAAATGTAAAATGAACGTTTGGTCCTACTCCAGGGGTGTCTAATTTAGGGTCAGAGGCCGCATGGAGGAAAATCTGTGCACACACGGGCCGGTTTATTAAAATCATGGCATTAAAACTAACAAATAAAGACAACTTCAGAAAATATTACAATAAAAATATAGAAAAAAAGCGGTAAAGTTTAGACCCATGAAGGAAAGAAGAAAGTGAAGTTTATAACTGAATACATTTACATATGCATAAAAAAAAAAGTTTTCTTTTGTATTTTTTTTAAAAATGAATTAAGCAACGTTTATGACAACTTTTTTCCAAAACACAATATAGGACGTGAGATATAACAGGATAATACATACCTTCATCATTTGTTTTCAAAACGGTTACAAAAAAGTGGGACCCCAAAATTTACTGTGGGACCCCATTTTTAGGACTGATGGGTTCCCTGGGACCCCATTTTGAAAATTGCTAGCGCCAACACTGATGGAGTATTAGTGCGTGCTAAAAACAGCAGCAGGCGGCTGTGGCCTGCGGGCCGGTTCTAATACTAATCAAATATCATCCCGGTGGCCACAGATAATTCATTGACCTTGACTTTGACACCCCTGTCCTACTCTAAGAAAATGCACAGTGTTTTGAAGTATTGCTGCAGAATGAGAACGCGTGAGATGAGATGAGATGAGATAGCATGAGTCAGGCTTGACTCTCAGGATAAGCTTGTTGGCTGGAAGGACAAATGAGAATGAGAATATGAGGCCCCACATGTATGTCACTCAGGTTAAGATGAGATGAGGTCAGCAAGATGAGAGGAAATGAGACAGAATGAGACATATGAGATGATATGAAAATGTAAAAAGGTAAGGTAAACATTTATTACTCTCACTGTAGGGAAATTCCGTAATGATGGTATGGATTCTAGAAGAGATGAGATAAAATGAGGAATAAAAAGGGACGGGAAACATTCTTCATGATTGATTGGGGCGGCGTGGCTCTGTTGGTAGAGCGACCGTGCCAGCAACTTCCAGGTTCGATCCACGCTTCCGCCATATAGATCAGTGCCACCCACACTGGTTTAAATGTAACCTAAATTAAGTCACTAGAGAAAAGCGCTATATAAATATAATTCGCTTCACTGCATTTCATGTTTGGAGTTTAGTCGCAAGAGGAGGAGAGAGGAGATGAGACATAAGAGATGAGATGAAAATGTAAATAGATTTTGTAATGATGGTTCGTGTTCTACTTGCAGAATTTAGAAGAGATTACATGAAACAAGATGAGAAATAAAGGAGATAGGTCACTTTATATTTGCCTAAAGGTAAGAACATTCATAATGATGTCCAGTGTTTAGCAGCAGGATGAGAGGAGATGAGACAGCATGAGATTCTATGAGATGAGATTAGCCTCAAGTAAGGAAATACACAATGTTTTAGAGTATTGCTGCAGAATGAGAATGTGTGAGACGAGATAGCATGAGTCAAGGCTTGACTCTCAGGATCAGTTTGTTGGCTGCAGAGACAAATGAGAATGTGAGGGCCCACATGGGATGAGGTCAGGTGAAATAGTGATGAGATGAGCCAAAGTGCAACAACTTTTGGACATCTACCTGCAGTATGATAAGAGATTAGATTAAATGAAATGAGAAAACATGAGATGCAATACATAAACAGATAAGGTAACCATTTATTCCTCCAACAGTAAGGTCATTCACAATGTTTTGGAGTATTGCTGCAAGATGAGAACATGTGAGATGAGATAGCATGGGGGGGAGATGATGATAAAATATCTAAACTTGATCACAAATGTGGTTTGGAGTTTACCTGCAGGATGAGGACAGATTAGAGGAAATATCTAAATACATAAGGTAATCAAACATCTGGACCACAGTAAATAATTGTACAATGCTGTGGGATGAGAAGGAATCAGATGATATAAATCATAAGAGCTGCAAAAAAAGTAAGATAGCCGCTAATGATGTCTTGGAGTCCTGCTGAGGGATGAGAAGAAATGAGATGAAAAACCATGAAATACTACATCCACCGTATGTACATCTGGAGTCAACAGATAGCATCAGAAAAAATACAACTTTATAAAGCTAAATTAGTTCCTGTGGTACAAGAGATGAGATTATATGAGGTTTGATATATAAGGTATAAGGCGATTTTTAGAGTCATAGGCAATACTTTATTAGTACCACAGTAAGGAAATGAACAATTATATTATACAGTGGAGATGAGATGAGACTATTTATCAAATAAAAAGGATGTTTTGGAACGACGTGAGGATGGGGGTTGTATTGAGATGAGATAAGATGAGATGAGAGACTGAGATAGGTGTTACCTGCGGTTCTGTAGCAGGGATTTCATCACCCCTTCCTGGTCTCCTGGTCTGATCTGCTTCAGTTTGAGCATTTCAGCGGCCATCTTCTCAACCATGCTGGCCCAGGTTTTCTCCTCACTGTTGAAAAGCATCACACCTGGAAGCAGAAAGCCGTCACCGCGGTTGTCGTACGAAACGTGTGGAAATGTGCACAAGCAATGGGTGGACCTGTGTTCATAGAACGTCGCAGCTGCACCAGGCTCTTGAAGGTGAGGTAGGAGACATGCGAGGACGCCCACACTCCGGACTGGGGGTCAAAGCTCTCCTCGTAGCCTTCCCATCGACCGGTCTCCTGCCAGTAGGTCTGCTCCTTGTGGTCCTTCATCATTCCGCCCAGCCTAAGGGAAGACTGCCTCTGATATTGAACATGGACATTACATAATTTAAGAACATGTCAAGGAACATTCTTGTTTTCTAGGCACCTCGTGTGATTTTTTTAATTGTATTTCTTGTGCATGTCTTTTGCATTCTTTTGGTGACAGTCTATGTCTAAAGGTTAAACAGGCTCCAGGCTCTGGGCCACTGACAATCGTCTGTGTGTGGACAGACAGCTTACCCTGGGCATGTTTGGACTGTCAATATGTAGTCGCGTGCTGGGAGTGACTGTATATGTGTGTGTGTGTGTGTGTGTGTGTGTGTGTGTGTGTGTGTGTCCCTCACCTGATAATCTGTGCTGGGGTTGGCCTGTGTGTGATGTTCCAGGTGGCTAGAATTGTTGAAATTTGACATTATCAAGAAGGTATTTCATCTTTGCTTCCCATGTGGTTAAAAAAAGAAAACTACTGTGAAGGTGTTCTATACAGCACTTTAAAAAGTTGAGGTCATGCCTTCTTGTATGTACTAAATATGGATGTTGACTGTTCATACTGTCCAGCTCATTGCCACTGTTTTTATATGGTAATGATTTAATAAAGGTTGGAATTTGATATGTCTTGATTTTTTTTATTATTATTATAAGTCATTATTTTAAGCAGTTTCCATTTTCAAAACAAAGAAAGGGTAAGTTGGTCAAAACTAATAAAATTGAGTACAAAAAATATTTTTTCATTTAAATGTTACTTATTTTAATTAAGTCTTGTGTGTTTAATATGCTGATGTTTTTTACATTGATTTTACTCAATTTCTTGGTTTTTTTCTGTAAACGCAACTTAATCTTTTTGCATAAATCAAAATGCATATTATTACTTACTCAAAATACCAATTAGTTGACTAAACTAACAAAAAGTGCTTAGAAACTGTTGCCTTATTTTTATTGAGTTAGATATAGGCAACAGTTTTTACAGTGCACATTCATCGACTGATTAGATGTAAAATAGGATTTAATGCATTTAACTGACAATTATATCGGCTACATTTTGATAATTTTGTACATTTCTAATTTTTAAAAGCTATTTTTAAGTGTCTTAATGGATTAGCCCCTGATGTGATGTGTCAAGTAATACAAAGACAAGGTAGTGAAGGTGTGCAGACTCGAGCTGCAATCGGGGGAACTGTAGAGTGAAAAGGTGCCGGATGACTCTGGGTCAGTTTGCGTTCTCAGTGAAGGCCTCACATCTGTGGAACTCTTTGCCACTGGAGTTAAAGTCACAGTCGGACATTAAACTTTTCTTCACAAAACTCAAAAAGTGGCTTAAGGTAAATCACAAGTGTGAGCACTGGAACTGGATGTAGTATGGACAAATGGGGCCAATTATTTTCAATGTGTTTTTATTTTTGTACTTGTCTTAATCCTTTTGTAAGTGTTTTACACTTTTCTTTGAAAGTCTAACCAGGTACAAGGGTTGCAAATTAGCCCGTGGCTAGAAGTCTTATGTACTTTGACATTGGTTACCTGTGGGTAGCAATGTTTAATTGTACTGTCCCTGTCAAATAAATACATAAATGAAAATAAAATTTAAAAAAATAATCTACATTCATTTAAAAAAAATCTTTAAAACATTTGCAAGTATACAAATCTTGAGAGAGAATCATTGCTTTTTTTAAAAAGATTGATTTGATCCAAAATTGATCCGGAACACTGAAGTTGTATGTGGAAACATACTTATTTATTTCCAAAACACACATGAACAAAGGGGTGGAATATTAAGGATGCATAGCATTAGGGGCGCCTGTGGTTGTGTTTATACAGTATATATATATATATATATATATATATATATATATATATATATATATATATATATATATATATATATATATATATATATATATATATACAGTGTATATATATATATATATATATATATATACATAAACTATATACAGTATATATATATATATATATATATATATATATATATATATATATATATATATATATATATATATATATATACTGTATATGCGTAACAAAAGTGTGCACATTCTACCATGTACAGTAAATGTCATTTGTAAAATTGCAATATATATAATAGCATTGACACCTTGAATCATACTGTGTGTGTGTGTGTGTGTGTATATATATATATATATATATATATATATATATATATATATATATATATATATATATATATATATATATATATATACATATATATATATTTGTATATTAGTGTGATTAGTTAATGCAATGCACACATGCACTGCTATTAACTAGCACTTTGTACAGCTCAGTTAGTACATAGTATTGATCATCACTTTTAATGCTGATGTAGCAAAATAACTGAATCTACAAATATAACTAAAAAAACAATATATATAATGCATTTTATTGATTTTATTCTACATTTTTATTTCATCACTGGGACAATATTCGAAACAAAACATCTAATATAATTTTTTAGGGACAATTTTTTTTTCTAATATTATCCCTGCATAAACAAAATATTGGAATTATTTTGTATTATTTGGGTTGGTGGTTAATGCATGGCATCATCCTAAGAGAAGATTCTAACTGGGAAGAGGGTCAAAGTATTAGAAACGTTTAATAGCGGCTGTCCGTTTCACTTCAAAAACCGATAACAATGTTCAATACATTTTGGAATAATGGCATTGTGTCAGTGTAAAGTGATTATTATTATTGAAATTACTTTCACACTGCAATAATAATACAAAAGGGCTGCAGAGTTGAAGCTCCACTGTCAGTAAGATAGACACTTACCTCTTGCAGGAAAGCAGCAGTGTGGCGCGACAAAGCCCCGAAAGTCAACGATTTGTGACTTTATAAACTGTGTGCATGTATGTATGCATGCGTGCTGTCTGATGATGATGATGATGATGGGTGGTCCAAAAATACGCTGACCCGTCAGATGTGCGTGCACGAAGAGCACATGCACACTCCAAATCCACAGTCTGAGATCCCATGGAACCCAAAATATTGATAGTATATACATCTACTCGGTATGTACGGAGTCACACTATGTCATTATCCAACCAGCATCTTTATCCCATTTAATGTCTGTGTTTAGAGGACAACAAAGGCTTGGATTTCACGCTTGGGTCTGCATGCTCACCTTCAACATCCTAATGGTAGAAACTTCCTTCATATTGTCCACTGTCACAAAGCCCAGCATCACCTGAAGATGTAGACGTTCACACAGGGGACATTCTTCACTGTTTCATGTCGGTGGCTTCCTCTAGAATGGGTCAGGGTTCAGGGGTGTCCATAGTACGGCCGAGGGATGTTTTAGGACATGCAGCTCGTCTGCGGCATCTTGTAAAAATAAAATAAAACAAAACTTGCATCAAAATCTAAATTTTTAGAAGACATTAGATCATTATAACCAAAACAACAATGTGCAAACATTGTGGTTTGATTAAATAAAGAGTACTGTGGTCATAATCTTGAACTAGTGTTTTTTTAGTCAGTCCTTAAAAACAGCAGATAACTCCTGTCATATAGCTGATCTTTGACCTGTGTTTTTGCAGTAGGTAAGACATTTTCTATGACTTTAGCTCCAGACTTCTTCTGTTCGTTTGATATTGTTATTACTACCACAAATGGTGGAAACAAGTATTACAACTGAGTATCAGGATACAAAAAAAATTGTTTTAAGGTTTTATGGAACAATGAATTAAAGTCATACTAGGAATGAAAAATAATGCTTGTGTTCGGAAATGGATGATTGATTGAAACAGTTTTGAAAAATTCAAGTCATGCAATGATATTTGGAAAAATGCCAACATGATGCATTAAAAAAAGCTCAGTCAATTAAACATCTTGAATACATTGTATTTTACACCCTCACAGATGTTTAAAATGGGTACAGTAGATAGCGAGTTAAGCATAAAGTGTCAAGCAGCTGGCGGAATTCTTATTCATTTACTGTGGAAATGTCAGTGAATAAGAGTTGTGGTCTGTTGTGAGAATTGTCTCGTTAGTCTATCTTAAGCCACAGTAAGTCCAGTTAGGTGCGTCACCAGACCTGTTAAGGGTAGCCAAGGTTTGGTTGATATCAGCACTTCAGTCATCAACAATTATATCATCTGAGAAATGGACATTGAAACAGTGTAGGTCTGACTTCGTAGGACATGTACAGCGAGCAGTGAACATAGTGAGCTCAGAAAGCATAAGAACAAGTATATACATTTGATTATTTACATTTGATTATTTACAATCCGGGGAGGTGGGATGTGATGGGGGAGGGTGTTAGTCTAGGGTTGTAGTTGCCTGGAGGTGTTCTTTTAGTGCGGTTTTGAAGGAGGATAGAGATGCCCTTTCTTTTACACCTGTTGGGAGTGCATTCCATAATGATGTGGCATAGAAGGAGAATGAGTTAAGACCTTTGTTAGATCGGAATCTGGGTTTAACGTGGTTTGTGGAGCTCCCCCTGGTGTTGTGGTTATGGCGGTCATTTACGTTATGGAAGTAGTTTGACATGTACTTCGGTATCAGGGAGGTGTAGTGAATTTTATAGACTAGGCTCAGTGCAAGTTGTTTTACTCTGTCCTCCACCCTGAGCCAGCCCACTTTGGAGAAGTGGGTAGGAGTGAGGTGTGATCTGGGGTGGAGGTCTAGAAGTAACCTGACTAGCTTGTTCTGGGATGTTTGGAGTCTAGATTTGAGGGTTTTGGAGGTGCTGGGGTACCAGGAGGTGCATGCGTGTTGAACTGGAGACGGCTGAAATAAAGGAGTCGTGTATGAAACAAGCTGAGCTTCCTTATCAACATTATATGGTGTCACAGTTAAGGACTACACACCCACGGTCACCAAAGAATTGCAAAGTTTAGGCCCCCTTCGCTGTTTAATTTTGCCGTATGGAGGTAGCGGTTTTCACGCTTTTCGGACCGGACCTTATAAGACCTCTTGTATCCAGTTTGAAAGCCAAAGCCGAAAAAGAAGAATCCCACAGACAGACGTAGCAATTTATCAATGACTGCAACATTCTTAACTTAATTTTCATTTATTGTTTGACTGATTGACGGATTGACTATCGGCCAAGTCCTACAATTGCAATACATTTTTTAATCCCTCTGAACATTTCATTTAAGCATTTTAATGCCATTCGAGGCCTTAATTTTCTAAATCTATTCAATGACTTTTTATGCTTTTTAATGCATACCCTGAGCTTGAAGCCCTTTTGTTTCCGACTTCCTCGTCATGTGTCATGAATGCCTGTCTGTTATTTTTTTTCCTGATATCGATGACCCGCCTTATCTTGCCCCTGATTGGCCAGTCCGTAATGTTTCGCCCTAACTTTAGCCAATTGTGACTCATCATACGAACACCAACCAGTGATCATGGATTTTGACCAAATGCATAGATGTTCTCATTCATCCAGGTCATTGTATTTTTTTTTTGGGGGGGGCCTGGATTTGCAGTCCATTTTCTTTCTTTGTAGCTTGTAGCTTTGATGTAAGCTACCTCGCTACATGGGTCTAAAAATAGCTAAGCTACAGGAATCGCTTTTCATTCAAAAAGTAGCGAAGCTACTGACAAGCTACTGGGAAATGTAGTTAAGCTATGGAGCTTTGCTACTTGTAACAAGCTACTGCTCAACACTGCAGGACCTTTGACTAGTGTTTTTGCCATAGGGCATTAAAAACAGGAGAGAACTCCTGTCATATAGTAGATCTTTGACTAGTCTTTTTGCAGAAGGTGCTTAAAAACAGCGGAAAAGTTCTGTCATATAGCACAGTGGTCCCGGTACCGGTCCGTGGATCGATTGGTACCAGACCGCACAAGAAAATAAATAAATAAATAAATAAACTTTTTATTAAATCAACATAAAAAACACAAGATACACTTACAATTAGTGCACCAACCCAAAAAACCTCCCTCCCCCATTCGCACAAAAGGGTAGTTTCTTTCTGTTATTAATATTTCTGGTTCCTACATTATATATCAATATAGATCAATACAGTCTGCAAGGGATACAGTCCGTAAGCACACATTATTGTATTTTTTTTATGACAAAAAATTAAAAATTTATAAAATAAATAAAAAAAGTACCACGGGACAAATTTTCAAGCGTTGACCGGTCCGCAGTTTCAAAAAGGTTGGGGACCACTGATATAGCAGATCTTTAACTAGTTTTTTTGTAGTCGGTCCTTAAAAAAAGCAGGGCAATTGTTAGTTAAAAAAAATGCTATTTGATAACAGTAGGAGAGAAAGTCAAACAAATACAAAAATACATACATTGAAAGAGTAGAATAAACCACATTTTGGGTGTAATATTAGATGGAAAAAAAAAAAAAAAAAAGTGTACAACATAAAGTGGCAAGAAATACGTCAATAGTGAATAAAGCAAATTATGTTCTGGAACGAAAATCACTTTATATTCTCTACTGCTCGCCAGTGTTACCATATCTGAGTTATTGTGAAGAAATATGGTGAAATAATAAAGTACCCATATTCACTTAGCATGTTACAAAAAAAGGAAGATAAGTTAAAATAATGCATAATGAGTGATACATAATACAGCGTAGGGCTGGGCGATTATATGATTGTGATCGTTGATCGCGATTAATTTGAGTTCGATCCCAGTGATCAGCTAGCATATTTCCTCGATTAAACATGGTGGAAAAGTCTGTTAGAAGTTACCGCACTAGTAAGCAGTAGGGAAGCGACGATGCATGGTATAATCCCACAGGAAACATCCATCCATCCATTTTCTACCGCTTGTCCCTCTTGGGATCGAGGGGGGTGCTGGAGCCTATCTCAACTGCATTCGGGCAATCCACCTTTATTGACCGTGATCCTGTGTGTGTTAGTGTATGTTTGCACGTGTTTGTGTGAAAGTGTGTCCGTGTGCTCAACCTCCCTTTGTGGGTGTGGGGGGTCTTTAGGATGCAGCAGCCTCTGTCTCTGGGTGTTGCCTGGTTTGAAGTGAACTGGGATGTTGTGTTGGTTAAACATTCTTCTCAGATAGACCTGATACATATGGGATGACTATAGTTTTGCATTTGTCACATTTTTCCTCCTCATCCACTGTGTTCTTGTTATTTCTGGAACTGGAAGCACTTTTCACAAACAACCAGCTGGGGTGATCTCAGGTTTTGAGGGGTTCCCTCAAATACCTAGGCTCTTTCTCTTTGGCCTGTGGGCCAGTAGGAACATTATCAGCTCTGTGTTGTAGGGTTCTGATAACGCCCACTTTGTGTTCCAGTGGGTGGTGTGAGTCCAAAAGTAGGTATTGATCGATATGTGTGGAGGAACCTGTTTTCTCCAATGTGGACATCACAGTCCAAAAAAGGCAACTTACTGTCTTTGACATCCTCAGTTGGGAAATTGATGTTTTTGTCCCCTGAATGCCGTTTGTGTCATTTGTTTACAACTGAATAGAATGCTTACGCCGGGGATTGTGACTATTTTGGCCTGGTATTAGTCGAGCCACAGCGATCATTCTGCCACACAATAGCTCAGTGCTAACGAGGGGAAATTACACTTTAACCACTGTCGTTGGCTTTGACAGTTAGGATTGCTCGTTTGCATTAAAAGAGTTGTTTTTCGCACTACAACAGGGCGAAACCATCCTAGCCCAGGCACACCCTCCTGGTTTTTAGATTAGAAATATTTGGGTTTTTGACACCAGCCGCTGGACTAGATCTGACCAATCTAAGTCTATGAGCATGAACTGATGAAGCCTACTTGGATGTGAGGCGAAACGTCTTCTAAGATAAATCAAACAGTCCAGCTGCGATTTTTTAATACACGACTGCGTGGTACAGTACGCGGGCTTCATCTAGTGGTACACTAAATAATCACTTCATTAAATATTCAAACAGTAATGTTACAGCAGACCTGGGCAAATTAAGGCCTGGGGGCCGCATGCGGCCCGATGAGCTTTTCAATCTGGCCCGCCGGACATTCCCAAATATTTTTTTTAGATCTTTAAGATTGAAACTGTAGCTGCCATTATGATGTGCAGTGATGTTTTCAAATTACCGTAAGTTTTGAACTATACAAAGTATTTCAATGGTTGGAATCTGCGCTTTTGCATGATATACTAGTTACTATGGTAATCTAAGTCACAGCAGCTCTGGCAAGGCACCGAGCAGTGTGGGTGGGGAGCATTTCCACAGAGTGTTTCCAGAGCGGCCAGCCTGAAATGCAGGTGTCAGGGACAGACGCGGAAGGAGATTTTTACAGCAAAGTTCTAAAGCTTAGTGATATATCAAATATATCAGATTGTAGGTGTTTTGTTTTTTTACCCTTCGCGTTCATATTTCTCTGTGATTGTGGCATTTTTGTTGCGTTTTGCTTGATTGTAAAATATGTCCATCGAGAGGGGGTGTGATGTTCATATATTGTCAATATTCAGTGTTTTATCGGTCATATAATATTGTAAATCCCAAGTACATTCCGGGTGTCTCATTCAGTGATAAAAATTTTAAATTCCATTCCGTTTTTTTAAGGCGGTCTGTCATAACGTTTTTAGCATTCAATGAGACATTATTGTGAGGTTTTGTATTAGTGTTTCTAAAAATCAGATATACCGGCCCCCAGACACATTTTTTTCTCTAATTTTTGCCCCCCCGAGTCAAAATAATTGCCCAGGCCTGTGTTACAGTGACCAAAAATTTAAAATATTTTTGTTAAATAAAACTTTGCCTTGTTTTTATTTTTAATTGTTATATTTAGGCCTACTGCGGTGCTACATTTAAATGTTTGTCATTATGTTGGTACTGTGCAAAAAAAGTTTGAGAACCACTGAACTAGAGGATCTTTGATTTGTATTTTTTCAGTAGGTCTATTAAATAACTCCTATTAAATATAGCGGACCTTTGAATAGTGTTTTATTGTAGGTCCATCAAAACAGCAACATATATTGAGTATCTTTTCAGCGTCAGGAGGTAAGAATCTCCGGGTCAATCCAACAGGGGGCAGCATTACATCACAAGTCTTGCTCATAAAATTTGGGGTCAGTTTCATCCATATCCTGCAAATGTGCCTGGCATGAGCAAGCATCATTAACTACACTATTGTACATGTTGATAAATCAGTTGTGTTCTATTACTCTGCAAGGCATTTAAACCATTTTACTGACCAGTGTGGAAAAAAAATCCAACAGAGGAAAGGATCCACTATAAACCTCTAGTTGTATGTCAGATTGTGTGTCATTGAGTGAGTATTTAGTACATCAAGCATATCTTGCAGCCTGTGAATGCATAATGGTTGCATTTAGAGCACAAAAAGCCTCAGGCTCATTTTCGGTTTCACCCAACATTTTCTCCTCATATCTGATCAATACAAAGGCTCACTTACACAAAGTGGCCCAAATGCCCGTCAAATATCTTATCATACCACACAAATAAACAAAGAAACAAATGCTCATACAATATATTTTTTGAACCTGAAGGATTTTTTAAATAAATATTTTAAATAATTATGTACGAACCTATTTGATTTGAATACCAAACTAAAAATAATAAATATATCCTTAGGGAAATATTTAGGTTAAAAACACGTACAACACTTACACCTTTAGTTTATCAGTATGTAAAATTAAATTATGGAATGGATTATGACAAAGAAGTCAAACAAAGTCCTAATATCATCCGGTTTAAGAAACTGTTCAAACTCAAAGTGTTTACAAAGTACAAAGAAGAAGAATCCTGATAAATTAGATATTATTACCATCTCATTATGTGAATTACAACTTACTTCTTTACTTAACTATTCATGAGAACTTTATTAGTTATTTAATTTGTGTGGGTTACATATTGAGCACAGAATAAACAGATGTGTTAGCAATTGCTATGACAGGGAAAAGGGCAGGCTTGAATAAACTCTGCTTCTTCCTAGTCCTTTTGGGACATGATGTAATGTGAAATTGTGAATATGTAACACACGTAACATATTGTAACTTTGCAAGTTCGAATTAAACGAATACCATAACCAAGTTGAGTCATAAGGATCCTATTTTAATTAATATCCCTCTTTGAATATTCATCTTTTTCAAAGTTTTATTGGCACTATTATTGTAATATCTATTTATTTTTTTAAATATATTAAGGGGTAATATAACTTAATTACATCATGTTGTACGTATGTATTGGCAGGAGTCAATGTATTATTTCCTCACAATTAATTTATTATTTAATTTTATTATAGTTAATTTTTTCAGTCAAAGTGGTATGTGTTTATGCATTTTTAAATCTTTAATTTCACTTTTATTTTATATTTATTTCATAAATCACAGTAGTATTTATTAGATTTATTAATGCAATATTACTGTCATAATTATATTCCATTACAGTTTGTATTTGTCTTTATTAGTTTAAAAAAACAAGTATTTCAACAAAAAAAGGTTACCCAGCCGAGTCATACCAAAGACTATAAAAAATGGGACCCATTACCTCCCTGCTTGACACTCAGCATCAAGGGTTGGAATTGGGGGTTAAATCACCAAAAATGATTCCCGGGTGCGGCCACCGCTGCTGCTCACTGCTCCCCTCACCTCCCAGGGGGTGATCTAGGGTGATGGGTCAAATGCAGAGAATATTTGCCACACAATCATTGGTACTTTAACTTTAACTTTAAAAAGAGTTGCATTTATCAGTATTTGTAAGCGTGTGGTTATTACTCTAGTAAATCTGAAGCAAACACAATTTGTCTGTCTGACGGTGGAACAATCGTGGTAGAACACGTTCCTACATCAACACAGGTGTTTGCTCTGTGTACACACCGTCACCCAGAACCCTTTAAACCTGACAAGTTGATTTTTTCTTAATCATCTTAAAGGAATAGTGCAAGCACATGTAAAGCATTTACAGCGAGTGTGTGCTGACTGAGGGCTGCAAACGAGGGGAAGCTGGGGTTACTGTGGTCGTATAAAAAATGCATGAATGCAAAGAGGAACAGATGCGGAGAGAGAGAGAAAATCCATGTCACTGTCAGTACATCAGCAAAAAAAATCGGATGACTGCTATAATTAATTTAGACCCTTTGCTCTGCGATAAAAGAGATTATCTCCATTGAATTTGAATATTTTATTGTGTTCGTGATGCATTTTGACTCCCAAGAGATAATTAAAAGAGGCCACACACACGCGCCCTTTACACAGGACTGGTCACCTGGAACGCAAGCCTTGATTGGAACCTGAGATGGGACAGTGAACGCCTCGTGGACCACCCATCCTCTGTCTCCTGTCATGACAGATGGCCTCTGCTATCTCCCTCTAGTGCAGGGGTGTCAAAATTATTTTAGATCGGGGGCCACATTGAGAGAAATCTACTCCCAAGTGGGCCCGACTGGTACAATCACGGCACGATAACTTAAAAATAAAGACAACTTCAGATTGTTTTCTTTGTTTAGAAATTGAACAAGCACATTCTGAAATTGTACACATCATAATGTTGTTGTTTTTACACTTACATGTTGCTGTTAATAGTATTCTATCTTCCATCCATCCATTTTCTACCGCTTGTCCCTTTTGGGGTTGCGGGGGGTGCTGGAGCCTATCTCAGCTGCATTCGGGCGGAAGGCGGGGTACACCCTGGACAAGTCGCCACCTCATCGCAGGGCCAACACAGATAGACAGACAACATTCACACTCACATTCACAGACTAGGGCCAATTTTTTTTAGTGTTGCCAATCAACCTATCCCCAGGTGCATGTTTAAGCCGGAGTACCCGGAGGGAACCCACGCAGTCACGGGGAGAACATGCAAACTCCACACAGAAAGATCCCGAGCCCGGGATTGAACTCAGGACTACTCAGGACCTTCGTATTGTGAGGCACATGCACTAACCCCTGAAACATAAACCGGATTTGCACGCATCGTTTTGCCCTTTATTATCAAGATACATATTTAATTGAATGTTTCTTCTGCCACAGACAGTATATTTTGTGTAAACATAAAAAAAAACTTGGTCAAACGATTTCAATGCATTTATAAGTACATTTTGAGCACATTCAACTATACTGTGTTCAAAAATGATAACTGCGATAATTTTGGTCACGATAACTGTGATATGAAATGTGTGTATCGTTACATCCCTACTACAATCACGCGAAAAGACATGTTATACAAACCCCGTTTCCATATGAGTTGGGAAATTGTGTTAGATGTAAATATAAACGGAATGCAATGATTTGCAAATCCTTTTCAACCCATATTCAGTTGAATATGCTACAAAGACAACATATTTGATGTTCAAACTGATAAACATTTTTTTTTTTTGCAAATAATCATTAACTTTAGAATTTGATGCCAGCAACACGTGACAAAGAAGTTGGGAAAGGTGGCAATAAATACTGATAAAGTTGAGGAATGCTCATCAAACACTTATTTGGAACATCCCACAGGTGAACAGGCAAATTGGGAACAGGTGGGTGCCATGATTGGGTATAAAAGTAGATTCCATGAAATGCTCAGTCATTCACAAACAAGGATGGGGCGAGGGTCACCACTTTGTCAACAAATGCGTGAGAAAATTGTTGAACAGTTTAAGAAAAACCTTTCTCAACCAGCTATTGCAAGGAATTTAGGGATTTTACCATCTACGGTCCGTAATATCATCAAAGAGTTCAGAGAATCTAGAAAAATCACTGCACGTAAACAGCTAAGCCCGTGACCTTCGATCACTCAGGCTGTACTGCATCAACAAGCGACATCAGTGTGTAAAGGATATCACCACATGGGCTCAGGAACACTTCAGAAACCCACTGTCAGTAACTACAGTTGGTCGCTAAATCTGTAAGTGCAAGTTAAAACTCTCCTATACAAGGCGAAAACCGTTTATCAACAACACCCAGAAACGCCGTCAGCTTCGCTGGGCCTGAGCTCATCTAAGATGGACTGATACAAAGTGAAAAAGTGTTCTGTGGTCTGACGAAGCCTAAAATACCACAACGGAGACCCCCGGACTGTCGAACAACTTAAGCTGTACATCAAGCAAGAATGGGAAAGAATTCCACCTCAGAAGCTTAAAAAATGTGTCTCCTCAGTTCCCAAACGTTTACTGAGTATTGTTAAAAGGAAAGGCCATGTAACACAGTGGTGAACATGCCCTTTCCCAACTACTTTGGCACGTGTTGCAGCCATGAAATTCTAAGTTAATTATTATTTGCAAAAAAAAAATAAAGTTTATGAGTTTGAACATCAAATATCTTGTCTTTGTAGCGCATTCAACTGAATATGGGTTGAAAAGGATTTGCAAATCATTGTATTCCGTTTATATTTACATGTAACACAATTTCCCAACTCATATGGAAACGGGGTTTGTAGAATTACTCACTAAAAGCACTTTTAAACTGTCTACTTTTAAGCATGAAGGCTAAATTTGGGACACCACACCACAGTATTGTGGGACCTCTGATACTTATTTAAAATGGTTGAAAAATAATGTAAAATGGGACCTTTAAAATGTGAGTGAGGATACTATTAAAAAAATCAGAACCATACCAGATGGTTGCATGTGTCCTCCTGCGGGACGCCATCGTCTGCACCTTATTGATCCGCTCATCCACCCTTTTGTTCTGGTCTGTCCCCTCTGATGGACACATCTTGTATCTCTGTGTATTGGAGAAAATAAATATTACTTTTCTATTCATTTTACCATATTAAAATTGTCTGTGAGGATTTTAAAAGTCCTACTTGTTTCTACAAATAATTAATTTACACTGGTACCTCAACTTAATGGGAACTTAACTTAACTATTATTCACAATCATTATGGGAGGCAAGAACACACATTTTATTTTTTTTAATTTTAAAGATGATAAAAAACGCTTGGAAAATGTGGCTAATGAGAATCACCATTGTAGCCTTCAAAGCCCTCTAAAACAACTTCAAATCCCTCCATCAATGTCTTGTATACACACTGCAAGTAAATATAAAATATAGTAACGGACACTGTAGTGGTAGGCTATGCCTACATATCCCAGGGTGCTTTGGGGCTGGGGTTTACTTCCTGAATGACTAGTAAACATGAGAGCAACGCTACCTCTCTGTGTCCCTGAGCCATTCTTTATACATGGTGTCAGAGAGTGAAAAAGAACTCAAAAGTTATAACTTTATACTCCTGTGAAGCGGTGGATGTTATCTCTTCATGAATATAGCCTGGAGGAAGCTCAGTGCTGACAATAAAAACGGAGATAAGTGAAGAAAAGTTGCTAAGCTAGCGGAGCTACACAAACCTTTCCTGATCGACAACTAAGGGAAGATACAATGGCATCTACACAAATATCACACCCAGAACCATTTGACTTCTTAAATCCGTCAGGATGGCCAAGATGGATCAGAAGGTTTGAGAGATTTCGTGTTGTATCTGGATTAACAGAGAAAGAAGAGGAGTATCAGGTGAATTCACTTCTCTATGCTATGGGAGATGCAGCAGATGATATTTTGGCAGTTTTACCGTTGACTGATGAAAACAAAAAGAAGTATGATACAGTTAAAGAAGCATTTGAGCAGCACTGTGTGGGAAAACACAATGTGATTTTTGAAAGGGCCCAGTTTAACATGAGGTTCCAACAAGATGGAGAGAGTGCAGAAGCATTCATCACCACTGTGCACAAGTTAGCAGAACATTGTAACTATAGAGATCTGAAGGAAGAGCTAATAAGAGACAGAATTGTGGTTGGAATAAATGACAGGAGGCTGTCAGAACAGCTACAGATGGACTCAGAATTGACCCTGGTGAAGACAATACAAAGAGTGAGACAAAGTGAAACTGTTAAGAAACAACAGACATTAATGTACAACACTGCTGGAGAAGGAGACTCCAAGATAAATTTAGATGCTGTTCAGACAAGGTTTCAGCGCCTGGGGAAAAAGCCTCAACACTCAAACAAAGGCCAAAGGTCAGACACTCAAGGAGAAAAAGAGTGTGGCCGATGTGGAAAAGGACGCAGACATGCATGGAAAGACTGCCCAGCTAAAGATGTAGAATGTCGCAAGTGTCGCAAAATTGGACATTATGCAGTGGCCTGTTTCAGAGGGAAAGCAGTAAACACAGTCACAGAGTGCCAGTCAGACGGTGACAATGATCAGGAGGACTATGCTTTTCTAGGTGAGGTGCAAACACAGACTACAAGGCCTTGGATGGAAAATATACTACTCAACGGGGAAGCCATTAATTTTAAAATCGACACAGGAGCTGACGTGACATCCATACCGGAAAGTGTCTTTAAACCAACACGAGATGGCAAGTTGGAGAAACCACTTAAGAAACTGTTTGGACCGGGACGCAACCCCCTGAATGTAAAGGGCTGTTTCCAGGGGAAAATGCTGGCAAAAGGCCTCTTTACAGACCAACATGTTTATGTTGTGGCAGGATTGACACAACCACTTCTGGGACTACCAGCCATAGAGGCCATGCAACTGGTTCACAGAGCAGAGGCTGTCACAGCGACACAGCCTGAAACAGATTTCAAAGCAGCGTATCCAGCGGTGTTCCATGGGCTTGGTGAGCTGAAGGAGCCGTACCGCATAGAGCTGAAAAAAGGAGCGACACCTTATGCTCTCTCAACACCCAGACGGGTCCCACTGCCACTGAGAGAGAAAGTGCGTGAAGAACTGGATAGAATGGAAACTATGGGAGTCATATCAAAAGTGACAGAACCAACGGCTTGGTGCTCTGGAATGGTTGTGGTTCCAAAACCAAAGCAGGACAAACTCAGGATCTGTGTAGATCTCACAAAGCTAAACAAAGCAGTGAAAAGAGAACGCCATATTCTTCCCTCCGTCGACCAAACACTTGCGATGATGTCAGAGGCAAAGGTTTTCACAAAACTAGATGCTCGATCTGGATTTTGGCAAATCCCATTAACCCCAAAATCACGACCATTAACCACATTCATCACTCCTTTTGGGAGATATCTGTTCAACCGCCTGCCCTTTGGGATCAAATCCGCTCCAGAACATTTTCAAAGAAGGATGTCACAAATGTTGGAGGATTTTGAGGGCGTGCTGTGTCATGCAGATGATGTTCTTGTGTATGGCCGTGACAGACAGGAACATGACCAAAGACTGCACAGTGTGCTCCAGAAAATGCAGGAGGAAGGCCTCACTTTGAACGAGAAGTGTGAGTTTGCTAAGGAGCACATGATCTTTGTTGGTCACAAGGTTTCGGCAAAAGGCATCGAGCCCGACCCAAACAAAACAAAAGCGATTCTTCAGATGCCAGAGCCTGAATGCGCGGAGGATGTGCGCCGCCTAATAGGCATGGCAAATTACCTGTCCAAATTCTTGCCACAACTGGCTACTGTCACCGTGCCCCTGAAAGACCTACTGAGGGAGAAAAATGAGTGGGTCTGGGGGGAACCTCAACAGACTGCTTTTCAAAAGCTGAAAGAAGGACTGAGCTCACCGACAGCACTTGCTAAATATTCAAATGCAGCAGAGACTCAAGTAGCAGCAGATGCATCAGCATACGGAATAGGTGCTGTTCTCACGCAGAAACAGGCTGATGGCTCATGGCAACCAGTGACGTTTATTTCAAGAGGACTGACAGATACAGAGAAGCGCTATGCGCAGATTGAAAAGGAGGCGCTGGCAGCAACATGGGCGTGCGAAAGACTGACCTCCTACGTGCAGGGTCTACACTTCACACTCCTGACAGACCATAAGCCCCTGGTCCCACTGTTGAGCACCAGAGGTTTGGATGATCTGCCACCAAGGGTTCTGAGATTTCGTCTGCGACTCCTGAGGTATGATTATGACATTGTTCATGTCCCAGGGAAAAACCTCATCACTGCAGACACGCTGTCTAGAGCGCCGCTTCAGGACAAGATGTCACCTGGTGACTTGGAACTTGAAAGAGAGGTCCAGGTGTTTGTGAATACTGTTGTGTCCTCACTCCCCGCTACAGACACACGATTGGAAGAAATTAAACGGGCACAACAAGCAGATGAAACATGCAAAACAGTGTCACACTACTGTCTGACAGAATGGCCGGAAAAACACACGCTGAGGCCAGACGTTGCCCCCTACTGGAAGGTCAGAGCAGACCTGTATCTTGCAGATGACCTTCTCATGAAAGGCGAGAGACTGGTGATACCACAAGCACTCAGAAGGGAGATCATGACTAAACTTCACGAAGGTCATCAAGGAATCTCCAAATGTCGCTCTAGAGCCAAGGAATCGGTATGGTGGCCTGGAATCACTGCCCACATCAGAGAGGCAGTGGACCAGTGTGAAACGTGCCAAAAATATAGAATCCAGTACAGAGAGCCGCTGATGGAGACCACAGTACCAGATCGCCCATGGCAAAAGGTGGGGATGGACCTGTTTGAATGGAGCAAAAAGACTTACCTGCTTATTGTTGATTATTTTTCTAGGTACATCGAGGTGGCAGAGCTCAGAGTTACGACATCTGAGGCCACCATTGGAGCTGTGAAAGATGCTTTTAGTCATCATGGTTACGCACAGACCGTGGTTTCTGACAATGGGCCCCAGTTTTCGTCGGAGGCATTCAGAGCATTTGCAAAAGAGTGCAGCTTCACACATGTCACGAGCAGTCCTCGCTACCCACAAGCGAATGGTGAAGCGGAGCGTGCTGTTCAAACTGTCAAGAAGCTGTGGGAAAAAGACACTGACCAAGTCAGGGCACTACTGGCATACAGAGCCACACCGCTAGAGCACGGATTCTCACCAGCGCAGTTGCTGATGGGGAGGAACCTGCGCACATCACTGCCGCAGCCTTCAAGCAAGCTGGACCCTAAATGGCCCGAGCTGCAGGAGTTTCGCCAGAAGGATGAGGAAGGGCGACGCAAGCAAGCTGCAAACTACAACCACCACCACCGTTCCCGTGCGCTCCCAGAGCTCCCGTCTGGACAGAAAGTGTGGGTCACCACGGAAGCGACCCCTGGGACTGTATTGGGAAATGCCCACACACCAAGGTCATACTTGGTAGAGACTGACAGGGGCGTTCTGAGGAGAAACAGAATCCACCTCAGAGCCACAGGTACTCCTCCTGGACAACCACAAGTCACCAGGTCAGGCAGAGTGACAAAGGCTCCTGAGAGACTTGATTTGTAGAACTCTAAAGTATTTCAAGTTCTTGTTTGTGAAAAAAAAAAAAAAAAAAAAAAAAAAAAAAAAAGAAGTGTAAGCGAAAGATGATTGTAATACTATGTCAGAGTTATTCATTTACAGTGGTCTAAGTTCATCTAAAATGTTTGAATAAGTTTGCTTATTAGTTTGTGTTTGAATATGTTGTTGCTGAACTAAGAAGGGGAGGTGTAGTGGTAGGCTATGCCTACATATCCCAGGGTGCTTTGGGGCTGGGGTTTACTTCCTGAATGACTAGTAAACATGAGAGCAACGCTACCTCTCTGTGTCCCTGAGCCATTCTTTATACAGACACCTTCATAACTATATGTAATATGTTCAATATTTACCGTATTTTGGTCATTTTAATCATTCCTCTGCGCATTTATTTCCGCTTTCATTGCAGTGCACTTCTGACTTCTGGCAACAAATCTGTGTGTCCTAAAGGCATGTGTTTTGTAATCATGGCAGATTCCGTAACAAACAATGAAAACGACTATTTTTGGACAAAGGAGGATTCACAACCGTATCTTTTTGAAGCTGAATATATGGAGGATGAACCGCAGCTTCTAAAAGCCAGCACAAAGGAAGTGTTAGACATTGAGGGCCAAGAGAGTGAGGTGAAAGTGACTCGAAGTTGCAAAATGTTGAATCTGATGCCATGCTATTTTGACGTAAATGGAGTGCTTACCCAAATAAACAGTAAAAAACGTCCCTGGCCAGCTGGACTAAACGCACAATTGTCCATCAAGTGAGTCCCACTTTATATTGATTATGATACATGCAGCACGTCATTTGTGTATCATGCATACACTGTCTGGCTAGCTGTGTACAAACAAAACATGAAATATGGGCTAATACTTTACAGATACTGTGAAATGATTGCTCATGTTTGTCAGCAAATGTGTTTCGTGTTGAAGCAGTTGCTAGCTTATCTCTATCTGTAGCTAGCTTTTACGGCTAATACCGTAGCACGCCGATGTGTTACTATGTGAGAAAAAGAGTTCCTCAGTGTTCCCTCTTACAATAACAATGTCGCTACAGCTTGGTTATTATACGGGTTACGGGACGTAAATTAAGTATTGTTGACGGTTTTTGAATGCGTTTTTAAAGTAATTTAAAGGTATAATTGATTGCTCCCATTAGTTGCATTGTTAGCCACTTAGAACGAGCCAAATTTTACAACTTGGAATGCAAAAAACCCCAAAAAATGTTTGTCTTCTTGTCTCTCATGACAATAGGCAAAATTTTAAAAAAAAGTGCAGTTCCCCTTTAAAAGTGTTTTGAGATAAGAGCTGTCTCTCTGCTAATTGTAATGCTTTAACTGGTAAGCAAACATTTTAGTTACAAGCATCTCCACTATTCACCCAAAACATCTGTTTTTACTTGCTTTCATTAGCTTATAGCTAGAGATCGACGTCATTTTGTTTCCTAAACATAGGAAGGAAGAAAGTAAGTGTGAAGGACAGAGCTGAGAAGAAGATGTTCATTTAACAAAAAAAAACAAATCATCAAAAATATGACCAAACGTGCCGCTAATTTGGCGAAACAATTTGAGCCTATCACTGCTAGCCTGCACCATACTGATGTAAAATGAGGCTAACACCAGCCAAAATTTTTTAAAATAATATCTAAACAGTCGACATTTATCCATGAAAATATATAAAAGCTGCTGATTGTGTGTTTGACGGAGAAGCAGCAGGAAAGGAGATACTATAGAGGTCCATTCTCCAGAGTAAATTCTGTCCTTTACTATTACATTACTGCATAAAACTATTGTAGTTGTTAGTAGTACATTATATTGTATTGTTTTATAAAGTATTACCATGTTACAATTGTGATGTTTTGGGGGAGCCAAACACCAATTCCATTGATTTAAATTTATTTCTACGGTGATTTAAGGTACAAGTGTTTTAAGTTAGAACCAATTACCAAGTACTACTGTATTGTGTTTTTTTTTCTTCAAGTTCTTTCTTTAAAGCAGGGGTGTCATTTTAGATAAGGGGCCACATGGAGAAAAATCTACTCCCAAGTGGGCCGGACTGGTAAAATCACGGCACGATAACTTCAAAATAAAGACAACTTCAGATTGTTTTCTTTGTTTAAAAATAGAACAAGCACAATCTGAAATTGTACAAACCATAATGTTGTTAGGTTTTTTTACACTTACATGTTGCGGTTAATATTATTCTATCTTTATTTGCAGTCATTTATATTTTCTGAATAAATGATGTGATAATGTTCATCAGTCAACTCATTGGTGTACATTTTCAATCTATCAAGATTAAAAAATTACATCAAAATCAAATTAGAATATGTTATTTATGTAGTTTGATCATTTTCCTCGACTGATACTGTACTAACATCACGTGGTTTATTTTGTACATATGAATGAATGAATGAATGATCTTTATTGTCATTGTGCATGTACAGGTACAGGTCCAACGAAATTTAGGTTGCTTCCCTAAGGTGCTTAGCATTTTTTAAAAAAAGAAGGAACCACACAATATACAAAAACAACACAATATACACAATATGCAATATGGCCTAAGACCACTCTAAGAGGCAATGTAAAAAAAACGAGACAGTAAAAAGTATAAAGTGACTAGTGAACTGACTAGAGAGGAGTAGCATATGTAGCATCATCTACAAAGATACAGAGAATTGCTATTGCGACATCCAGTGGACACATTTAGAACAGCTGTTTCTTTCATTCAAAAATTTCAGGTTAATTTTTATACTAGCAAACTTATCCCCCGGGCCGGATAAAACCTGTTCGCGGGACTGCGCCCTGCTTTAGAGGGTTTGTACTTTTAGGACTACACTGCATAGTACCTCTGATTTTGTCCGTTTACTTTTTATAGCTTGCAGGCTAATAATCAGCCCTATGACTAACTTTTGTGTAAACTTGACAGGCAAAAAAATTACTCTTATTTGGCCGCAGTTGAAGCATGTGGCCTTGAATGCTTCCTCTAACCTTCTGGGGGGACGAAACATTCCAAAAGTTGAGGAATTTTTTGAAAAACCGAAGACCGTCGATAATTGAGCTTCATTATCTGTCATGTATCGACTAGTTGAATGTCCCGCGTGTCATTTTGCTTCTGGGTAGACAGTGAGCACAACACGCATTTTCAACGCAACACATTCACTGGGACGACATGTTAAGTCATGATCTGAACTCATGGCGCACTCTCTCTTTTATATGCAGCCAAAATTTGGCCTCAGGTGTTGTATTTAACAGAATTGCCTTTTCTCATGCATAAAGGCGGCAGTGTTTTGACCTTGGAGAGACCTGGTGATTGGAGTCACTGTTTTCTAAAAAGTTGCTGGAGGGGAAAAACCAAGAAGGACATTCAAACGTTTTTGAAGTTAATATTTCCTCCTATGCTGACTTTTCAACTGTTAGAGACATTGACATAATAACACACACAAATAATTACTGAATTCCTTGATTGTCATTGCAATATGGTAAAGTGTAAATGTATTAGTTATGCTCTCTTATTTGGGAGATATGCATGTGTCAATACACCTTATTATCATACTGTAAATCAGGGGTGTCAAACTCATTTTCTTTGAGGGCTACTCTCAGAGGGCCGCATGTAAATGTGAACATATATTCATTTCAATGTATAATCGCCTCATAATATTATTACACAATTGCCTATGCATTTGATTATAACATTTTTTAATGAACAAAGTGATTGACAACTGGCTTTAAAAACGTAAGGAGATATTTTAGTATTTATTTGTATTTTTATTACCATTATTTATTTATTTATTTTTTTACAAAGAAATGTTTGCAATACACTGTATATTAATATATAAACAATATTTTTTGCACAATCAGATCATATTAAAGCTAAAAGACATGACATTTTTCAAATGAGAAAATATTTATAATAGGTAAGGGACTAAAATGGCCCCATGTGAATCCCATATGAAAGGAAGGTGGGGTGGTTGATCATTTTGCAATGCAGTCTGTTGAAAATGATGGAAAGCGCCACTCTACATAGCAACTGACGCTGTGGTCAAAGTTGGAATTACCACAAAACACGTTATAAGATATTCAACACTCTATTGCTGTCTGGCGGCTAAAGTGCAAGTACATCGCCCCAATTTGTAACGTTTCATGTGTCAGGTAAACTGGGACAAACAGGGCCATATGAATCCCCTTCCTACTGTACGCAAATTTTTTCCAGGCTTTCGCAGGCCATATAAAATGATACTATGGAGCCAGATCTGGCCCTCAGGCCACTTTTGCCGTTAATGCCTACACAAGCAAAGAACCACCAGGCAAAAACAATATACGTTACCAGCCATTGCTGTAGGCAACCTCCTGATGCTTATTTGATCTATTCCACAAAATGGCAACATCTAGAAGTACATTTGAAGTATCATGAGTGGTCGGTATCCAACAGTTGTATCATTATCTTTTAGTGAGAAACTCAGGCGTGTTACAATTGATAATGTTATTATTATTATTATTAAATATGACTGTTTTTTGCAAGGAACTCATCAGCGGCATTAATGCTGGCTCAGCAGTTAGCTCCTTGTCGCTATTACAGCATTGGTGCTGCTGTTGCTGTGTTGAGCAATATACTTGTTATTAAATGAGCATGTATGTCAAATAGAGCTATGTGTTGTCCACTTTCTCATGCACTCCTAACCACTATCAAAGGTCTATATCATAAATATTCCAATTCGTCGTAGTTTTGGTAAACAGACCTCCCTATAATCAGAGCATTAATGATATTTCCCGTTTTAAAACCCCGAATGTCTCGAGTGCCATTCACAGAGTTTGAACATGAAAAGCATTGTGCGTGTGCTTGTGTGTGGGTGTGTGTGGAGTGGGCGTGGTCAAGGCAGATGAAGCCTCGGAGCAGAGACCTAGTGTCACAAGAGCCGAGTGCGCACGAGAACATAACATCCAATGGGCCCAACTCTGCTACTACTTCCCCCCCCCCTGAGAGAGGATCTTGTCCACTGAGAGCGTGTGCCGACACTTTGATTCCACCAAGCTTCTTCCACTAGGGAAGACACAAGCATGGTTGCTGAGTTGATTCGGAATCTGTGAGAGTCTCCTCATCCGGTTGAGTTGCTCCTTTTTTGGGGGGGGAAGATGGCAAGGATTTACAGGATGAATATTGTGTTTCTACTGTATGGACTGGTGAGTATAGTTTGTGACCTACTGTACTAATAACATGAATATTACAACCTACTGTACCGATAACATGAATATTACAACCTACTGTACCGATAAAATGAATATTACAACCTACTGTACTAATAACATGTGGGTGTTGTTTGGGACCTTTTAGGAAACAGCCCTTTAAAGGGCCTGGAGCTGCACCTGCACATGACAGCTGTGTGTGCATGTGTACACACTCAGTGGACACACTATTAGGTACACCTGTCTAACAAGAACAACCTTAATAATGCGGCAATCAGTTTAATCTTGTGGTTTGCAGCGATTACGTTGTGCAGCTGTGTGGTCATATTCTGCCTAAAAGTTAATTTCGCCACATCTGTAATTCAACCCCGCCTCTACGTTGCGTTACATGTGACCCCAATGTTAACAGATGTTGCCACATGTTCAAGACTTGAGGGTATAAGGCAAGGGGTCGTGAAAACGCTCAAAATTGTCCAACGGTCCCTAATTTATTTACTGACAGTCCCTCCGAGGCAGGTGCAGACCCAGCAAGGACATAAATATTTGTGCGGTGTGTCACATATGACAGGTTTGTCAGGACTGCAGAGTACACAGTGAGGTTGTGGAGGGTTTGCAACATGACAGCTGCTATGCATCGTTCTAATGACTACAGGCATGCCATATTGTAAAAAAATGTTTTTTTAAAATATAAATTTAAAAAAATATATATATATATACAGTATATATATATATATTAATAAACTATTCTTCTCCCCATTATCTAAAACAAGACCTTTGGAAATTGATGAATTATGTAATGAGAGTTTCTGCCTATACAAAACAAGCTTCAGTAGCATACAACACATCCACTACAACTTTTTCACATTTTTTTGTAATCAGACCATTTTTTTTCGGTATATTAGATGGAATCTTTACCTGACAAGTTTCGACTGTCGTCTGCAGTCTTCTTCAGAAGGGTCACCTGACCACTGTGATGCGTTGCCTATCAGCTGTTCTTATAGGCGTGGCCAATTTGGCAGACCTGTAAAGTCTACCTGTTTGGCTCCCCCTGCCCCAAACCGTTAAGCAGGTAGACTTGACAGGTCTGCCTAATTGGCCACGCCTATAAGAACAGCTAGTAGGCAACACGTCACAGTGGTCAGGTGACCCTTCTGAAGAAGACTGCAGACGACAGTCGAAACATGTCAGGTAAAGATTCCTAATCTAATAAACCGATCAAATGGTCTGATTACAAGAAAATTGGAAAAAGTATATGAATAAGAAGACATAGTGAACCTTTTTGAACAACCACTACAACCCTGGTCACACCCTGGCGATCCACTCTCGAACTAAGAGTTGCTGCAATTTGTTGGTTGTCTTGGTCCCTCCTGTGTGTAGAGCATGCCCAAATTGATGGTACGAGTTGGGGGAAAGTCACTGAAGACTGCAGGACAATCCAAAACAGCGGTTGTGGTCTCTTAGAAACCGACCGAGGAAATTATCACTGGTTGGTAAATATCTCACTTTGTAAATAAACACAGACCTTATTTTCCAGTGATGAACATATACCTCTTTATCGAAAAATGCTACTGTATTGGTGCATCATTCAGAATTCTTCCAATCTTCTCCACATTGTTGCGGGATGGAATTCTACTTATCAGAATCAGAATAGTTTTATTGCCATTGTTTGAGAACGGGTTCACAAACTAGGAATTTTTCTTGGTGCAATCGTGCAACATAAAACACATATAACACATATTTGGTAATAAAAAGAGCTGTAACTGAGCTATCAGATAGACTTAGAAGGAATTCAAGGAATTCAAGGAGCTACTGTTAGGAGTTATTGTTCATTTGCCTGATGGCCGAGGGAAAAAAACTGTTCAGGTGGCGGGAGGTGTGGGTCTGGATGGAGCGTAGTCTCCTGCCTGAGAGCTAACTAAGAGCTGTTGCAAGTAAATGTTGGTGTTGCCCGAACTGATCCCCCAAGCTGGGTTGAAGTCACTAAAGACAGCTGACAGGCCACGTCGTTCCGTCTACTCCCAAAATCTGGAGGTAGTCTCTGATAAACACAACTCTGTAGGGCGCAAACATTGTGACTTTGAAAGATGGGGTCCAGATTGTGTAGATCGAGAACAGTATAAACATCTTGATTTTGCTCTCTTTTCAGATGGTCTTCAATGACTGTGTTTTTTCCAAGGATGTAGATGCCACCCCACAACGTTGCACTTTCACTATTCTGTTGGTGCGGCAATCAGCTTTCTCTGAGCCGTTTTTTACTGAAAGTCTGCAAATAAATGTAATTCATTATGAAGGAGATATAATATTAGATATTACACTAATTTGCTTTATCACTTACAACACAAAGCTAGTACGTCAATGTTTCCATCAGTTGGCTTAGCATATACTGACCTAAATGTATTGCACAAATTGGCCCCTGTATGCCTGACATTTTCTGTATGCGTCCATCAGAATCGGAACTCATTACCAGAGATGTCCGATATTGGCTTTTTTGCAGATATCCTATATTCCGATATTGTCCGACTCTTAATTACCGATTCCGATATCAAACGATACCGATATATACAGTCATGGAATTAACACATTATTATGCCTAATTTTGTTGTGATGCCCCGCTGGATGCATTAAACCAGGGGTCACCAACCTTTTTGAAACCAAGGGCTACTTCTTGGGTACTGATTAATGCGAAGGGCTACCAGTTAGATACACACTTAAATAAATTGCCAGAAGTAGCCAATTTGCTCAATTTACCTTTAACTCTGTTATTATTAATAATTAATGATATTTATCTTTGTGGAAACACTGATCATCTTAATGATTTCTCACAATAAATATATATAGAAACAGATAAATATTAATATGCAACACTTTATTTTTATATTTTCTCTAAGTGCACATTTTTCAAATTGAACATTTTCAAATGATCACTTCTAAGACAGTCTTGTGAAATCACAATATCCCATTTTAACTAGCTAGCCACTAACATTTTTTAACAAATCATCAATTACTTTGCACCATGTTTGTACAAATAATAACTCATGTAAAATACAAAAGTAAACTCTCAAATTTTTAAATCATGTCACACTTTGAACTGGACACCAAATCTGTTATCTGTTTCTTTGTCAGTTAGTGGGAAGCCTGGCATTGCATGCTGTTAACTAGTGTGTTGTACTCTAGTGTGTAACTTGACACTGCAACTCTGAGTGAGTCTTGCAGATGTGCATCAGTGAGGCGTGTTCTGTGTTTGTTCTTGATGAAGTTCATGTCAGAAAAGGCTGATTCACAAAGATAAGATTTTTCCTCATTGTTTGCGGAACCTTCTTAATCTTTTGGACATATTTTCACAGCAATCTGGCCTTAAGCTTAATTATGATAAATGTAAAATGTTAAGGATCGGAAATCTAAAGGGAACGTCCTTTCGAATGGAATGCAAAGTGTTTTGTTTATAAATTATATGCAATCTGTTGTGTTCCCTAATTTTTTTCTGTGTACATGAATGAAGGTGTGTGTTGCTGAGTCCGACTTGGACATTATCTGGACTGGGCCTGGTTTAAAAAACCCTTTAAAAAAATCGAATTTCATTGACAACCTGGTCTGTTGAAGATAAGGCCCTATTTTTAAAAATAAAATAAAATAAGATAAATAAATAAAAAACATTTTCTTGGATAAAAAAGAAAGTAAAACAATATAAAAATAATTACATAAAAAGTAGTAATTAATGAAAATGTTAGTGGACCAGCAGCCTATACAATCATGTGTGCTTCAGGGACTGTGTCCCTTGCAGATGTGTTGTCTATGTTGTGGGAACCAGAATATTGGTAGCAGAAAGAAATAACCCCTTTTGTGTGGATGAGTGTGCATGGGGGAGGTTGTTTGGGTTGATGCACTGATTGAAAGTGTATCTTGTGTTTTTTCTATGTAGATTTAATTTAAAAAAAATTTTTTTTAATTTTTTAAATTTTTTAATTTTTATTTTTTTTGAACAGGCCCGCGGGCGACTCATCTGGTCCTTACGGGCGACCTGGTGCCCGCGGGCACCGCGTTGGTGACCCCTGCATTAAACAATGTAACAAGGTTTTCCAAAATAAATCAACTCAAGTTATGGAGAAAAAAAAATGCCAACATGGCACTGCCATATTTATTATTGAAGTCACAAAGTGCATTATTTTTTTTAACATGCCTCAAAACAGCAGCTTGGAATTTGGGACATGCTCTCCCTGAGAGAGCATGAGGAGGTTGAGGTGGGTGTGGTTGGGGGCGAGGGTTGAGGTGGGGGGGAGGGGTAGGGGGTAGCGGGGGTGTATATTGTAGCGTCCCGGAAGAGTTAGTGCTGCAAGGGGTTCTGGGTATTTGTTCTGTTGTGTTTATGTTGTGTTACGATGTGGATGTTCTCCCAAAATGTGTTTGTCATTCTTGTTTGGTGTGGCGCATATTTTTAACAGTGTTAAAGTTGTTTGTATGGTCACCCTCAGTGTGACCTGTATGGCTGTTGAGCAAGTATGCATTGCTTTCACTTGTGTGTGTGAAAAGCCGTCGATATTATTTGATTGGGTCGGCACGCAAAAGGCAGTGCCTTTAAGGTGTACTGGCGCTCTGTACTACTCCCTACGTCCGTGTACACAGCGGCGTTTTAAAAAGTCATACATTTTACTTTTTGAAACCGATACCGATAATTTTGAAACCGATAACGATAATTTCCAATATTACATTTTCAAGCATTTATCGGCCGATAATATCGGCAGTCTGATATCGGACATCCCTACTCATTACCGAACGCATGTTAACGACTCGGGACCTCATGCAACCCCACAGCAGGGTGTGACTACTGTAGACTTCTGACAGCTTTTTTTCCCCAAAAGAATGCTTTGTAAAGTTGTCAATAAGTTAGTTTTTCCACTCTTCCTGATCAGACGATTGGCAAACAGTATTTATACTTTTCCAAACAGAAAATAATTCACTTTTTTTTTTTTTTTCATGTTTCTATGCTGAGTACATGTCTGGATTTAAATCAGCTCCAGGTTATAAGGAAAGGCTGCTTGTGGCGGACCTCTAATGGTTTAACAAGCGCTGACAGCCCGGGTCCAGAGGTTAAGTGCCTCCAACTGAAAATTGACTGCAGCATTAGTGGGATTGGTCTGGAGCGCCGCTGCGAGTCCAGATGCCGTTTTGATGTGGCCATGTCATCAACTCCGTCGGGGAGGTAAAAGTTGAAGCCCGCGAGAAACAGCGACATGAGCTGCGCTATTTTGTGCAGGACAGGAGCCGAGCCGGTCCTTCGTGAGTCGGCTTGGATCCACTTAAGTAGGGACAAGTTTAGAGCTTGGGGAACTTGGCGTCCATTGAAAAAAACGCCACTCAAATATTGGGGGATATGTTTGTTCAAACGTGAGGCATTTTGTCGGTCGCGTGTGCGAGAGAGGAGGATGACTGGTGTGTGCGGTGTCTCCATGTCGCGTCGTCTTCAAGCTGTAAACACATTCTACACCTCTATTTAATCATTTCCCCACAGAACAGAGCAGGAATGGGCTGGGAAAGCATGAACAAAAAAGGCCTTCCCCTCTGTACACACATATTACCCGTCAGCTGACTCATAGGTGCCTGGGGGGGACACGTTGGCGCTCTGTCAACTTGTTATCTGCAACATTCCACACACACCTGAACCCTGGCGGAGGATTTATGAGGAGGGCACACGCCTTCACGCCATTGCGCTTCCCTCACTTGCAGAAGATGGTAGGCGAATGCCGAACACACATTGCGGTTTTTTTTTTACGAGGTATATCAAAGACTGCCAGCTGGTGTGTCTAACAAGGTCAAAACATTAAAAACAGCTTCAATACAATACAGTAATCCCTCGTTTATCGCTAGAGATGTCCGATAATGGCTTTTTTGCCGATATACGATATTCCGATATTGTCCAACTCTTAATTACCGATTCCGATATCAACCGATACCGATATATACAGTCGTGGAATTAACACATTATTATGCCTAATTTTGTTGTGATGCCCCGCTGGATGCATTAAACAATGTAACAAGGTTTTCCAAAATAAATCAACTCAAGTTATGGAAAAAAATGCCAACATGGCACTGCCATATTTATTATTGAAGTCACAAAGTGCATTATTTTTTTTAACAGGCCTCAAAACAGCAGCTTGGAATTTGGGACATGCTCTCCCTGAGAGAGCATGAGGAGGTTGAGGTGGGGTTGTATATTGTAGCGTCCCGGAAGAGTTAGTGCTGCAAGGGGTTCTGGGTATTTGTTCTGTTGTGTTTATGTTGTGTTACGGTGCGGATGTTCTCCTGAAATGTGTTTGTCATTCTTGTTTGGTGTGGGTTCACAGTGTGGGCCATATTTGTAAAAGTGTTAAAGTTGTTCATACGGCCACCCGCAGTGTGACCTGTATTGCTGTTGACCAAGTATGCCTTGCATTCACTTGTGTGTGTGAAAAGCCGTAGATATTATGTGACTGGGCCGGCACGCAAAGGCAGTGCCTTTAATGTTTTTTGGCGCTCTGTACTTCTCCCTACGTCCGTGTACCACTCCGTACAGCGGCGTTTTAAGAAGTCATAAATTTTACTTTTTGAAACCGATACCGATAATTTCCGATATTACATTTTAAAGCATCTATCGGCAGTCCGATATTATCGGACATCACTATTTATCACTGTTAATTGTTCCGGACGTGACCGAGATAAATAATTTTTCACGAAGTTATAAATCAAATATGTTCATAGCTCGAGCACAAAAATGATTTACTACCTTCGAAATAAATGTTTTAACATTATGCTAAATTGGCCCTTGTGTGTGAATGTGAGTGTTGTCTGTCTATCTGTGTTGGCCCTGCGATAAGGTGGCGACTTGTCCAGGGTGTACCCCGCCTTCCACCCGAACGTAGCTGAGATAGGCTCCAGCGACCTCCCCGCGACCCCGAAATGGATGATAATAACATCCACCCAGTAAGAAAAGATGAAGAACTTCATTTCCAGGCGTCATATGCCATATAAAAAGATGTGGCGGGCCAGATACAGCCCTTTGAGACACTTGTGATTTAGGGCTATATAAATAAACATTGATTGATTGATTGATTGATCTGATCAGATTCTTTGTGTTGCTTGTCCGATTATTTTTCAGACGAGTACGTCACACGGTGGCCCCAAAGTTAGACCCGATAAGTTGGATGGACTTGAATTTTCCCACACAGCTCAATGCACTCTGCACTGTAACTTTTGGTTGTTGATTTGGTACACAACTTTTGGGGGCGGTCTGACAAGTACATCAGTGTAAAATTTGAGCAAGATTGGTTTTGAAAACATGGCCGCTATGAAGCAAAACATTTTCGGAAGTCATTGAGCATTTGTCTATTGCATGTAAAACTTTTTTTTAGGATATCCATGTTACACATATGCTGGCATGTTTACCTGAAGCAGTGGTTCTCAAACTCTTTAAAAAAACAAAAGAGTAATTTTGTCTTTTTTTCTGTTTGATTCTGTCCAAAAAAAACATTGTTACAAAAACATATCTTTAAAAAAATCACATCTGTCATGCACCTGGGGATAGGTTGATTGGCAACACTAAATTGGCCCTAGTGTGTGAATGTGAGTGTGAATGTTGTCTGTCTATCTGTGTTGGCCCTGCGATGAGGTGGCGACTTGTCCAGGGTGTACCCCGCCTTCCGCCCGGATCCAGCTGAGATAGGCTCCAGCGCCCCCCGCGACCCCAAAAAAGGGACAAGCGGTAGAAAATGGATGGATGGTTGGATCTTAAAAAAACAACAACACATTTATCATACTGTATAGCATTGGTTCTCAAACAGTTGTCCCCAAGTACCACCTCAGGAAACACTTGGCTCTCCAAGTACCACCATAATGACCAAGATCAAAATACAGTAGCGTAGTAGGCCTACGTATTCATCAAAAACAAGGCAGAGGTTTTATTTAACAAGTATATGTTGCCCGGCAAAATCGTTATCAAGCACAGGACACAAAACTACTTGTGAGGTTCATTATTCTTAAAGATAAATATTGGTAGTTGAACCCTATATGAATGAAATAACAAAGGTTTAGGTCGGGGTATTCTAACAAGTTACAAAGGAAGTGTTTCCTTTAAACAAAACACCCAATGTTCTGAAACTATCAGAAGTAAATTATAGTTAACTTTGGTATGACACAACCAAATAAAATAACTACAGGGGCTTTTTCCCTAATACATACAAGAACATGTTATTAGTACCTTGTTTCATACATTTCAATATGAATTTACAATGAACACATGCTTAAAGAGATTTGACCTTGTTTGTCCAAAATCTCCTGAATGACCTTTGAAGTAGCAACAAAAGTACACACAAGTTTCCGCAACAAATGTGGTACCCATATACAAATGCATAAAGATACAGTACATGTACAGCACGGTGAATATTTATCCTTTGTAGCTAACACAATTCCTACCTATGTCACTAAATGTTACAATAACAACTTTGCTAGCAAGATGGGTGAAAGGATCGCCACTATTTGTTCTTTCCTAAAAGTAACCAAATGATTCCTCAAATCGAAAAGCCACACATACGGAACTAATACCGACACCTTTTCCCTACAGAACATTTGGTATACTGCATAACACTTATTTATTAGGAATATTTACCTCCCAAAACTCAAACACACAACTTCATTTTTCTTGGCTCTCATCCAACTCTGGCTTCTTCACAGTCCTACTCCTTTGCAAAGTTGCAAACACACCACAGATGTCACACTGACCCATAGTGGAGTCCTCTCGGAACTACATTGTAAAAAAATGTTTTTCCCCACACACACATATATATATATATATATATACTACCGTTCAAAAGTTTGGGGTCACCCAAACAATTTTGTGGAATAGCCTTTATTTGTAAGAACAAGAATAGACTGTCGAGTTTCAGATGAAAGTTCTCTTTTTCTGGCCATTTTGAGCGTTTAATTGACCTCACACATGTGATGCTCCAGAAACTCAATCTGCTCAAAGGAAGATGTGTGAACATGATTGGACAAGGGTTTTCTAATCATCAATTAGCCTTCTGAGCCAATGAGCTAACACATTGTACCATTAGAACACTGGAGTGATAGTTGCTGGAAATGGGCCTCTATACACCTATGTAGGTATTGCACCAAAAACCAGACATTTGCAGCTATAATAGTCATTTACCACATTAGCAATGTATAGAGTGTATTTCTTTAAAGTTAGAAATAAGGACATTTCAATGTGACCCCAAACTTTTGAACGGTAGTATATATATATATATATATATATACTGTATATATATATATATATATATATATATATATATATATATATATATATATATATATATATATATATATATAGTATGTTTGGCCAATACTCACAGTTTGAACAGTAACACTGTGTTTGAAGATAGTAAAATTGAACACTGTACGTTAACCACCAGATGGAGCCCGCGTACCGCTCTTGGTACACATAGCACAGTTTGAGAATCACTGACCTAAAGCTTTTTGAACACAACCCTTAGGACAGTGGTTCTCAAATGGGGGTACGCGTACCCTTGGGGGTACTTGAAGGTATGCCAAAGGGTACGTGAGATTTTTTTTAAATATTCTAAAAATAGCAACAATTCAAAAATCCTTTATAAATATATTTATTGAATAATACTTCAACAAAATATGAATGTATGTTCATAAACTGAACATCAAATCAAGTAGGCTATTCCATTCAGTACAATGCAACAATGCAATATTCAGTGTTGACATCTAGATTTTTTTTGTGGACATGTTCCATAAATATTGATGTTAAAGATTTCTTTTTTTGTGAAGAAATGTTTAGAATTAAGTTCATGAATCCAAATGGATCTCTATTACAATCCCCAAAGAGGGCACTTTAAGTTGATGATTAATTCTATGTGTAGAAATCTTTATTTATAATTGAATCACTTGTTTATTTTTCAACAAGTTTTTAGTTATTTTTATATCTTTTTTTCCAAATAGTTCAAGAAAGACCACTACAAATAAGCAATATTTTTGCACTGTTATACAATTTAATAAATCAGAAACTGATGACATAGTGCTGTATTTTACTTCTTTATCTCTTTTTTTCAACCAAAAATGCTTTGCTCTGATTAGGGGGTACTTGAATTAAAAAAATGTTCACAGGGGGGATCACTGAAAAAAGGTTGAGAACCACTGCCTTAGGAGACGCCAAAAATGTCCTTTACTGTACAGCTAATGTTTTTTTTTTATTTTTAAACATATATTATGTTGTGCAAGTGCACCTAATGTTGTGTCCCTTCAGCATAAAGTACATCCTTCCCTAAAAATCCCCCCCGCCCCACACACACACACACACACACACACACACACACACACACACACACACACACACACACACACACACACACACACACACACACACACACACACACACACACACACACACACACACACAATAACAACTAATCACTCGTCATTTGGCCTCACAAGCCCGATGGCGGTTGCATCTTTTTTCAAGGTTGGCCCTGGAGAACAAGTTGTGCTGGGGAGAAGCACTTTTGAGTAAAGTGGGAGGGGCCTCGTGTCAAAACAAACACACCCACACACACGTACTGACAGTTGAAGAATGCATTTGTGTATCAAAGACACAAACATCCTCCACTTAATTTGTGTTCCATAAATCTGTCAAATATTTGGTACTGATTTGATTCATTAGGTCAAGTGCAGTGCAGTAATTCACTGTAACCAACGGAGGCACCGCTGAGTCACAAGTATGTAGCCTGAAGAACCTTGGGTGCAGCTTTTCAGTTTTTACATCATTTATAATGGTAAAAAAAATAAAAATAATATTATATTAAATATATTAAATAATATTAAAAATAACAGTACATCTATTCATTTCTGTGGTTCGAGGACAGTAGTTTTTTTAATTTTAAAAATCCAAATAAATATTATAACTAACAACAGAAGAAGTTGAAAAAAGTTAAAATGTTGATACTAAAAATGCTTATACATCACCGTTCAAAAGTTTGGGGTCACATTGAAATGTCCTTATTTTTGAAGGAAAAGCACTGTACTTTTCAATGAAGATAACTTTAAACTAGTCTTAACTTTAAAGAAATACACTCTATACATTGCTAATGTGGTAAATGACTATTCTAGCTGCAAATGTCTGGTTTTTGGTGCAATATCTACATAGGTGTATAGAGGCCCATTTCCAGCAACTATCACTCCAGTGTTCTAATGGTACAATGTGTTTGCTCATTGGCTCAGAAGGCTAATTGATGATTAGAAAACCCTTGTCCAATCATGTTCACACATCTGAAAACAGTTTAGCTCGTTACAGAAGCTACAAAACTGACCTTCCGTTGAGCAGATTGAGTTTCTGGAGCATCACATTTGTGGGGTCAATTAAACGCTCAAAGTGGCCAGAAAAAGAGAACTTTCATCTGAAACTCGACAATCTATTCTTGTTCTTAGAAATGAAGGCTGTTCCACAAAATTGTTTGGGTGACCCCAAACTTTTGAACGGCAGTGTACTAGATGACAAAATCAAAGATATTACAAGACCGAAAATCACTTCATATTCTTTACTGCTCGCTAGTGTTACCATATCTGAGTTATTGTGTAGAAATATGTGGAAACAACTACAAATGTGCGCTTCATTCACTAACGGTGTAACAAAAAAGATCAGTTAGAATAATATATAATGTTGGACATAGAGAGCATACAAACTCTTTATTTATTAAATCACAAATATTGAAATGCAACGATTTAGTGCATTTGCAGACAGCTAAAATGATGTACAAAGCAAACTATAACCTGCTACCCAAGAATGTACAACAATTCTTATTAACGAAAGAGGAGAAATCCCATTTAAAACATTTGTATGCTCGTACAACACTTAAAATCTTTAGCATATCTGCATGTGGAATTAAATTATGGAACGGATTAAACAAAGAAATCAAACAAAGTACCAATATGATTCACTTTAAGAGACTGTTCAAACTACAAGTGTTCACAAAGTACACAGAACAAGAATTATGATGAACATCTTAAACCTTTTTTATTTATTTATTTTTTATTTTGAGCTAAAGATTATTTATGTATTTGATATTTGTTTACTTACTATGGTATATTATTTATGTATGTATTATGTATTCACTGTTCTGTTACAGACAAGGAAATGGGATAAAATTGCTACGGAATGAAAAGGGGTAGGATTAAATAAGCTCCGCTTCTTTCTACTCTTTTTCGGACGTGCTGTAATGAAACGACTGGATATATGTGACGCATTACATTGTATCGTATGCATGTTCGAAATAAACTGAAACTGAACTGAACTGAACTGAACAAGAGTCCCTGGAATTATATTTAAAACATGTGTTCTCGTCAAGGGAAGACTGGGAGCAGAAAAGAAAAAACAATATTCCTAATTGTTGTTTTTTTTAATTTTAGATGGGTTAGTTCCCACATTTTTTCACATTGGAACTTTTGCAAATGAAGCAACGTCTATTTATGGTTAAAAAAAAAAAAGAAAAGAAATAATCTGACTCTAGGGATGTAAAGCTATCCTAGTGTTTAACAACATAAAACAATAGAAAAGTAGATAAAGGCCTAAGAAAAACATTGTGTGTCACTCAACTCTTTCCCATCCCAGGACCATGCCTAAGATAACAAGGATAAAGTACAATATTCCACACTAATGAAGTACACATTCAATAAGCTCACACATACTGTACCTCTTAGCCACTTTGTCCAACATGTGACTGACTGATGCCTCTGATGATTGACAGGTGGTGGCCTCGGCCAAAGAGGAGGAGTGTTTGTCGGGGCAGTACACGACTGACGGAAAGTGCTGCAAGCAGTGTCCGCCGGGCGAGGGTGTCGTCCAACCGTGTGGGGCCAAGCAGACTAAGTGTTCGCCCTGCCTGGATAGTAAGAAAAACGCATATTAAACACACACACGCGACAAATCAGGAACATTATCAGCTTACACAACTCAACATGTCCGAAAAGGAGCAGAAAGAACAGAGCTTATTTAATCCTACCATTTCTTCATGTCCCAGCGATTGTTTGTTTACTTCCTGTGTTAGTGACACCAAATGGGAGAAGAGAAATACTATATAACAACTAAGGCTGTCAAACCTAACAAATTAACTCATGCGATTAATCACAAAAATTTCATTTATCATGTTTGTACGCAGAATAATCACGCAATTATTTCGACAATGCATGCGTCAGTGCAGTAAATTTTTCTCCAAAATAAAGCCAGAGAGAACTTTAGATTAAACTTTTAACAAATTTTGAGCAAATACAGTAAATGACGTGCATTCAGCTAACAGATTTTAAAATTATTCCTGAATGAAATTATAATAAAATTGGATTTGTGTCCGAATGATGGGGTCTTTTTTTAAGTTAATTCAAATTATGCAAGCATGTAATAACCGGTGATTAATCGTGTTTAATCCATATTCAAATGTATGATTTAAAAAATGAATAGATTTTTAATAAATGTATTTATATTTTATATTTTTGCTACAAAATTCACACAGAATATTAAAATAATATAATGTTTAAGAATGTAAAAATAATTGTTTTACAGTACTAATATTAATAATATCTCACAATATATTTGTATGGAAAAAAGAAAAAAGAAGTGTTAATTATTAATTAAGTAAAAAATAAAATTAAAATAAAGATGAAAAGGTAGATAAATACAAACATTTAATATATTATTGGATATTGTTGAAATTAGAAAAAAATAATAATAATAACAATTGTGATGAAATGTAACACACTACTACCAGCAGAGGAGCTGTTATTTCAATCGTGTCGAAAGAAGAAGAAAATGATGGAAGTGTAGCTATAGCAACACCTCACATGCAAAACAGTACTGTCATGGTAACAGGAGTTCTGTGGTTAATATAAATTATGCAAGTGAGTAATAACATTTTCAAAAAAACAAAACAAAACAAAACAAACAAAAAAAAACAAAAAAAAATAAATATATATATATATATATATATATATATATATATATATATATATATATATATATATTGCATATGTATACGTATATGTGTATATATATATATATACGTATATGTATATATATATGTATATGTGTGTATATATATATATATATATATATATATATATATATATATATATATATATATATATATATATATATATATATATATATCACACAAAATATTAAAATAATATACAATCTTAAACAATACAAAAATAATTGTTCTACAGCGGTAATAATAACATCTCACAATGTTTAAGTAAGCAAAAAAGAAACAGAAAAAATATTTAAAAAAACTAATGAAATAAGTAAAAACAGCAACTGTGGGAAGTTGAGCTACATGCTTCAGGAGTTCTGCAGTTAATTCAAGTTATGTAAGCAAGTAATAACCTGTGATTAATTGTGATTAATTCAAATTCAAATGTTTAATTAATCCGATAAAAAAAATGGTTTTTAATATTGTATTTCATTTACAAACATCATACAGAATATTAAAATAATTTGCAAATTCAAAAGAATATACAAATTATTATTTTACAGCACTAATAATAATGTCTCACATTGTTTAAGTAAGGAAAAAAGATGTGTTCAAAATGAAATAAATATGCAAGAATTACATTTCAAAAATAAAAATTAAAAGGTAGATAAAAAAAATAAAAATATTGCTGGATATTGTTTAAATTGAAAAAACAAAAAAAAGAATAGTGATGAAATGTAACACACTACTACCAGCAGAGGCGCTGTTGTTTCAAACGTGTCAAAAGAAGAAGAAAATGACAACTCTCGGAAGTTTAGCTACATGCGCAAAACAGCGCTGGCATGGAAACAGAAGTTCAGAACTTTCAGAGAGATTTTTTCCCCCTAAAATAATATAAACTTGCTGTTGCTAAATCTGCATCAATTCTCCCACTGTTGATTCAGGCACAAAGCGATAATGATATAAAATAAGATGATATTAGAGAAATATAAAATTGCACAAACACAAATGTACTAACCATAAGTCAAGGTAGCAAAAACGATTGCGTATTTATTTCATAATAAACATAACGACTACATTTTAAAGAGTTATACAGTGATTTCAAAAATTATTTACAGCGCTTAACTTTTTTTCACATTTTGTTATGTTACAGTCTTATTTCAAAGTGGAATAAATTCATCGTATCCTCAAAATTCTACACACAATAACCCATAATGACAATGTAGAAAGTTGTTCTTAGAATTCTTTGCGAATGTATTAGAAAACAAAAAACCCACTAAGAATGCCATGAAGCTCAAAAGTGAGCTAAGGGGCATCCTGTTTCAATTATTCATCTTTGAGATGTTCCTACTGCCTAATTGGAGACCACCTGTGGTAAATTCAGTTGGTTGGACATGATTTGGAATGGCACACACCTGTCTATATATAAGGTCCTACACTTGACAGTGCATGGCAGAGCACAAACCAAGAATGAAGTCAAGGTATTGAGCAAAGGCTGTGAATACTTACTGTGTATACATTTGATTTACAAGTTTTATATTTTTAATACATTTGCAAACATTTCTAATAATAAAAAAAAACTTCTTCACATTGTCATTGTGGGGTATTGTGTGAAGAATTTTGAGGACAAAAATTAATTTCTTCCATTTTGGAATAAGGCTGTAACATAACAAAATGTGGCGAAAGTGAAGCGCTGTGAATACTTTCCCGAAGCACTGTAATAAAAGAATAAACAGTAGGGATGTGAATCTTACAACATCTCATGATTCAAACCAATTTTTGCCATATTTTATTTGGAATGAAAATGATAATAAAAGCTTCCAAAACAGTTTACAAGTTACAAAAGCTCCTCTTGGCTGCTGATGTGTGACAAATCTAAACATTCTGTATTCTTTTTTAAGAATTAATTTTTAAAAAGCTGTCCCATTCGCTTACTCACTGCGCATACACATATTAAAAAAAAAATTCAATACAATTTAATCGATTTTTCCAAATGATGTTGGAATAAACAACAATCGCAGTTTGCATGTGAATCAATTTTTTTCAGCACCCCAAATAAACAGCGTGGAATATCCCCCTGGATTTGGCAGCGTGTTAAGGAAGTCAGCTGCTAATCAGAGAGTTGCTTGGGGATGACTGCCCTCCTCGTGGTCTCTGACCATGTAGGGAGTGAACCTCCACCGGGCAGAAGGCAGACTTTAACGAGCAGCGGGAGAAGATCCATTAACTCCAAGTGTTGTAGAAAAACATACAATGGAGGAGCTTTACAGCATCAGATAAGTGAGATGGTGAGAAAGGATGCAGTAAAAATGGTTGATGAGCTCCAAAAAGGGTAAATGTGCTACTAAGATTATTTATATGTGAGCGCTGAAGTTCAAGAGGACAGACTGAGACCACTGAGGCCAGGATTTGGTTCAGAGCCAGCAGGGCCAAAAACATTCCCAGGGTCTTCCAAGCCATGCCAGGAAGAACTTGTAAACCTCTCTGGGTCACAGATAAGGAGACCCGAAACCCCGAAGTCATCCACATTTTAGGTCATGAGAGAAGTCATAGAGCGGAGGAGATAATTTATTGAGAAGAAAGGAGGGCCAACATCTTGATTTATTATTTCCTTATTTATTTAAACCTCCCTTCCTTCCTTTCAGAAAAGAAAAATCACTTTCTCCTGCATGGACAACGTGGATGGTTTAATAGGCCACAAATAAATACATTTTTAAAAATAGGTAACTCAAATATGCGAACCAATTAGAATGTGAAATAAATGACTTGCATTCAGCTAACAGATTTTTAAAAATTCCTGAATGAAATTGTAATAAAATTGAATTTGTGTCCAAATGATGGGGTCTCTTTTTAAATTAATCTAAATTATGCAAGCATGTAATAACCAGTGATTAATTGTGATTAATCCATATTCAAATGTGTGATTAATCTGATTTTAAAAAATAATAGATTTTTAATAAATGTATTTATTTTCGTTACAAAATTCACACAGAATATTAAAATAATATAATAATGTTTAAGAATGTAAAAATAATTGTTCTACAGCGCTAATAATAACATCTCACAATATATTTGTAAGGAAAACATTTACAAGAAAAAAATAAGTGTTACAAATTAAATAAATAAGTACAAATAAAAATAAAAAATAAAGATGAAAAGCTAGATAAATACAAATATTTAATATATTGTTGGATATTGTTGACGTTAGGGGAAAAAAGAGAAAAAAATAATTGTGAGGAAATGTAACACACTACTACCAGCAGAGGCGCTGTTGTTTCAATCGTGTCGAAAGAAGAAGAAAATGTGGATGTGTAGCTATAGCAACACCTCACATGCAAAACAGTACTGTCAAGGTAACACGAGTTCAGTGGTTAATATAAATTATGCGAGTGAGTAATAACCTTTTAAAAAAAGAATTATATATATATATATATATATATATATATATATATATATATATATATATATATATATATATATATATATATATATATATATATATATATATATATATATATATATGTATATATATATATATATATATGTATATATATATATATGTATATATATAGGCGGTATAGCTCAGTTGGTAGAGTGGCCGTGCCAGCAACTTGAGGGTTCCAGGTTCGATCCCCGCTTCTGCCATCCTAGTCACTTCCGTTGTGTCCTTGGGCAAGACACTTTACCCACCTGCTCCCAGTGCCACCCACACTGGTTTAAATGTAACTTAGATATTGGGTTTCACTATGTAAAAGCGCTTTGAGTCACTAGAGAAAAGTGCTATATAAATATAATTCACTTCACTTATATATATATATATATATATATATATATATATATATATATATATATATATATATAATATATATATATATATATATATATATATATATATATATATATAATATATATATATATATATATTATATATATATATCACAAAATATTCAAATAATATATAATCTTAAAGAATGCAAAAATATATAAATAAATATATATATATATATACTGTATATGTATACACTTACATACATACATACATACATACATACATACATACATACATACATATATATATATATATATATATATATATATATATATATATATATATATATATATATATATATATATATATATATATATATATATGTCTTAATTAGATTATCCAAAAAAAAAATAGTGCTCGATACCGTGGTAGAGCGTAAATTCCTCACCCTGATCGACAAACACTTCCCCAAAGGCAACACCCTAAGAAAAGTATTCAACAAGAACAACATTAAATTGAGCTACAGCTGCATGAACAACATACGACAAATCATTTCAAACCACAATAAAGCAATTGAAAAGGAGCCGTCCACCACCAGGCAGATCGACTCCAAAACCGACAAAGGCTGTAACTGCCGCAAGAAACCTGATTGCCCTCTCAACGGGGGGTGCTTACAACCATCAGTCGTTTACCAAGCAAAGGTAACACGCAAGGACATTAACACATCCGACACATATGTAGGATTAACTGAGGGAGCATTCAAAACCAGATGGAACAATCACAAAGCCTCTTTCAGAAGCAAAAGCTTGCGGAACACTACAGAACTCAGTAAACACATTTGGAATCTCAAAGACAATAATGTTAAATATTCGATAAGATGGCAAATTCTTGCATCCAGCACACCTTACAACAGTGGTAATAAAAGATGCAGCCTATGCTTAAAAGAGAAACTGTTCATTATATACAGTCCAGACTTGTCATCCCTCGACAAGCGCAGCGAAATTGTATCAGCATGCCGTCACAGAAGGAAACACCTCCTAGGTAACACATGAGCCAATCACCACGCCCCTACGCCTGCCTGTACCCACCCGCTCTGTGCCCTATATAAACCATGGTATGTGAATGCTTCCATTAAAATCTCCTGATGATTGAGGAAACCCTCATGAAACAGGCCTGTAGAGATGAAATAGTCTTGTGATTATTTCCCACACACATATATATATATATATATATATATATATATATATATATATATATATATATATATATATTGCAGCTGAGATAGGCTCCAGCACCCCCCCAAAAGGAACAAGCGGTAGAAAATGGATGGATATATATATATATATATATATATATATATATATATATATATATATATATATATATATATATATATATATATATATATATATATATATATATATATATATATATATATATATATAAAAATACCCCAAAAAGTGGTCACTTTTATTAATGCTGACATTATTTATAGTATCTTAAGCCACTGGACGATGCCTAGTGGAATACATTTTAGTAGTCTACAGTAGAGATGTCCGATAATATCGGTCTGCCGATATTATCGGCCGATAAATGCGTTAAAATGTAATATCGGAAATTATCGGTATCGTTTTTTTTATTATCAGTATCGTTTTTTTATTTTTTATTTTTTTATTAAATCCACATAAAAAACACAAGATACACTTAAAATTAGTGCACCAACCCAAAAAACCTCCCTCCCCCATTTACACTCATTCACACTCATTCACACAAAAGGGTTATTTCTTTCTGTTATTAATATTCTGGTTCCAACATTATATATCAATATATATCAATACATTCTGCAAGGGATACAGTCCATAAGCACACATGATTGTGCGTGCTGCTGGTCCACTAATAATACTAACCTTTAACAGTTCATTTTACAAATTTTCATTAATTACTAGTTTCTATGTAACTGTTTTTGTATTGTTTTACTTTCTTTTTTATTCAAGAAAATGTTTTTAATTTATTTATCTTATTTTATTTGATTCATTTTTTAAAAAAGTACCTTATCTTCACCATACCTGGTTGTCCAAATTAGGCATAATAATGTGTTAATTCCACGACTGTATATATCGGTTGATATCGGAATCGGTTGATATCAGTAATTAAAGAGTTGGACAATATCGGCATATCGGATATCGGCAAAAAGCCATTATCGGACATCCCTAGTCTACAGCCATTTCTTGTAAGTCACAGTATCATAATCATCACATACTGCAGTTGGATCGTTTGTTAAAAGACAAGACAATTATGGAAAATGCCTAACGGGTCTGATACATCGTCCTATTTTTCTGTGTAAGTGCATGAGGTTGAAAATAATTACCATCCCTGAAATCAAAAGGCTTGTAGCTTCCTGTTATTGCTCAACAGCCCAATCGGGGCTTTAAGTCTCACAGTTTAGCTGCCCAGACATGACTCAAAAAGGAACACCCAGTCAAGGCAGGCTTGGTGTACATTAGTCTACAGTAAAGTGCAATCTGGGCCGCCACACATTATGAAAGTACAATTCAACAAGAAAACTAAAACAAAACCAGAAAAAAAAATTGCCACAGTAGAGGAGATGGAGGCGGATGTAAACAGCCCCTGGCTAGCAAAAGTGCTAATTAGGATCCAGACACTGGACACCCTTTTCCATGGTTAAAAGTTCCTGTCTTTGAACACTTCATAAATACAAGATGGATAAGACGAAAGCAGTGTGCCGCCATTGTTCAGTAAAGACGGAGCTGAAACGATTAATACTGCAAATAAACTAATAATTCAGAGTTTTAAAACTGTTACTCTTGTACATCCTAAACCCAAAGCTTGTTTTTTTTTATTGTGCCATGGCTTATCCTAAAAATACAATTAGTTATTATTAATATTAGATATTACACACATGTTCTTTGTTACCTATAACACAAAGCCTATAATGTATGGAACTCAATTAGGGCCAAAAGGTTTGTATTTGAAAAAACTTACAGTACTTTGAAACTGAAAAATCTAGTTTTATGATGAATTATGGGAAAAAAAAGATAGAAAAGAAAAATGCATTGTGTATTTCAAAATAATAAAATGTGTAAAAAATGTTTTTTCAGGGTGAATTAAATCATGATTCACTGTGGTTATTCTTTTTAATAAAATATGCACCGTATTGTTCGGACTATAAGTCGCAGTTTTTTTTCATAGTTTGGCCGGGGGTGCGACTTATACTCAGGAGCGACTTATGTGTGAAATTATTAACACATTAAGGTAAAATATCAAATAATATTATTTAGCTCATTCACGTAAGAGACTAGACGTATAAGATTTCATGGGATTTAGCGATTAGGAGTGACAGATTGTTTGGTAAACATACAGCATGTTCTATATGTTATAGTTATTTGAATGACTCTTACCATAATATGTTACGTTAACATACCAGGCACGTTCTCAGTTGGTTATTTATGCGTCATATAACGTACACTTATTCAGCCTGTTGTTCACTATTCTTTATTTATTTTAAATTGCCTTTCAAATGTCTATTCTTGGTGTTAGGTTTTTATCAAATAAATTTCCCCAAAAAATGCGACTTATACTCCAGTGCGACTTATATATGTTTTTTCCTTCTTTATTATGCATTTTCGTCCGGTGCGACTTATACTCCGGAGCGACTTATACTCCGAAAAAAACGGTATTTCTTTTTTTTTTTATATTCGAGCTTCTGTTTTTTTTTTTTTTACAGTAAAATGTTTTTTTCAGTTTCAAATCTTTCTTTTGCAGGTTCAAATCTTTTTTTCCATATTCAGATTTTTGGCCCCAATTTAGCGTGGGAGTGAGGCATGATCACTTTCGTTTCCATGCACTAAATTAGTCTGATTTCTTTAATAGTTCAGTTTTTTGTATTTTCACACCAACGTGTGAAGTCCAGACGGCCATGCACTTTCTCTAATGCCACTATTGGTCATACGCCATGTACCTCCCGTACACTGGGGGGGGGGGGGGGCGCTTATATTATTTTAGTGCGGTTAAATGAATACCTTGTCCGGTTGACCCATGACGTCACACTAGCCATCTGCGGATCCTTACAACTTGTTTTAACTGATGTCCGCTGTAATATTGGCACATATTACAATATTACGTCTCTAATAGCAGATGTTAAATAGCAGACAGCATCAAGAAATGACCTTGGATTGCGCTAAGAACACCACGTTACTACCAAGAATGTATCGGGGCCGATGCAGGTCCGAAGCAAAGAAAGATCGGTGAGAGTTTCTTCAAAGGAATTTTCGTACGGAGAAACATGAAAACAAAACTTTTGAATGTTCGGAGTTCATTCATGAGGCTCTGTGGATTGATAGACAACATTTTCAATGCGAAGGAAAAGACGATTCGTGCCCCGGTTGATATCGTTCCAGATGAAGGTTGCGATGTTTTGGACTATCTTGGCAGTTGTTTGGAATACACGGTTATTGTTAATCAGTTGGGAGTGCACAGATGCAGCATGAAGAGGTTTGTGTACGCTTTATTATTTGCCTTTAATATTGTAGCGTTGGACGAGGTAGTTATGATCTTTAGTTGAAGAAGTCAAGAAATGCTGACACTGCATGATTGAAGTCAATTTTAATGATCATGTTCATTTCGAACTTGCCCCCATACTATTGAATGAAAGGCATAGTTAGTCAAAAGCCATACATGTCACACTAAGGGTGGCCGTACAAACAACGCCAACACTGTCATAAACATGTGCCATATAGTGAAACCACACTAAATAAACAACAATAACAAACACATTTCGGGTGAATATTTGCACCGCAACAAAATACATTCCTAGAATTCCCTGCAGCACCAACTCTTCCGGGACGCTACAATATGCATGCTTCATTATCTTTAATTTCATTCATTCGTTTTTCATTCAGGAGTCCGAATTACGCCTGCATTCTCCATTTTCTTAGCTACCTTCTTAAATAAACCTCTGTTTCTTTTTTCTACCATCGATAATTTTATGTGCTTTTAATTTGTGAAGCCAATAAACAGTCTCCTTTTCATGACAATTGTTGCTACATTTTTATTGAATGGTATCTGTTTCCGGGTTGTAACGTGCGCGTTAAGGCGATACGAAGGGTTCTCTCTGGCCGCACACACCCCCTCGAGAGATCTGGTTTCCAATCGCATAATTCAGATGTGTTCGTCCGACTTTTCAAAAACCGAACACAATCGGATTAAAGTGTTTCCATGGGCTGCTGGAGGTTTATGTAGAACCAAACTATTTCAGAAATCGGACGAATTTAGTGCATGGACATATACTGATTGACAGACAGCTTAGCAGAAATGATAGGGAGCGTATCACGTAGGCCCTATCATGTGTGCACTTAATTTTATTTTGAATACAAGTTGGCACGTTGTGTAAATGGTAAATAAAAACTAAATACAATGATTTACAAATCCTCTCCAACTAGGGATGTTCGATAATAGCTTTTTTGCCGATATCCGATATTGTCCAACTCTTAATTACCGATACCGATATCAACCGATACCGATATATACAGTTGTGGAATTAACACATTATTATGCCTAATTTGGACAACCAGGTATGGTGAAAATAAGGTCTTTTTTTTTAAATTAATAAAATAAAATAAGATAAATAAATTAAAAACATTTTCTTGAATAAAAAAGAAAGTAAAACAATATAAAAACAGTTACATAGAAACTAGTAATTAATGAAAAAAACTAATGGTAAGTGTATCTTGTGTCTTTTTTTATGTTGTTTAAAAATAATTATTTAAAAATAAATAAAAAAATAATGAAAATGAGTAAAATTAACTGTTAAAGGTTAGTATTATTAGTGGACCAGCAGCACGCACAATCATGTGTGCTTACGAACTGTATCCCTTGCAGACTGTATTGATATATATTGATATATAATGTAGAAACCAGAATATTAATAACAGAAAGAAACAACCCTTTTGTGTGAATGAGTGTAAATGGGGGAGGGAGTTGTTTTGGGTTGGTGCACTAATTGTAATTGTATCTTGTGTTTTTTATGTTGATTTAATAAAAAAAACAAATAAAAAAAACAAACAAACCGATACCGATACGATAATTTAAAAAAACGATACCGATAATTTCCGATATTACATTTTAAAGCATTTATCGGCAACAAAGAGGAAAAGAACCATCCGGATTGTTATAGGCGCAAAGTTGAAAAGTGAAAATCCAGCATCTGTGATGGTATAGGGGTGTATTAGTGCCCAAGGCATGGGTAACTTACACATCTGTGAAGGCGCCATTAATGCTGAAAGGTACATACAGGTTTTGGAGCAACATATGTTGCCATCCTAGCAATGTTATCATGGACGCCCCTGCTTATTTCAGCAAGACAATGCCAAGCCATGTGTTACAACAGCGTGGATTCATAGTAAAAGACTGCGAGTACTAGACTGGCCTGCCTCCCATTGAAAATGTGTGGCGCATTATGAAGCCTAAAATACCACAACGGAGACCCCGGACTGTTACAACTTAAGCTGTACATCAAGCAAGAATGGGAAATAATTCCACCTGAAAAGATTCAAAAATTGGTCTCCTCAGCTCCCAAACGTTTACTAAGTGTTGTTAAAAGGAAAGGCCATGTAACACAGTGGTGAACATGTTCCCTTGCCATTTTTTTTGCAATGTGTTGCTGCCATTAAATTCTAAGTTAATGATTATTTGCAAAAAAAAAAAATTAAGTTTCTCAGTTCAAACAATAAATATCTTGTCTTTGCAGTCTATTAAATTGAATATAAGTTGAAAAGGATTCACAAATAATTGTTTTCTGTTTTTATTGACAATTTACACAACGTGCCAACTTAATTAGTTTTGGGTTTTGAAGAAGTTTCAAAAAATGTGGCCCCAACAACGATTTAGCCAAATAGCCCTACTTTAGGATAATGCTGAGCCAGAAAAAGACCATCTGTAGCCCCACCCCCTACACAACGTCCATACCCCAGGCGAGTGTTATTAATGTATTGACTTGCATTATTGATGATCGGCATTATGATAATGGCACTGAGAGCACTCGAGGAGGCGAAGGTAGAAGCGTTCTGAGTGTGTCTTTTAGAGGGAGGGGGGGGGCGGGTGTCGCAGGAGGGAATATTCATGGTACCCCCACCACCGCCCTCTGGGCCGAACGCCACATAAGAGTAAAGGACAGCAGTCTGCACAGAACAACTAGAGGAAGCCACATTTGATAGCATCAAAGATCTCAAATAACCGTCCATCTTTCTCCGTATACGCATGTCCCTGCTCTGTTTTATCACAGCGTCCACTGCTGGCGGTGGTCATGTGACACCCAACACGGAACTGGATGCTCCTTCGTGTTGGTTAACTTTTGTTAAGAAACCTCAGATTACTTGGGTCCTGTTGGTTGTAGGTAAAAGTATCTGTTTTACTTGTTGAGTTCATTTAGTACATTTAAATTCAGCCCAGTTTATGTTAGCGCTGGTTGGTTAGTTTTTCTTTATTATAGTTGTTGAATGCATATTTAGCTGATTTAGGCTTAAGTTAAGCTTATTTTATTAAACAGAAAAATTAAGTTGAGTAAAAACCTGTTCAAATGTAAGTATTTAGGTTTTACTTTAAAAGTAAAAAAAAAAAAAAGCCTTAGTTAGTGTCTTTATTACAGTTTAGATGTATTTAGTATTCAGTTTGAGTTTATTTAAATTAAGGGTATTTTATCAAAAGTAAAGTTAAGTACAAAAATACACTTTATTTTTTAATCACTTTATTTGATTTTAGTAAATTTGGTTTATTGTGATAGATTTAAAGTTATTTTCAAATTCCTCGTTTTATTTGATTTCAAACCAGAAAAATAAATTTTTTAGTTTAGATGAATTCAGTTGGAGTTATTTTACTTGATATAAGCGTAAATTAGCCTTTTTTATTCTTTTAGCTTCAAATTAACCTTTTTTAAGTTTGTTTTATCAAACATAATATTAAATTTGCATTACTTTAGTTCATTAACTTTTTTTTAGAGTTTAGTTTGTTTTAGTTTGTTTAATTGTGTGATTAAATTATTAGGGTTATTTAATCATTTATTTAATTTAATTTAAAAAAAAAGCCTTGGTTAGTTGTTTTTGATTAAAGTTTCAATTAATTTGGTTTAGCTTTTTTTATTTAGCTAATTTAAGTGTACATTAAGTAATCAAACCAACAGAATAGTTTAATACAAGAATATACTTTATTTCCATAACTTAAGTTTATTTGCTTGATGTCATTTATTTTAGTTTGTTCAAGTTTTGTTTAGAACAAAAAAAAAACACCTTGGTTAATTTAATTACGACTAAGTTTTATTAATTCAATTTGATTTAAGTTAAGTTTTTGTCATCATGTATTAATGTTTTATTCCGAACAAGTAAAAAGTTAATTTAGTGTACTTAGCACAGCTTTTTAGAATTGTTTTGTTTAGTTCATGCTTGCTTGGGGTTATTTTTATTTCGGTACATTTTTGATGGGTCATTTTTGTTCACTTTAGTCACATTTAGTCCAAACAAATCAAAAGCATTTTGACGTTGATCATTTAAAACCTAACATCAGTTTATGGTTGTTTGTTGCTAAATTAGCTCCTCATAGCATTGCTTGCATATTTACACAATTTCACACAACAGCGGCAGCAGAGCGGAAGCCCGACTTCACATTCCATCACCTTAAATATAAAGCGTGCCGCCTTTCAAGATTTACGGGGATTAATAGAAACTGCGGTGGCGAAGACCTCCCATCTCCCTATTTATCTCTGTGTCGCACACACAGGCGCACAACCTGCTCTTACAAATGGGTCTGTTGCATAATTTAGTGTGTTTCCCAGTTCTCTATCCATCTGAAATACAATTCCATAAAACATGCAATATTGATTGTGTCCTCTGCAGATATATTTGTCCTCAGAAATAAGTCAAGTGGAGAAAAACATATTTGTATGATGCGTTTAAGTTCAAATGTAGCAAAGGATATGAGAAAGAAGTGCCTTGATGCTAGAATTTAGGGTGTAAAAGTGGTTTTAGTTAGCCCTACTGGGAACTTGCAATTTTGTGTGCCTGTAGCTTTAATGCTAATGAGCTAGTGAGCCATGCTGTTGTCCCTGGCTCCAAGATGTGCTCATGAGCACGTTTTGCATTATACATTGCACTGCAAAAACTGAAATCTAAGTAAGATTAAATATCTCAAATAAGGGTGATATTTGCTTATTTTCTGTCTGATAAGATCATTCTTCTCACTAAGCAGATTTTATGTTAGAGTGTTTTACTTGTTTTAAGGGTTTTGTCCTAAATTATCTCAGTAAGATATTACTGCTTGTTGCTGAGATTTTATGACCTATATTGAGTAAAACATGCTTGAAACTAGAATATCAACTGTTGCAAAGCTGTGTCATCAACACTCACAAGTATAAAACTACTTTTTTAAAGTAATAATTTCTTATTTCAAGCATGAAAAAAAAAGTCATGACTTTGACACAATTGTGTCTCATAATTAAAACAGATGACAGTCAAATGGACTTTGCTGTTTTATTTTCAATGAAACAAGATAAAATATGTACTCCTATAGTAGTACAGTTGTTATTAGTGAGAATATACTTTTTTAAGGTATTTTTGGGTTCATTGAGGTTAGCTAATTTTACTTGTTTTGAAAAGTCTTGACAAGCCAAATTTTCTTGTACTATTGGCAGATAATTTTGCTTAGTTCAAATAAAATACCCCTAATTTTTAATATTTTTTTTCTTGTTTTTGAACACTGACTTTTTGCAGTGTGTAGAGTTGTATGGTATACTGGTACTAATAAGGTACTGCGGTACTAATAAATTGAAAAAGGGTACCATACTGCTTCTGAAAAATATATATATATATTTTCTGAACATGAAGGCGCGTCGTCATTGCGGGTAAAGCGAGCAGAAGCGCATCTTAGTAAACGCACACACACGGAGTACTTACAAGCAGAGAGTGTGGAGACATAAAAGGGAGAATGGACGTGGCTTGAAAACTAACGATAAAGCTGAAGCTTTAAACACTAAAGCGCTACGCTGCGATGGGGTGCTCTAAAACACCTAGCTAGCGGCTAACGTCCGTCTGCAGTCAGCACGTGTTTTAGCTACTTCTAAATCACTAATCCTCGCCTCCATGGCGGCAAATAAAATAAGTTTCTTACAAGTACAAACGTATCATCCCTGTAGAACGTGGAATAGCTAAACATGCTTCACTACACACCGTAAGAAGATACAATAGCTAATCGCTAACAGCAAGCTCACGCTTCTGAATGTAAACAAATGCCACGGGAGGATCTACACAGACATTGATTATTACGATACCAAGCACAAAAGCTGTATGCAGTCGACACTACAATCATTTCATCAATATTTGTTTATCACAAAATCTTTTGTCATTTTTTTATTGTTAATAAACTCAGGAAATACGTCCCTGGACACAGAATAACTTGAATTATGACCCATGTATGGCCCTGTAACTACTTGGTATTGGATTGATACCAACATTTGTAGTATCACCCATATGTATGTAAAGTATCCAAACAACAGAAGAATACGTTCTTATTACATTTGAACAAAGGTGTAGATAGAGCATGTTAAAACCGAAAGTAAGCAGATGTTAACAGTAAATGAACGAGGAAATTAATGACCCATCCATTTTCCACTGCTTGTATCTTTAAATTTTGACAAAATAATAGAATGAGAAACAATATGTTACTGCATAGCCAAATTAGGAGCCTTTGTTTGCTTACTTAATACTAAAAGAGATGTTGTCTATTATGTTCACTATTTTATTTAATGACAAAACTCTTCTTTGGTTGCAATAAGATATGTATGTTTAACGGATCATAAGATTTTCTGTTAAAATAAGGCCAATAATGACATTTTTTTGTGGTCCCCTTTATTTTTTGTATTTATTTATTTATTTTATTAATCAATCCAACAAAATAATACCATAATAATACAATTCCAATTCCAAACCTGGCCTAGCAACAGTCACAATAGCAATCAACAGAGCAATTGAGAGGACACACAAACATGACACAAAACAATCCAAAAGTAGACAAAAAATAAATAATATCAACAACAGTATAAATATTAATGAGAATTCCCACATAGCAGTGATTAGAAAGGTGGGGGGGGGGGGGGTGTATATTGTAGCGTCCCGGAAGAGTTAGTGCTGCAAGGGGTTCTGGGTATTTGTTTTGTTGTGTTTATGTTGTGTTACGGTGCAGATGTTCTCCCGAAATGTGTTTGTCATTCTTGTGTGACCTGTATGGCGGTTGACCAAGTATGCCTTGCATTCACTTGTGTGTGTGAAAAGCCGTAGATATTATGTGATTGGGCCGGCACGTAAAGGCAGTGCCTTTAAGGTTTATTGGCGCTCTGTACTTCTTCCTACGTCCGTGTACCACTCCGTACAGCGGCGTTTTAAAAAGTCATACATTTTACTTTTTGAAACCGATACCGATAATTTCCAATATCACATTTTAAAGCATTTATCGGCCGATAATATCGGCAGTCCAATATTATCGGCAGTCCGATATTATCGGACATCTCTAGTCACAATAGCTATATTGATTGATTGATTGAGACTTTTATTAGTAGGTTGCACAGTGAAGTACATATTCCGTACAATTGACCACTAAATGGTAACACCCGAATAAGTTTTTCAACTTGTTTAAGTCGGGGTCCACTTAAATTGATTCATGATACAGATATATACTATCAAATATATACTATCATCATAATACAGTCATCACACAAGATAATCACATTGAATTATTTACATTATTTACAATCAGGGGTGTGGAGGGGGTGGGGGGTAGGATATGGACAGCAAGTAGTGGACATATATATATATATATAGAGAGAGAGAGAGAGAGAGAGAGAGAGAGAGAGAGAGAGAGAGAGAGAGAGAGAGAGAGAGAGAGAGAGAGAGAGAGAGAGAGAGAGAGATCAGAAGGCATAAGAAAAAGTATCTGTATTTGATTGTTTACATTTGATTATTAGCAATCCGGTTATTATTAGCTACATGCTAACAATACAGGCACATTTGGACACGTTTGCAGAAAAAAAACTAAATAATCAAACCTACAGCTGCCACCTCTGTAGCTAACTGACAGCGAGTTGGCAACATTTATTTATTTTAAGATATGTAGCAAAGCCTGACTTTTTGTGTATTAGTGGCATGTCTATGAGGAAGGTTTTTCCTTCATGAAAACCCAGAACGAGGAACGGTGAGGACGTCATCTTAAAGTCTGGTTCTTTCTCCTGCTTTCAGGTGAGACCTTCTCAGAAAACTTCAGCCACATGGAAAGATGTCAGGCCTGCACAAAATGCATGGGTCTCTTCCGCATGGAGACGCCGTGTACGGACGCCAATGACGCCACTTGCGTGTGCAACTACGGCTACTATCTGGACAACCTCTCGCAGAGGTGCGAGCCCTGCACCAAATGCCCCGAGGGCCAGGGCATGCTGTACAGCTGCGAGTCGGACCACGACACGCAGTGCGAGGAGTGCGGCGGGGACACATACTCGGACCAGGAAAGTTCGCGGGAGCCCTGCATCCCGTGCACCACCTGCGACGAGGAGGAGGAGTTGCAGGCCTGCACTGCGGTCACCAATACGATTTGTCAAGGTAGGACCATTTGATGGTGAAGTCTATAGATAAGCCAGCACACCCCCTGGGGTGGGCGGTGAGATGTCACGGGGGGCCGTGAGAGGCAGGGGAGTGTCTTTATTCAAGCTTGAACAATACACAAGCCTCTGGCTAGGTCAGGGGTCGGCAACCCAAAACGTTGAAAGAGCCATATTGGACCAAAAATACAAAAAAACTAATCTGCTTGGAGCCGCAAAAAATTAAAAGTCATATATAAGTCTTATAATTAAGTCAACCCATTACGAAAGTGTCTATATTAGCTATAATAGCCTACTATCAAAATGACTATGTGTCGCAGGCTGAAGCAAATATTTGTTGACAGAAATGTTGAGATTCAATATTTATTCCACCCAATTTTACAACATTATATACAAAGAGGATAAAAGTAAAGGATATAAAATGAGCTCAAATATACCTACAAATGAGGCTTAATGATGCAATATGTACATACGGCTAGCCTAAATAGCATGTTAGCATGGATTAGCTTGCAGTCATGCACTGACCAAATTAGCACTCCAACAAGTCAATAACATCAACAAAGCGCACCTTTGTGCATTCATGCCCAGCATAAAACGTTTGGTGGACAAAATGAAACAAAGAAGGAGTGGAAGATTTTACATGTAAAAAATATGGTGAGTTCAAGAACCGCCGAAATTAGTAGGACAAAACGATGTTCACCAAATGCTCTCATCAGTCAAGCATACACACAAACATATTAAACAGTGGGCTTTCTAACAATTGGGAAGGTTTGTGTCATGTTTGTCCTCAAAAAACATACTAAAACAAAACAAAAAATGTTCACCCATCTTTTTTAATTTTCAATCCTTTTCTAAAAATGCTCCAGGCAGGCAGCTCGAGAGCTGCGGGTTGCTGACCCCCGGGCTAGGTGGTAGCATCGCTCAAAGTAATCAACAGTCTGCCTGTTTAACCCAATAGAAAAAGTACACGCCCTTCCCAAGCAGGGTTCGATCTTACCGCCACACATCCCTACTCATTGAGAGTCGAGCACGGGAGCCTGTAGGCCAAAAGCCCAGGCTATCCATTCACTATTCGCTTAACGTAGTATCGCACAGCTGAGCCAGCTGGCATGTGTTACATACAGATGGCACAAACAGATAAATAAACATGATCAGGCTCTTAATAATGCAGTATTTCAATTAGGTTCTCATGGTTCACTTAAAAGAGCCCTTTACTCATTGTAAATGGAAGGTGTTTAACCGAATCAACACTGGATTTTGTATACACCAGTGGTGTGCCGTCAGGGCCAGCAAGGCCTTCTCTGCTGGCATAACGTAACCAGAAATCATGATCATAAGCAAAGATTTAAAAAAATGTTTTATTTACTTTCCCTAAATATCTAAAATTATTCATATTCTCTTCATGTCAAATGATGATCGTTCCAGTGCTGTTGTTTTTAGTTTTAGTTTGTATCCAATCGGAATTCAGCTGGCTTATGTTGCCATGTTGTACGAAATCTGCAAGAGGCCTTTAGAATCAACAATGCGGCCGTCACTGCACTGGAAGTGAACGGACGCACACAGTGATAGACAGTTGCGATAGCCAATCAGATCACGAGTTGTTGACAGTAGCCCATCTAAGTAGCCTGATGTTAACGAGACTGTGATTGGATACTCACTTGTCACTCCAAAGTGAGTATCCAGTCACAAGTTTAAATTTAGCAGGAAGCAGGAAGTGTTGCGCCGTAGCCAGGTCGGGATAGCAGAGAAGGAGAACAAAACGTTGATTAGGTGGCAGATATATATTTGCAAGGCCATTTTCAAGAAGGATATTTAAAGAGAAACTACATCTTGTGAGACGATGTCGGCCAACACCGGAAGCTAGCTCAGCTGTTCTGGCGACGAAATGCTTGCCATTTCCACTCGAATAAGCCAACGACGAGGGGTATCGCTGGCTTACACGGCGTTGAACTCACAATAATTGTGAGTTCAAATACTTAATTTTTTCACTTTTAATATGTTTTTTGCAATTTTAATTTTGACAGTACCACATAAGATCTGTTTTAATCGCTGATGCGTTTTAATTGATTTTTAAATGCACCAGAAAATAAAACCCGTACCGTTGATGTGATCAGGGCGTAAAGGTGTTCCTGTACAGTATTTCTCCAGCAATGGTCATGTGGTGACATCAATGATGGTATTCTGAGAGGTAATCTTTGAAGTCGGACATCACTGAAGGCCTAGGTGGGAAACGCACGGCCCGCCACTGGTATACACCCATAGGGGACAGACAAGCACAAGTGTGTAAAGTTTTAGCAAGATTGGTGGAATAACATGGCCGCCATTAACCATCCATTCATCCCTTTTTCTACCGCTTGTCCCTCTCGGGTTCGCGAGGGCCTGGAGCCTGGACCCTGGACAAGTGGCCACCTCATTGCAGGGCCAACACAGTCAGTCAAACAATCTACCAAATCAGACAAAACATCTTTGGGACTTAACAACTAATTGCCCGTAAGTCGTTGATGATTTTGTAACGACTATAAAACTTTGAAGATATCTGTAATACATGTGTGCTAGCATGTGTTCTACAGCATTTTGAGTGCAACCTAAATGGGGCTTCACAATTACAGTCATGCGAGAAAATTAGGGTATGAAGTCACTCAGTTTAAACATCTTCATGACCAAGTTGAATGAAGGACTAAATGCCTGAGGCCATAAATCCAGACAATGTGACAGCATATTTGCGGCCAATCAATGTACGTACAGTACGAAACACTGCTCGTCGACATTGTCAGCCTCGGCCACATCATCTCGAAGTGACACTATAGTCATTGTTGGCCTATTGATCCATGAAATGCCATCTTGTTGTCTTCGGTGATGCGTCTCCATCCGAAGGACACAAAGACCCTTTCTCCAGGAAGTTGAGGGATTACAGGAAGGTCACATCCCTGAACTGTGGTCTGAATTTCCTTTTATATCACTGCACCCTGTGGGTATCACGCTTCAGATCTCAAATTCCTCACGGCTGCCGTCAGCCGCCGGGCCGTTCCGACGACCCGTTGCTTGACCGATTAAATCAATGCTTTTGTGAGATGACAATGAAAGGAGTCTGTTGATCAGCCATGCAGCGTTTGGGAGGGTGTTGTTATCGGAGTGAAGTCACAAGCATGAGGCTCAGGCTGAACAGAATCCAGAATTGAGGGCTTTGGGTTTAATCCATTGGGGCTACGATATATTTTTGACATAACAGCCCTCTTCACATTGTGAACTTTCACACAAGCTATGTTCTAGCAGCAATATGCTTCCTTAGTGCTTAAAAAATGGATTTGAGCCACACATTAAGTACTTTGCTTAAACCTAAAACTAACAAACAGAACTAACAAACACAGCTAACCAGTGTTGCCAACTTGGTGACTTTGTAGCTAAATCTGACGACTTTCCAAATCCTCTTGGCAACAGCTAATATTGAGAAATCCAGCAAGTATTTCCAGTGTTATTGGAGGCTTTTCTTGTGTCTTGGAGACTCTTGATTGATTGAAACTTTTATTAGTAGATTGTACAGTACAGTACATATTCCGTACAATTGACCACTAAATGGTAACACCCGAATAAGTTTTTCAACTTGTTTAAGTCGGGGTCCACGTAAATCAATTCTGAGGTCCAGACTGCAAATGATCTCGCTTTAAATCACTGCAACGTCCCAATCGTTTGTTAATGAGCCAATCAATAAATTAGATTTATTAGTGCAGTGCAATAATTTGATACTCTTGTATTTAACAGTCCAGAACAACATTGAATTAAATTGAAAGAACACAAACTAAAAATCAACACAAAAAAGTTTGTTTGCTATTCCAATCATACTTAGCATTTTTTAAACTCACTTTTTATCTCTCCCACAACTTTATTTCTCTCTTCTACAGCGTCCATTGCAAGACATTATACAAATGAGGCGATGATGTCATCTAGCAACTTTTATGACAGCCAATAGCTACTTTCCTTACTGAGGCGTTGGCAACACTGGAGCTAACAAACAGAACATGCAATATTGATTGTGTCCTCTGCAGATATATTTGTCCTCGGAAATAAGTCAAGTGGAGAAAAACATCTTTGTATGATGCGTTTAAGTTCAAATGTAGCAAAGGATATGAGAAAGAAGTGCCTTGATGCTAGAGTTTAGGGTTTAAAAGTGGTTTTAGTTAGCCCTACTGGGAACATGCAATTTTGCGTGCCTGTAGCTTTAATGCCAATGAGCTAGTGAGCCAATGGATGTCGTTGTGGCTTGTGCAGCCCTTTGAGACACTTTTGATTAAGGGCTATATAAATAAACTTTGATTGATTGGTTGATTGATTGATTGATTGATTGGGGCATTGGCAACACTGGAGCTAACAAACAGAGCTTATACAGAGCTAACAAACAGAGATAAGAAAACTAACAAACATAGCTAGCAAACAATCAATACTGGGGCCAAAATTGTTTAATCTTTATACAAACAATATTTGTAAAGTTACAAAAGACCTAAAGTTAGTATTATTCGCAGACGACACGACTACTTTTTGCTCAGAAGAGAACACACAGAAGCTATTACAAATAATAACAGAAAAAAATGAACAAATTTAAAAAATGGTTTGACAAAAACAGACTATCCTTGAATTTTAGTAAAACTAAAATAATTGTATTCGGTAACAGTAGAAGAGAAAGTCAAACACAAATACAAATAGACGGAGTAGACATTGAAAGATTAAAATACACCACATTTTGGGGTGTAATAATAGACGAGAAAATGAAATTGAAATCTCATATAAAAAAATGTGCAACATAAGGAGGCAATAAATATTTCAATGAATAAAGCAAAAATTCATTTTGGACCAAAAACCACTCCATATTCTCCACTGCTCGCTAGTGTTACCATATCTGAGTTATTTTGCAGAAATATGGGGGGGAAAAAATGACAAAAGTACACTTCATAACTAACGGTGTTACAAAAAAGATCAGTTAGAATAATACATAATGTTGGCTACAGAGAACATACAAACCCTTTATTTATTGAATCAAAAATATCGAAATGTAATGATTTGGTACATTTGCAAACAGCTACAACTAAGCAAATAAGTCAACCAGTGTACTAACATGACCCAGTTTAAGTGATGTTCAAATTAAAAGTGCTTACAAAGTACAAGGAAGAAGAATCTTGAGAAATACCTTCAACCTTATAGAAAACGAGATATTCTTCATCTCAGTACGTTAATCATGACTGACTTCATTATGTATTACAAGAACTGCTGTACTAATCCTTCACTGATGTAATTGTGTTACAAAAAGAAGACAGTAAATAAACATATGTACTGTACTTGCAGAAGTGGGAAAGGGGTAGGATTAGGTGAGCTTTGCTTCTTCCAACTCTTTTTCCGACATGTTGTAAAGAGAAATTATATAAAATGATGTGATGTATCATATTGTAAATGTGTAAGTGTTCGAAATATGTACTCAACTTAACAGAGCTAACATAACGTAGCTCTGCTTTAACACTGGTGAGTGTTGCATTGACATTTTGAGCTGAAGTGAACTAGACCAGCACTTGCAAGCAGACTACAAGGCAGAGGTTTTTTGATACAGCTCTTGTATTGGATACTATTGATAAAGTGTCCATTAAAGGTTATTTGAGGTATGAGTGGCTGGACATCCTAAAACCATTGAGGATCCATCTTTAATGCAACTGATTAGGATCTCAATCTAAGAAGCCAGAACTCCACCATACATCCTTCAGATAACAACGCGACGAATGCTTGGTTTTCCAGCCATGGTCGCTCCAGGCACCTTGCTGCACAAATCGACATACGCTATCCCTCGCTCTAACCAAATCAGGAGCTCTTTATTCCCCACGTAATCTCTTTAGCGGAGCACTCGCGTTATCACAGCCTGCGCATCTGTGGCGCTGCCAGACGTCCGTGTGCATTAACCGAGTCAGACGACACCGGCCTGAAGGCAGTGAGTCGGAGGAAAGGGAGGAGAGAGGGAGAGCCGCCTGTGTAAAGACAAGTTGTAACTTGAGATCATGGCGGAATATCCCTTTGAATAACCTGGAGTTTAAAGCGGTTTATAGCTCCTGTATTTGGTCTTGGATTGAATTTACAATTGGCAATCCAATTTCCAAAAGGGATTACTTGGCTTGTTTTAAAGGTTTTTGCAGGGCAAACAGGCCCTGTGGTCTCCCTGGCGGTCAAATATGTTAATGACCACCAGACTTTGTCATGCTACACCCGCAGTGTGGAGGGTCTACTCTGAACACAAGATGCTTATCAAGATGCGGTTCACTCCACCGAAGGCCGTCAAAGCCAGGTCAAAGGTGCAAGTTCACCAGAGACCGCTTTCTGTCTAAGGGTTATTAGTATGTGTATGAACTTCCCTTGGCGGTAATAAGCCAACAACACAAGAGTAATCCCGGGTCTTGACAACACAGGCTCAACTGGGGTTTCTTCAAAATAAGTTGACATTTCCAGTAAATGACATCTGCAACGCCTGCTATGATGCGCACTTAAAATGCTTTGGAGGATATGCTAGCATACACGTAACATAAACTTTGATCAGTTGTAGACAAACGGTCAAAAGCTTATGAGCAATTAGTTGCTCAGCCTCCAAGTTGGCGACTGTGTTTTTAACCAATTTCGCTAAAATTGTAAGGTATTGTACGAAATGTTGCGGTAATTTTGAGTTGAGTTTGAGTTTATTTCGAACATGCAAGCATACAACATGATACATCACAATTTCCAGTTTCCCTTTTTAACATGTTCGAAAAGGAGTAGGAAGAAGCAGATTTTATTTAATCCTACCCCTTTTCTTTTACATAACAGTTGCTAAAACTTTTGTTCACTTCCTGTTCTCAATTTATTCACAATATACTCCATAAGTAATCACAATAAAAATAAATAAATAAATAATAATTGGTGAAGTAAGTTATATTTCATATGATGAGATAAGTAAGATTATTTTGAGAATGAAAGAATGGATGGATGAAATAAATTCAGAATGTTTATCATGGTTCTTCTTCTTTGTACTTTGTAAACACTTTAAGTTTGAAGAGTTTCTTGAAGTGGATCATATTAGTACATTGTTTGATTGCTTTGCTTAATCCATTCCATAATTTAATTCCACATACAGATATACTGAATTTGGTTAAACACAATAAAGTTACAGTGGGGGACCAAATAACAAGCGCTCAACAGTGTGTGCATATTATAAAATTGCGTGCACTATTCTCGGGCGTGTTGTGATGATGTGTCTGTAACTTTTTTATACAGGAGATGCAGTACATCCCAAATATTATGTAATTACAGCCTTATTCCAATATGTATTTTAGTCATCAAAATTCTACACACAATACCCCATAATAAAAATGTAAGAAGTAAAAAAAAAGAAAAAATAAAGATCCTAATTTATAAAAATAAAAAAATCCCCCCCAAAAATTATTATTCATGCACAGAGACATCCTGAATGAAAACCAACGCTTCCCAACCAACCTGATGGTGCTTGAGAGGTGCAGCAAAGAGGAACGGGCAAAGAAGAATAGGTGAAACTGCCCAAAGATAGGTGTGCCAAGCTTGTGGCATTGCATTCAAAAATACTTGAGGCTGTAATTTCTGCCAAAGTTGCATTAACAAAGTGTTGAGCAAAGGCTGTGACTACTTACAGTATGTACATGTAATTTTTCTGTTCAAAATTTTTTTTTGAAAAGTAAAAAAATTCACATTGTCATTTTGGGGTATGGTGTGTAGAATTTTTAGGACAAATGTGTATTCCATTTTGGAATAAGGCTGCAAAGTAACAAAATGTGGAAAAAGTGTAGCGCTGTGAATACTTTCTGGATGCACTGTATAAATATACAGTAATAATACATTATATACGAAAAAAGAACAGCATTTAAAATAAACACCAGCAGACACTGAAACAAAACAGTTGCATGTGTTTTATTCAGTCCCTTACACATCATCCAGCAGCTATTAGGTGATATTGCTGGATTGACAATAGGCCTTTTTCCACCAAAAGTTGAGGAATTTCAAGTTCCTGGAACTATAAGTTCTTGTAGACTTTTACGGCTTGTCTTTTCCACCGCAATTTACAGTTCAGTGTAGTTTGTACAAGTCAGGCTGATGACGTACACCATGTAAATAAACATACAGGGCGAAAAAAGGTGCTATTTATTTCACTAAAGTGTAAGTAAATAAAATTCAATCCAAAATTAAATGATTTAAAAATTAAATGTAATGAGTTTTCCATAAAAAGTCATGTTTTCGTCTGTAATGTCCAACAGTCAGAAAATCGTCCCCTCAGTAATTGATGAATTAATGAATTACGACGACAACACAAACACATCAGATTTAGCATTAGCCTGTCAGCATTAGCATTTTGTTAATTGGTTTGAGACTAATAACTACACAAATGGCGTGTCACTGACTACTTTTAGAGCAAGTAACAAAGTGAATAATTAGTGAATATTTTACGTGATTTACATTTGGGCCACTCGTCCTTTATTTCACATTTATCTTCAAACTACAAGGTTGTCCAGTCCCAGTAAGCAGCTCGCCTCGCCACTTCAAAAATCCGGTTGTAATTCTCTGTTAATACGTTCAAAAAGTCCGTCCACTTCTCGTAGTTTCGTGTAAAGAAGTGGAGTTTGTAAAAATGAATAAACATCATGAAACTTCATACTAGTTTAAAGACTACAGCTGAGTAAAAACACTGCAAGGTAGTTCCACTAATCAGCCTTCTTTAGCACACAGATGCCACACAAACCTTCCTGCGGCTGAAACTTCGAATACAACGTTTTAGAAACGGCCTAACTGTGTTCAACCAAATATTATTTCTCTCCATCGTCTCTCTTAGCAGCGCGATCGCTTCCTTTCTCACAGCCATTTGTGCGCAACTGTGCAAGTTTGCACATACTGTCAAGACATACTAAATATAAATGCTAAACAGCGGTTGCAGAACAGTTTAAAGTACCAGTAGAGTAGAAAAACAAGTTCCCCATATCATATACAGTATATGTGATTTATGACACCAAAATACTTCCAAAATTTGCAAATACTGTAGATATGAAAAAGTATCAATCTCACAGAGATTTCCAAATGATTTTGAGGGATGATGAGAAAGCCACAGATGAGTTCCCCACCAACAATAGTGCTAATCAAGCAGACTTTGTGAGAGCCAACAACAATTACTTTGGGAAAAAGTATGATCCAGAACCATATACAGTATGTTTGAGCCCAAAACAAAAAGAGGATAACTAACTAGAGATGTCCGATAATATCGGACTGCCAATATTATCAGCCGATAAATGCTTTAAAATGTAATATCGGAAATTATCGGTATCGGTTTCAAAATTATCGGTATCGGTTTCAAAAAGTAAAATGTATGACTTTTTAAAATGCCGCTGTGTGCACGGACGTAGGGAGAAGCACAGGGCGCCAATTAACCTTAAAGGCACTGCCTTTGCGTGCCGGCCCAATCACATAATATCTATGGCTTTTCACACACACAAGTGAATGCAAAGCATACTTGGTCAACAGCCATACAGGTCACACTAAGGGTGGAGGTATAAACAACTTTAACACTGTTACAAATATGCGCCACACTGTGAACCCACACCAAACAAGAATGACAAACACATTTCGGGAAAACATCCGCACCGTAACACAACATAAACACAACAGAACAAATACCCAGAACCCCTTGCAGCACTAACTCTTCCGGGATGCTACAATATACACCCCCCGCTACCCTCTACAAAACCCTGCCGCCCCCAAACCCCGCCCACCTCAACCTCCTCATGCTCTCTCAGGGAGAGCATGTCCCAAAATTCCAAGCTGCTGTTTTGAGGCATGTTAAAAAAAAATAATGCACTTAGTGACTTCAATAATAAATATGGCAGTGCCATGTTGGCATTTTTTTCCATAAATTGAGTTGATTTATTTTGGAAAACCTTGTTACATTGTTTAATGCATCCAGCGGGGCATCACAACAAAATTAGGCATAATAATGTGTTAATTCCACGACTGTATATATTGGTATCGGTTCATATCGGAATCGGTAATTAAGAGTTGGACAATATCGGAATATCGGATATCGGCAAAAAAGCCATGATCGGACAGCTCTACTTCCAAAGTTTGCAAATAGATATGAAAGAGTATCAATCTCACAGAGATTTCCAAATCATTTTGAGAGATGATGAGAAAGCCACAGATCCCTTCCCCATCAACAACAGTGCTAATCAAGCAGACTTTGTGAGAGCCAACAACAATTACTTTGGGAAAAAGTATGATCCAGATCCAGAACCATATATGTTTGAGCCCAAAAAAAAGAGGATAACTAACCATAATAAACTAGAATAAAACAAAGACTTACTGCAATATTTCCACCCTCGCTGGGATGCCAACCGACGGGTGGCTCCCATAATTCAGTTTAGATGAAGATTTAAGGGTTAAAAATAATTTGCAGCAACTAGCGTCTTTTTCACCACCATGAGGATGTGAAAGTCGACCAGCCTGTCGGTCCATGGCCACATTTGTCTACCACCAGGTGAGACGGGCATGAATTATAATCTACAATTTACTTTCAGCAAGTTTGAGACGAAGCAAAAGCAGCCGTGTGTCAACAACAGTAGCTAGCGTGAGCTAGCATTAACTCACTCCTATCAATGCGCCGCTAAAATAGGTCATCTGCATTGGCGCTTATAATAACAATGTCACTAATATTTGGTTAATTTTCAGGTCACAACAGTTAAATGGAGTATTGTTGGCGGTTTCTGGATGTACAATGAGCGCAGCAGAGGACCCTCGATCTGTTGACTCAACTGTCCCGCTTTTATTTACGATTTCGAAAGCATGAAAAAAAGCCAAGCATATTGAGTTCTTGACTTACGTAAGGATTGTGAATGATAAACAGCACATCTCTTTCAAATGTTTGCGTATTTCCAGTACGACTGATCTAATTTGATTGATTGATTGAGACTTTTATTAGTAGATTGCACAGTACAGTACATATTCCGTACAATTGACCACTAAATGGTAACACCCAAATACATTTTTCAACTTGTTTAAGTCGGGGTCCACGTTAATGAATTCATGGTCAATTGGAATAACATGGTCAGAGTGCAGAAGTGTCACGACAGTGACGTAGAATCTACGGAAATTTCCGAAGATATCCGGAGCAGAATATTCAAAATGTCAGACTGAATTTGGGGCATTTTGTGATGTTTAAACTGTATTTTTTACATACTTTGCGGATTGTGAATACAACTTGTTTTTCCACTCTACTGCTACTTTAAGTCTTGATAAATCACATTGCGAAGTGCTAAATGATTATATTTGCATCTTCTCCTCCCAGTATTGTGAGTGTTCTGATAATCGACATACATTCTGCATATTCATGAAGACAGACACGCTAAATAGATTGCTCTGTCTATGTTGCGCATTTAAGAAATGCAGTGGTGTGCCGTCAGTGCCAGCAAGGCCTTCTCTGATGGCCTAACATAACCAGAAATCATGATCATACTTAATGATAAAAGTATTTTTTAATTTACTTTCCCTTCATGTCATACTATGCTCCTTCCAGTGCTGTTGTTTTTAGTTTTAATTTGTATCCAATCAGAATTCAGCAAGCTTATGTTGCCATGCTGTACGAAATCTGCCCGGGGTCTTTCAGAATCAACAATGCGGGCGTCCATGCACTGTAAGTAAACAGACACATACTGTTGATAGATAATTGCGACAGCCAATCAGATCACGAGTTGTTGTCAGTAAGGCCTTCTAGCTGGCCTAAGGTTTGTCGCGTAGACCTGTACCCTTCCTCTCCGCTTTGTAGATCTCGGGTCAAGACAAAATCTTCCTGTGGATTACAATACATCAAAGAAACCGACACCTTCATGTCGCTTCCCATCTGACAGTTATTCTGACAAGGTTGAACGTGACATTCACGCGTCCTGTGATTGGATACTCATCGGGACCGTTAGCGGATGAATTTGAGAACACAGAGTTGAGAGACAGTTGCGATAGCCAATCAGATCACAAGTTGTTGACAGTAGCCTATCTAGGTAGCCTAATGTTAACGAGACTGTGATTGGATACTCACTTGTCATTCACAGGTTGCAATTTAGCAGGAAGCAGGAAGTGTTGCACCACAACCCACAAAGAAGGAGAACTAAACGTTGATTAGGTGGCAGATATATATTTGCGAGGCCATTTTTCAAGAAGGATATTTAAAGAGAAACTACATCTTGTGAGATGATGTCGGCCAACCCCGGAAGCTAGCTCAGCTGTTCCGGCGATGAATGGGGAAATTCTCGCCATTTTCACTCGAATCAAACGACTACGAGGGGTACCACTGGCTTATGCGGTGTCGAATGGGTGCTACAAATTGTGAGTTCAAATATTTTATTTCGTCATTCTTTCACATTTAATGTTTTTTTGCAATTTTAATTTTGACCGTACCACATAAGATATGTTTTAATTGCTGATGCGTTTTAATTGATTTTTAAATGCGCCAGAATATAACCCGTTTTGTATACGGTTGATGTGTTTCAATACAAAGTAGTGGTGAAAATGTGTTCCTGTGTAGTATTTCTCCAGCAATGGTCATGTGGTGACATCAATGATGGTATTTTGAGAGGTAATCATTAAAGTCGGACATCCCTGAAGGCCTAGGTGGGAAATGCACGGCCCGTCACTGAAGAAAGGCAATCCTCTGCGCTCGAGCTTAGATCAGTTTTGCGTGCCCTATCAAGCTTGCAAGTGTATTACCGCATTTTTCGGAGTATAAGTCGCACCGGAGTATAAGTCGCACCTGCTGAAAATGCATAATAAAGAAGGAAAAAAACATATACACTACCGTTCAAAAGTTTGGGGTCACATTGAAATGTCCTTATTTTTGAAGGAAAAGCACTGTACTTTTCAATGAAGATAACTTTAAACTAGTCTTAACTTTAAAGAAATGCACTCTATACATTGCTAATGTGGTAAATGACTATTCTAGCTGCAAATGTCTGGTTTTTGGTGCAATATCTACATAGGTGTATAGAGGCCCAACTCCAGCAACTATCACTCCAGTGTTCTAATAATAATAATAATAATACCTGGGATTTGTATAGCGCTTTTCTAAGTACCCAAAGTCGCTTTACATGTTAAAAACCCATCATTCATTCACACCTGGTGGTGGTAAGCTACTTTCGTAGCCACAGCTGCCCTGGGGTAGACTGACGGAAGCGTGGCTGCCAATTTGCGCCTACGGCCCCTCCGACCACCACCTATCATTCATTCAACATTCATTCACCGGTGTGAGCGGCACCGGGGGCAAGGGTGAAGTGTCCTGCCCAAGGACACAACGGCATGGTAAGAGGCGGGGAGCGAACCTGCAACCCTCAGGTTTCTGACACGGGCGCTCTACCCACTACGCCATGCCGCCAATGGTAATGGTACAATGTGTTTGCTCATTGGCTCAGAAGGCTAATTGATGATTAGAAAACCCTTGTGCAATCATGTTCACACATCTGAAAACAGTTTAGCTCGTTACAGAAGCTACAAAACTGACCTTCCTTTGAGCAGATTGAGTTTCTGGAGCATCACATTTGTGGGATCAATTAAACGCTCAAAATGGTCAGAAAAAGAGAACTTTCATCTGAAACTCGCCAGTCTATTCTTGTTCTTAGAAATGAAGGCTATTCCACAAAATTGTTTGGGTGACCCCAAACTTTAGAACGGTAGTGTATAAGTCGCACTAGAGCAGGGGTCACCAACCTTTTTGAAACCAAGAGCTACTTCTTGGGTACTGATTAATGCGAAGGGCTACCAGTTTGATACACACTTAAATAAATTGCCACAAATAGCCAATTTGCTCAATTTACCTTTAACTCTATGTTATTATTAACAATTAATGATATTTACACTTAATTGAACGGTTTAAAAGAGGAGAAAACACGAAAAAAAAATGACAATAAAATTTTGAAACATAGTTTATCTTCAATTTCGACTCTTTAAAATTCAAAATTCAACCGAAAAAAAGAAGAGAAAAACTAGCTAATTCGAATCTTTTTGAAAAAATAAAAAAAATAATTTATGGAACATCATTAGTAATTTTTCCTGATTAAGATTAATTTTAGAATTTTGATGACATGTTTTAAATAGGTTAAAATCCAATCTGCACTTTGTTAGAATATATAACAAATTGGACCAAGCTATATTTCTAACAAAGACAAATCATTATTTCTTCTAGATTTTCCAAAACAAAAATTTTAAAAGAAATTCAAAACACTTTGAAATAAGATTTAAATTTGATTCTACAGATTTTCTAGATTTGCCAGAATATTTTTTTTGAATTTTAATCATAATAAGTTTGAAGAAATATTTCACAAATATTCTTCGTCGAAAAAACAGAAGCCAAAATGAAGAATTAAATTAAAATGTATTTATTATTCTTTACAATAAATTTTTTTTTTTACTTGAACATTGATTTAAAATGTCAGGAAAGAAGAGGAAGGAATTTAAAAGGTAAAAAGGTTTTTGTTTTTTTTAAATCCTAAAATCATTTTTAAGGTTGTATTTTATCTCTAAAATTGTCTTTCTGAAAGTTATAAGAAGCAAAGTAAAAAAATTAATGAATTTATTCAAACAAGTGAAGACCAAGTCTTTAAAATATTTTCTTGGATTTTCAAATTCTATTTGAATTTTGTCTCTCTTAGAATTAAAAATGTCGGGCAAAGCGAGACCAGCTTGCTAGTAAATAAATACAATTTAAAAAATTGAGGCAGCTCACTGGTAAGTGCTGCTATTTGAGCTATTTTTAGAACAGGCCAGCGGGCTACTCATCTGGTCCTTACGGGCTACCTGGTGCCCGCGGGCACCACTTTGGTGACCCCTGCACTAGAGTATAAGTCGCAATTTTTGGGGAAATTTATTTGATAAAATTCAACACCAAGAATAGACATTTGAAAGGCAATTTAAAATAAATAAAGAATAGTGAACAACAGGCTGAATAAGTGTACGTTATATGACGCATAAATAACCAACTGAGAACGTGCCTGGTATGTTAACGTAACATATTATGGTAAGAGTCATTCAAATAACTATAACATATAGAACATGCTATACGTTTACCAAACAATCCGTCACTCCTAATCACTAAATCCCATGAAATCTTATACGTCTAGTCTCTTACGTGAATGAGCTAAATAATATTATTTGATATTTTACGGTAATGTGTTAATAATTTCACACATAAGTCGCTCCTGAGTATAAGTCGCACCCCCGGCCAAACTATGAAAAAAATGCGACTTATAGTCCGAAAAATACGGTATTAGTACATGCATATCTTTAAAAGATCAGGCCCTAGTGTTTTGTGACATTGGGTGACAAATTTCAAGTTAATCTAACTCGTGGGATTTATGAAGAAGTCCAATTTTAGGGTGAAATGACAAAATTAATGGGCTAGAAGACAGGGTCTTCGAGGCGTGACGGAGCCGAGTCCATTTGGTTATAGAACTGATGGTGAGGAGTGGGAGGGAGTCGTTTCCTTCCTGAGTTTTCTTGACCTTAACAATCGACTGCTCCCGTGGGTGGGGGCGCAGACCTGACGAGGGGGAGGTCTTGTCCTTTTACTTGTGGGTCTATGAGGATTGCACCAACAAAAAGACAAATGGCAAAAGTAAAATGCCAGAGACATTCCAC